>NC_072024.1:772500-1079740 GCF_027791375.1 Indicator indicator
AGGAGAGTTGAGAGGAGCAGCTTGAGCTTCTCCTGCTGTGTAGGAGGTGAGTGGAGGTGGGACAGGCACAGGGAGTGAGCAAGCAGGGAAGAGGCTGCTGAGCCAGATCCTGGTGGCACAGGGAGGAAAGGAGGAGCTGGTTTGGCCCCTGCTTCATTTAGACACACTGAAGGACCTCTGCTGAGGGACTTCTCTGCTAGGCATGAGGAGTTTGGTGCCTGTTTGCTGGAGGATTTCAGAGAGGTTCTTGCCAAGTTGCCATGGGAACAGCTCTGCAGCCAGTGCTGTGCCCCCTGCCTAGCTGCTGCTGCCTTCTCCGACCTCCCATTGGGTTTGCCCTGCTCCAAGGGATGAAACTTCTGCTCATTCCCTCAGCCCAGCCTGGTCCTGGGTGGCTCATGGACTCCTCAGGAGCAGGCCTTATCTCCATGGGACAATATGAGGGCAGTGAGGCACTGGAACAGGCTGCCCAGGGAGTTTCATGGAACCAGAGGACTGGTTGGAAGAGAGCTTTGAGATGCCCAAGGCCAACCACAGCTCACACTACTGAGCTACTACCCCCAAACCACACCCCTCAGGCTGGGGATGTCCCTGCCTGGGGATGTCCAAGGCCAGGTTGGATGAGACCTTGAGCAACCTGGGCTGGTGGGAGGTGTCCCTGCCTGTGGCAGGGGCTTGGAGCTGGATGGTCTTTGAGGCCACTCTGTGCCTCTGAACAGGATGAACAGGACAAGGCAGACCTTGGCCTGGCCTCTGTGCTCTGTGCTTCATCTTTCAAATGGCATCATCCACCCTGGGTGGCTTTGTCCCACGTTCAAGACAGGCAGCAGCAGAGGGTTCTGCCTGTGCCAGGGGGGTGCTGTTGTTTCCCCCCCATTCTGAACGACCATTTTTTGTGTTTGGAACACACTAAACACCAAGGAGCCCTCCTGCAATCAGCCAGCAGAACCTCCCAGCAAACAAAGTGACACTAATCTCTTGCTTGTGCTGGAACAGGGGAAGGCAAATTGCTGCTTGGCTGGCATGGAGCTCAGAAAGGGGGGGAAAAGGGAGCAGAAGAATAAGCTTGCAGAGGAAGTGCCATTATCAGCTTGCTTCATGCCTTGTAGCTCCAGCTGCAAACAATCCCTCCTGGAAACACACCCTGGGGGAATGGCAGCCCCATCCTGGTGGCATCAGGGAGATAAACCCACCAGGACCCTGCAGCTGGGGAGGGAGGATGTGCCAGGGCTGCTGCTGCTTTGTTCTGTCCCATCCCAGCTCCATCGTGGGAGAGCAAATGAGAATCTCTCTTATCTTGTCCTTCTTCAGCCAAACAGCAGACATTTGCTGTGCAATGGCCCTGGGGATTTCAGGAGCAGAATAAATGAGGAGAGTGGCTCCAGCTGGAGGCCCTCTGCTTGCTCTAACCACAGCTAAAGCTCCTCCTGCTCCACGGGACTTGCTTTGGCTCAGGAACCAAAGGAAAGAGGGAAAAGGGGAGAAAACAGAGAGCCCCAAAGCAGGCTCAGCCTGGCTGCTTCTGCAGAGCAGAACGTCCACAAGCTGCTGGGAGCAGCTCTCCAAGGGCTGAGCTGCAGGTGGAGCTGTGGCCTGGCCCCAGCAGGTGTGCTGAGTTGAGCTGGCCCCAGGTGTGTACTGCTGGCTATAAAGGCAGAGCTCTGGGGGAGTAAAGCTTCTTGCTTGGGCTCCTGCTCGTGTGTGGGGCTTTGCTCCTCTGTCTTCTCCCAAGGACTGCCTGGGGTGGCTGCTGAGGCTTCTCTGAGGTGAGTTCCCCTTTCTCTTCATGTCATTAAATCTGTTTTTATTTCACCCCAGGGGTCTTCTTCTGATCCTCTCTCTCTGCTGGGGAGGGGTCATTGGGTGACAGAGCAACAGCTGAGGGTCAGCCCCAGGTAGAGCCCAAATGCAGACAAACCTCCTGAGTTCCACTCTGTGCCCTCTGCCTCTTGTGCTGTCCCTGGGCACCACTGAGCAGAGTCTGGCCCCAGCCTCTTGTCCCCCACAGCTTCTTTAGCTCTTGCTGAGCATTGCTCAGCTGCCCTCTGGGGCTGCTCTTCTGCAGGCTCTCAGCCCCAAGCTCTCAGCCTTTGCTCCTCACAGAGCTGCTCCAGGCCCCTCAGCAGCTTCAGAGCCTCTCCTGGACTCTCTCCAGCAGTTTTTTGGCCCTCTGGAACTGGGGAGCCCAGAACTGGCCCCAGTCCTGCAGCTGTGGCCTCACTATGGCAGTGTAGAGGGGCAGGAGCCCCTCCCTTGGCCTGCTGGCCACACTCTTCATGCTTTTCTGAATGCTAGGAGGTGTTCCAGCAGGGGCTATGTTCTCCCCTAGCAGCTCTTTCCTTCCTTCCTACTTGTGGTTTTCCACAAGGGAGGTAGGAACCTTGGTAGATTATTTCCCTCTGTCAGGGCTTGGCTTTACTTAGTTGTGGTGTCCCTGGAGTCACTCCAGGCTTGTGCTGGTGTCCTGGGGAGCAGAATCTCTCCATAACTTGTGAGTGAGGTCACTTCTGAGCCATTTGACCACAGCCATGAGGCTCAGGACTGGGTGGGTTGGTTGTTTAAAGGCAGAGCAGGCAGCACAAAGTGGGAGTTTTGTTTGGGAACTGAGCAATTTCTGCTGCAGCTCCAGGGCCAGGTAAAGCCTGCAGAAGAAAGCAAATCCTCCTGTTTTGAGGGGATCAAGATCCTATGGTCAGGAAGCAGAGCTCTTCCCACCTCTGCTTTTCCAAGCAGTGCTTCATTATGCCTGCAGCTACAGCAGCCCTCATCTCCCCTGTCAGGATTGACTCTCCCAGGCAGTGTCCTCTCTTCCAAGTGACCATTCTCCCCTCCTGGCCAAGGGACAAGCTCCTGCTGAGCCCCCTGCCCACTGGTGTTGGAGACTTTAAGCCCTAGAGAGTTTTTAAACACTTCTGTCTGAACCCAGCAGGCTTTGTATTAAGGACACCTCAGTGAGACTCTTCCTGCCCCAGCTCCAGAGGTGATGTCCTGCACCTTGGCTGTGGTTTTTGGAGGCCCCATGGATTCATTCAGCTCCACAAATGTGCACTTGAGAGACTCTTAACAGATCAAAGAGCAGCAGTGAAATATGAGCTGCAGCTGGTCAGGAAGGTCAAGAGCATCCTGGCCTGGATCAGCAGTGGTGTGGCCAGCAGGAGCAGGGCAGATATGTCCTCCTGAGGAGCACTGCTGAGGCCACAGCTTGAGTCCTGGGGGTCAGTTCTGGGGCCCTCACTCCAAGGAGGACATTGAGAGGCTGGAGCAGGTCCAGATAAGTGCAACAAAGCTGGGGAAGGGTCTGGGGAACAGGGCTGGGGAGGAGCAGCTGAGGGAGCTGGGGGAGTTCAGTCAGGAGAAGAGGAGGCTGAGGGAGACCTCACTGCTCTCTACAGCTCCCTGAGAGGAGGCTGGAGCCAGGTGGGGGTTGGGCTCTGCTCCTGAGGGCCAAGTGACAGAACATCAGGAAACAGCCTCAAGTTTCCCCAGGGGAGGTTTAGGTTGGGCATGAGGAACAGGAAGGACATTGAGAGGCTGGAGCAGGTTCAGAGAAGTGCAACAAAGCTGGGGCAGGGTCTGCAGAACAGGGCTGGGGAGGAGCAGCTGAGGGAGCTGGGGGTGTTCTGAACATCTGGTAGAGGAGGAGGAAAAGGAAGGGGACAAAAAATAAATGGGACTGAGGGAAGTGTCTTGTAGAACCCTGCCTGGTGCTGTAGAGAGCTCCTCAGGTGGGTTTGGGCCAGGTCACCCCTTGGCAGGGGGAGCTGCTCTGCTTCCTCCCAAACTCCAGTGCCAGCTCAGCTTCCTTGCCCTGCTGTGTACCTTTCAGCTAAGTAGGCTTTAAACAAACCAAACATTTGGGTTCTTGCTTCAATGTTTAAGCAAAGCTAAGCAAACAAAACATAATGGCATAAATATTTAAGGTAAGCAAAGCAAACAGAGCAGGAACCCAGGGAGCTGAGGGAAACTGCCTTGAAAAAGCCAAGAGGAAAGAATTCCTCACCCAAAAAACAAACAGGGAAGGCAGTCATTAAAGGAGCAGGGTGAGTGGCTTTGGGTGTTCAGTGCTTTTCCTGCTGGAGCTGGGCTGCTGTGGCTCCCACAGGATGGGAGGGGTAGGGAGGGACCTCTGGAGATGGAGTCTGAGCCTGTGCCAAGGCAGGGGCACCTGAAGGGAATCAAAGTTAAGAAGTTCCTTCTGTGCTCAGATGCACTTGAGGCAGTTCCTCCTTTGGCATCCTGAGATCAGGTCCAACCCCTTGCCCGGGCAGGGCACACAGGAGCACATCCAGCCTGGGTTTGAACCTTCCTGGTGAAGGAGACTCCACAGCCTCTCTGGGCAGCCTGCCCCAGGTCTCCAGCACCCTCACACCAAACAATTTCTGCTCATGTTGTGGTGGAACCTCCTGGGTTCCAGCTTGCACCTTGGTCCTTATCCTATCACTGGGTACCAACCAGAGCCTGGCACCTTCATCCTGGCACTCACCCCTCAGATATTGACAGACATTGATCAGGTTCCTCTCAGCCTTCTCCTCTCCAGGCCAAACACCCCCAGGGCTCTCAGCCTTTCCTCTTCACAGAGATGTTCAAGTCCCTTCAGCATCCTCACAGCCCCCATTGGGCTCTCCCCAGCAGGTACCTGTCCCTCCTGAGCTGGGCAGCCCAGAACTGGACCCAGTGCCTGTTCAGCTGACTTCTCCTCCAGACCTACTTCAACAGCTGCTCACAAGTGCAGCAGCCCAGCAGGAGCAGGAAGAGGCAAAGTGGCTTCCCACCTCCAAAGAGAATCAAAGGCTGCAGGAGAGCCTGGGCAGCAGTCAGACATCTTCCCCCAAGCCACAGGCAGGGATCCTCTCCAGGAGCTGCAGCTTGGTGTTTTCTCTTGTTTAGCACAGACAAGATTTGGAAACCAAGCCCAGCTTTTGTCAGGGATTTTCCTGCTGCTCTCAGCCCATTGGCAGCAGCTTTGCAAGGGTAATAAAGGAGCTTTTAAGATGCTGCCAATCTGCCTTTGAAAGTAATTTTCCTCGCCAGCCAAAAGCTGTCTGCTACAAATCATCAGGAAAAGAGTTAATTAATCCAATAAATAAATAATCTCCCTTCTCATTCTCCAGCACAATACAAAGGGAAGTGCAAGGACAGGGAGGTGGCTACCACTGTCACACAGGGTCAGCAATGAGGATGTCCTGCTCTGAGCAGCAGAAACCAGCCTGGAGGGCAAAGAACCCTGGAGTGGGCTGTGGGGAAAGGGTCCTCAAAGATGATCCAGCTCCAGCAGAGCAGAGGGGCAGAATCCCCCCCCTCATGCTGCTGGTCACACTCCTTCTGGTGCAGCCTGGCACAGGGTTGGCTTCTGGGCTGCAAGTGGCCATTGCCAGCTCTTGCTGAGCTCTTCAGCAGCTGAGAAGTTGTGGGAAGTGTGAAGAGGGAACCACCGAAGTGCCCTGGCAGTGCTGAAGGGCTTCAGTGAGTGCTGGCTGCCTTTGGGTCTGTCTGTGCCCCTCCTGGGGATGAGGCCTGAGGGAGCAGAGCTCAGGGCTGGTGTTCCACCTTGTGCCAGGTGCTCTGCCCAGGGGGCTGTGCCCTCTTCAGTAACTGGTGGGCATCCTTGCCCTCTAGTGTCTGCATCCTGCATATCAGCAGCCTGCTGAGCACCCAGCTATGGGTGAGGAGAAGGCAGGTGGGGATTGTTTCACCTCTGGCTGCTGCTGCTTTCCAGGCAAGAAGATGAGGAGCTCAGAGTGGTCCAGTGATGAAAACCGATTGAGATGTGGCTGTGAAGTTCTGCTTTCTGTCCTCACTCCTCGGTTACGCTCTGCTTGCTTAGCCTCTCACAGGCCACCTGGGGTTCATTCCAGGTGGGTGTTTCTTGGTGGGTTCTCTGCTGCTTGGCTTTTCATGTCCAACAGTCTCCACCAATTGCCAAATCCTCTTTTGGAACCCCTGCAGACATCCAAGGTCAACCCAACCCCACCATGGCCATCAACCCATGCCCCCAGGGGCCATGGCCACACATTTCTTGCACAGCTCCAGGGATGAGGACTCCACCACCTCCCTGGGCAGCCTGTGCCAACCTACCAAGTGCAAATGGAGTTAAAAATGATAGAACCTTTCCTTTAGATGAGGGTTGGAGGTAAGATCTAGGAGCTGCTGAAGTCCATGGGGCTGGGTAGGTGACACTTTTTGATGGATGGAGCCATAGGATGAGGTTAAGTAAAGATTTTGCTAGCAGCTGATGGGTTCAGAGCAGCAGCTGAAGCTGCTCAGATCTGTTGTACACAGCCCATTAGGCTGCCAGGAGATGCCATTTGCTCACTCAACAGCAGCAAGATTGCACTGCTGGTCCCCTTGGCTGAGGAGATGAATTCCACTGCAGAAAGAAGAGCCGGGACAAGGAGGTCTGGGAAGTTCTTTCAGAAAGTTCTTTTTTTCCATAGGCAACAGACAAAGATTTGCTGCTGGAAATGGAAGAGTCCTTGAAAGAATCAGAGAGCAGTAGAGGATGGAAGGGACCTCTGGAGATGGAGTTCAATTCACCTGCCAAGGCAGAGGCACCTAGAGAAGGTCACACAGGAAAAGATCCAGGTGGGTTTGGAATGTCTCCAGAGGTGGAGACTCCACAACCTCTCTGGGCAGCCTGCTCCAGGCTCCAGCACCCTCACAACAAACAACTTTCTCCTCCTCTTCAGATGGAACCTCCTGGGTTCCAGTTTGTGCCCCTTGCCTCTTGTGCTGTCCCTGGGCACCACTGAGCAGAGTCTGGCCCCAGCCTCTTGCCCCCCACAGCTCCTTTAGCTCTTGCTGAGCATTGCTCAGCTCCCCTCTGGGGCTGCTCTTCTGCAGGCTCTCAGCCCCAGGGCTCTCAGCCTTTGCTCCTCACAGAGCTGCTCCAGGCCCCTCAGCATCCTTCATCACAGCAGCTTGGCTGGGTGAAGAGCTCTCCCTGCCTGGAAGCCACCACCAAAGTGCTTTGCTTGGAGTCAGATTCTGCAGCCAGCTGTGAGAGACAAGCTGCTGCTGGATGGAACTCTGCACAGTGAGGGCTGGGAGATTCTGGCACAGGCTGTCCAGGGAGGCTGTGGATGTCCCCTCCCTGGGGGTGTTCAGGGCCAGGCTGGATGGGGCCTGGAGCATCTGGGTCTAGCTGAGAGTTGTCCCTGGGCATGGCAGGGGGTTGGAGTGGATGAGCTCTGAGGTCTCTTCCAACCCATTCTGTGATCCTGGCTCTGAGTCTGCCCCAAATGCTCAGATCCCCACAGCAGTCTCTCCTCAGCCCAGCTTAGCAGAGGAGACACTTTGTGCCCTCTTGGTTTCTTTGTGTGGCCACCACAGAAGGGGCAGACAGGACTCCAAAGGCCAGCTCTGCTCATGGACCTTCCAGCCTCTGGGGTCCCTTCCTTCCTTCCTTCCAGCCAGCCTCTGGGGTTCCTTCCTGCCTTCCTGCCTTCCTGCCTTCCTGCCTTCCTGCCTTCCTGCCTTCCTGCCTTCCTGCCTTCCTGCCTTCCTGCCTTCCTGCCTTCCTGCCTTCCTGCCTTCCTGCCTTCCTGCCTTCCTGCCTTCCTGCCTTCCTGCCTTCCTGCCTTCCTGCCTGCCTGCCTGCCTGCCTGCCTGCCTGCCTGCCTGCCTGCCTGCCTTCCTTCGTCCCTGCCTGCCTGCCTGCCTGCCTTCCTTCCTTCGTCCCTGCCTGCCTTCCAGCCAGCCTCTGGGGTCCCTTCCTTCCTTCCTTCCAACCACCCTCAAAAGAGCCACAGTTGTGTCCTTTTCTTTTTTTTTTTTTTTTTTTGGAAGTAGTTTTAGTAAAGGCCATGGGAGGCTGTGAGGGCTGCTGAGGTAGCTGGTACTTGGTAGGAACCAAAGCTGGGCTTCTATTACTTTATGAATAGTATTAATTGATGCCCTGAGCACAAAAGGCAATTATTAAAATAGTTTTGTTCAACATCTAATATTAAAAAAAAAAAAAAGAAATAATGGAGACTATTTACCAAAAAACAGTGAACTGGAGCAAAGCTGCTCCAGAGCAGCTCTCTGGGAGATGAATAAATAAATATGTTTGATGAGCACTTTCATGGGTGCAGATATCCTGTCTGGGGAGGCATTAGAGGGCATTTAATTATCTATAGAGGCAATTAATGTCACAAATGAAGACTAAGCTCTGGCTCAGCCTAAATAATTGCCATTATCTATCATATAGCATGCCCAGAAAGCTTAACTCTGCCATGATATTTATGAACAATCAACTTGGCATTAACATAGCAAAACAATTTGGGGATCATTCAGACTAAAATAATAAATGGCAGCAGCACCACCAAGAATCACTCCCACCCTGCAGGAGGGCTTTTCCCTCCCCCCTCCCTCTCCCCTCCTCTTGGAAGCACAGAGGTGTTCTTTGTGGTGTCTTCATCCTGATGAGAAGTGAAATGTTTCTGCTCCTGGATCTTAGCTGTAGATGGCACAGCAGAGATGGAGCAGGGCTGGGAACAGCTGCTCTGCCTCCCTGTGCTGGCAGCACCTCGGGGAGGTTGTTCCTGTGATGTGGGTGGATGAAGCTCTGCCAGCTTTTAGAGGTGCACAGAATGGGTTGGGGTTGGAAGGGACCTTACAGATCATCCAGTTCCAACCCCCTGCCACCAGCCCAGGTTGCTCAAGGCTGATTCCAGAGTCCAGGCAGGTGTGCAGAGCTCATGGTCACCTCTTGCTGTGCACAGACTGACCTCTTTCTGCTCTACACAGCTTGAGGTCTCCATGCCAGAGCCAGCTGTAGCAGTTCTTGGTCTTTGCAGAACTTACAGAAGGTACTGAGCTTTTTGATGGAAAAACCTCCCCCCACCTTCCCTCTACACAGACCCACAGAATGGGGTGGGCAGGGACAGCTCCCACCAGCCCAAAGCATGCTCAAAGCCTCATCCAACCTGACCTTGAACACTTCCAGGCTTGGAGCCTCTGCAGCTTCCCTGGGCAGCCTGTTCCAGTGTCCTCCTGGGGCTGCTCTTCTCCATGCTCTCAGCCCCAGGGCTCTCAGCCTGAGCTGCTCCAGGCCCCTCATGAGCTTTGCAGACCCTGTTGGACTCTCTTCAGCAGTTCACTGTCTTTCTGGGCAGCCCAGAGCTGGACCCAGACTCCAGATGTGACCTCCCTAGGGCAGAGAACACTCTCATAGAGCTGGGTGTGAACCAGCTGGACAAGCACAACTTTGCCTCCTTTCCTTGTACCCTGTGAGCATGGAGAAGTTGATCACAGTGGTTGACCTCTGGGTTGTCCCTGTAAGGGAACTGTCACAGTGTGACCTTGCCTGCACCATCTTCACCATTGCTCTAGTTGTGGAAGCCACCAGTGAGTGATAAGGCTCTCAGTGAGAGTGTTCCATGCAGGGCTTTGGTTTGGGAAGCTGTTTCCAGGCTTTTTGTACCTGAGTTGGCTTCTCAGGCAGTGATCAGAGTAGGAAACTCTTCAGGGTGGAGAAATCATTCAAGGCTGACTCTGTCAACCTGGAGTAAAGGAGTAGAGACCTTCGATGTGGGGTCTGTGGAGCCAGGTGGGGCAAGCATCAAGCAGCTCACCCTTAAGGAACAAGGAGCAGCAGCAGCTGCAGCAAGTGGGTCCTGCTGAGACCCCCTGTGTCCACACACCCCTCTGGCAGACTCACAGCATGCTGCAGTCTGGAAGGGAGACCTCTGCAGCTCATGGAGCCCAACCTCACCAACCAAACCAAGCAGGAAAAAGGGAAGGCTCAGGGTTTATTCTCCATTGGATCCAACAGAAGATGAGCTGGGAGAGGACATCAAACCCAGCTGAGCCCCACACCACCCCCTCCCAGCAGCACCTTTCCCTCTTCCACCTCATGCCCAGCAGGCCTGTGAGCAAGGGTCCCTGTTGGATGGGAAGGTCCTGAGCCCAACAAGCTCTGTCCCTGTGCAGAGAACACCACAGAGGACTTGTTGGGCTGCTAATTGGTTTGCTGCTAACAAAGCCTTTCCTGGGGTGCAATTTCAGCCTTTTTCTCCTGTAATGCATTAGGAGGTCTATGAATATTAAAGCAGGGCTGAGGAGGCTTTGCAAACAGCTCCAGCGCGGTGCTGGGTGCTGCCGGGCACGGCAGAGTCAATCAAGGGCTGACACCAAGGTCTTCATCACTATGTGCAGTGGCCCCCGCCGCAGCTGTCACATTTTCTTGTGATGCTGATTAACTTCATCAGGATAATTGATCAAGTTGTCTGGAGCAAATGGGAGGCTAAATACCTTCCCAAGCGAGGCTGGCGGCGCCGCGGCTGCCTGCCGTTGGGATGCGGCAGGCAGGTGTGGTTCTGCAGTTGCAATGAGGCTCCCCTCACCCTTGCCTGGACTTTCCCCTCCCAGCTTTGGTGAGTGGTGCACTGGACTGTGGCCTGTTGCATGCAGCAGCCTTCGAATCATGGATGCACAGAACAGCAGGGGTTGGAAGGGACCTCTAGAGATCCTTGAGTCCAACCGCCAGAGCAGGGCATACAGGAACACATCCAGGTGGGTCTGGAAAGTCTCCAGACAAGGAGACTCCACAACCTCTCTGGGCAGCCTGCTCCAGCCCTCCAGCACCCTCACAACAAAGAATTTTCTCCTCACGTTGAGGTGGAGCCTCCTGGATTCCAGCTTGTGTCCATTGCTCCTTATCCTGTCCTTGGGCACCACCAAACAGAGCCTGGCCCCTTCCTCCTGACACCCACCCCTCAGATATTGGTAGGCATTGATCAGGTCCCCTCTCAGCCTTCTCTTCTCCAGGATGAACAGCCCCAGGGCTCTCAGCCTCTCTTCATGGCAGAGATGTTCCAATGCCTTCAGCATCCTCACAGCCTCCATTGGATTCTCTCCAGCAGAGAAGACTCAACAGCTTTGGTGACCACCAAACACAGACTGAAGGACTTCCTCTGCCTGCCTTGACTTTTAGGGCATGTTTTAGAATCCAGTGCTTAAAAAGTCATTTCCCCCCCTCCTGCAATTGCCTGAGCTAAACTTTAGTCACAGGGGTGGGGAAGGAAGGAAGGGTGGGGGAAGGAAGGGTGGGGGAAGGAAGGGGGGGGAAAGGGGGAGAAGGAAGGGTAGGAGAAGGAAGGGTGGGGAAGGGAACAACTGAAAAATAAACATAAAATAAACATTTATTGGAGTAAATAAAAAAAAAGTTAACCAAAATCCTTTATTGATACATTCTTGGATAATACCACAGGGTGGAGAGACTGGGGAGGAAGGGAGCAAAGATCTCTTTTTTTTTTTTTTTCCCCCCCCCCCCCCCCCCCCCCGGAAATTGGCACATCATAAAGCAGCAAGATTAACGAAATTTACTTAATTACAAACAGTAGAAAACATACATGCTGTTGGTAAGTCCTTAGCACACTGGTCAGTCATGGTGGGGCATGTAAATAACAAAACAACCAACTAAAAACCAAAACCAAACCTGAAAATACAACAAAAATAATTCCCCCCCACCCCCCAAAAAAAAAAAAATAACAACCCTCAAGACATGGGAAAAAGCCACATTCTTTCCTCCCCATAGCCTGGAAATTATTGCAAATAAATGAGTAAAAACAAAACAAATAAATAATAAAATGAACGAATGAATAAAATAAAATAAAGCATTAACCTCAAAAAATAAGAACTGCAACAGAAGATAAATGTTAACAATTATTACTAATAATCATAATACAAGTAGCCAACAAAAGTCAGTAACAGGTACCATAAATTACATCTTACTGGCATGCATTCCAAAGATCAAGACCTCCACTAAAAACTCAGCTTAAAAAACAAAAATCCTTTCTGCTTCCTCTGCAGCCCATCAGGAGTTGTGAAGGAGGAAGGGGGCAGGAGGTTGGGGCGGGAGGGAGGAAGGGGGCAGGAGGTTGGGGCGGGGGGGAGGGAGGGAACTCACTTTGCCGGCACAGTTTTTGGTCTTTAAATCTTTTTTTTTTTTTCTTTTTTTTTTTTTTTTTTTAGTTAAAAAAAATAACGTCTATGGATTGCAGTGACACAATAAGTCAGCATACATCATCATCATGTACACAGGCCTTGGAACTCCTTGGTTGGGTGGTGGTGGTCGTGTGCTCCCCGACTCCAGGGGACTCTGCCCTCAAGCAGGCACCTGGCAAAGATGTGGGAGATGCAAACCCCCCCCCCCCCCCCCCCCCCCCCCAAAAAAAAAAAAAAAAAAAAAAAAAAAAGGTCCTCACAAACTGTACAGGAAAAAACTTCAAAAACTTGCAGTCTGGAAGTACATAGAAAGACCAAACTAACAAAAAAAAAAAAAGAAAAAAAAGAAAAAAAAAATGTTTTTAGCCCCTTAAGAGTCCTTTGTAGCTGAAGGCAAACCTCCTCCCATCCCTCCCCCGGCGCCAGCGGGGACCTCCCGCGGGAGGGAGCGGCCGCTGGGAGCCTCCAGGGAGGGAACTCCTCCTGCTCTGTCCCCGCAGCATCGCCGGGCCCTGGGCTCTGCATCCCCCAGCGCAGAGGAGGTCACCCCCTCCCAGGGTCGGGGGGTGGGGGAAGGTCTGCACCAGGAGGGAAATCCTTGCCCCCCCGGCTTAGATAACCAGGTTGTTGTAGCTGACATACTTCTTCTTGGCAGCAGGACCTGCAAAGGAAGGACACCAGGGGTCAAGCTTGGGCTGGGTAGAAGTTAGGGAGCTCTGCAGAGGAGGAGCTGGGGGTGCTGGTGGGGGAGAAGCCGGGCAGGAGCCAGCAATGGGCACTGGCAGTGCCCATTGCCAGAGATGGAGAGAAGGGATCCTGCCCCTCTGCTCTGCTCATACCTCACCTGCAGGACCCCAAGAGGGTGCAGAGGAGGGCACCAAGATGATCAGAGGGCTGCAGAAGCTCTGCTGTGGGGACAGGCTGAGGGAGCTGGGGGTGTTCAGCCTGCAGAAGAGAAGGCTCCAGGGAGACCTCTGAGCTGCAGTTCAGTATCTGCAGGGGAGCTGCAGGCAGGCTGGGGAGGGACTGTTCAGAAGGGGCTGTGGGGAGAGGAGGAGGGCAATGGTTTGGAGCTGGAGTTAGAAGGGAGCTCTGCACAGTGAGGGTGGGGAGAGACTGGAACAGGTTGCACAGGGAGGTGGTTGAGGCCCTGGCCCTGGAGTCACTCAAGATCAAACTGGATGTGTCCCTGTGCAGCCTGCTGCCTGCAGGTGGGTGGCCAAGATGCCCTTTGGGGGTCCCTTCCAACCTGCTGCAATCTGTGACTCTCAAACCTCTGAGTGAGAAGATCCAAGCCTGAAGCAGTGAAGTTCTCTCTGGCACTGCTCTGCTTCCCATGATGAATGCAGTTGACAAAGACACCATCCATAATCTAGCTGAGATAATCAATAAAGGCTTCAGGCTTACCTGTGAGAGGAAGGACAACCCTGCCTGGCCTTGGAAGGCTGCTGGGCTGCAGGAGCTCATGGCTCTTGTTGTGGAGCTGGTGCCTGTCCCTGCTCTGTCCCTGCACTGGAGCCAGGAGCTCTGCTGCTGTGCAGCCTCCAGAAGCTCTCCAGTCTTGGAGGCTTGAGGAGACAGCCAGGCTGCCCTGAGAGCAAATCTCTGCTGGGACTCAGCTCATCATTATCAGTGGCAATTAGCACCAGGTACGGATTTGATTTTCCTCAAAGAAATTAATTAACATGAAAATGGAGAATGCTAATGAACCAGCAGCATTAGCAGGCTCCACCAGCCTCTAATCCAGCAGGCAGCAGCTTCCCTGCTCCTGAGGTGGCCACCAGATATGGATCTCCTGCAGCCTGTCCTGCTGGTGTTAATGGATGACAGCTCCCCAGCAGAGCAGCAGATTGGCCTCCTGCAACCAGCAACCCCCTGCAGCAGTGCACACAGCATCCTGCCAGCCTCAGCTGGCCAAGGGCTTGGACTGCTGCAGGACAGCCAACAGCTGTGGGTGCAGAATCCAACCTCAGGGAGGCACTGAGCAGCTGCAGCCCTCCTCCAGAGGTCAGTCTGAAGGAAGCAGCAAACAATCCATGGGGAGAAGCTGAAGGGCTGCAGAATCAGAGGATGCTTTGCTTGCAAAAGACCTCTAAGGTCATCAGGGCCAAGTACTGACCTGACCCCACCATGGCCACCAAACCATGGCCCCAAGAGCCATGGCCACAGCTCTCTGGAACACCTGCAGGGATGGGGACTCCACCAGCTCCCTGGGCAGCCTGTGCCAGCCCCTGACCATTCCTGCAGCCAAGAGATTTCTCCTCATCTCCAACCTAACCTTCCCCTGGCACAATTTCAGGCCATCTCCCTGGCTGGTGGTGGAGTACCCATCCCTGGAGGTGTCCAAGGAATGTGTGGCCATGACCCTTGTGGCCATGGTTTGATGACCATGGTGGTGCTGGGTTGATGGTTGGACTGGATGAGCTTGGAGGCCTTTTCCAACCTTAATGATTCTATGACTCTAATATTAATTAACCCTTTTCCTTTCAGCTCCTACCTGACCTGGGGGGGCACTCACAGTCTGTCCCCTTCCAGCAGGGTTGGCATCAAGCCGCTCTCTGTGCCACCATCACCTGAGAAGAAAGAGAGCAGCCCCAATCCTCCTTTGCCACACAAGTTCCATCCCTTGGCTGTTTTTCATGATCTGGAGCAGGGGCTGCAGAGCCAGCAGCCTGGCAGCACACAGAGGCCAGGCAGAGCTGTCAGTGCTGCCTCCCAGGCAGATTTAATCACTTTCCCTTCAATTTGGTGCACATTTGTAACCTCTCCCATGCTCAAAGAGAGATTTACAGTACCGACTCTGGGCTTCCTGGCAGCCTGCAGGCAGCTCCAGCCCTCGGATGGATGGAATGAGCTTGGGGCTTCCAGCACTCAGCAGGAGCTGCCACTGCTGCCTGCCCCTCTGCAGCTCCCACCTCCCTCTGCAGCCACCCCCATGGGTGATGCTCACCTCCTCTCCCTCATTTCCCCAATTCTTGCTTAGCAGCCTGCCACAGCTACCCCCAGGCTCTGCTGCCTGCAGCCTGGGGGAGAGCGAGCCTGGAGGAGGGGATGGAAGCTCCATTCCTACACAGCTCTCCACACCTGCCCCAAAGGCAGCAGAGGGAATGAAGCTTGGAGAAAATCAGATCACTGAACATTTAGTGTCTGGCTGGAAATAGATTGTCCTGGTCCCTCTCCACCCCTCCCCTCTCCTGCTCCCTGCTGTGCTCTGCTGGCAGCTCACCTGGTGAGACTGGCTCTTCCAAAACCTCAGTCTGGCCTGGAGGGTCATTCCTGAAGGAACCACCTAAGGGCTGGGGACCTCTGCTCTCCCCTGTGGTGGAATTCAGTTTAAGAGCACAAAGCTCAGGAGCTGCAGATTTCACCTGGTGGAACTGGGGAAGAAAATCCTACAGCTGGCTGAGAGCATCAGGAGTCAGGCTGGGGCCACGTGGAGTAATTTTTACCCGGGGTAGACACATCAGAGAGTGCTTAAGGCAAGGAGTCTAATGAGCTGTCACAAGTGTCAGCTGCTGCAGGAGGAGGCACCACAGCAGCCTCCCCCAGACCTGCAGACACTGATTCAGCAAGACAAGATCAGATTCTCCACTGCCTCAGCTCTATCAACATCAACAAGGGATCTGGGAGCCAGGTGTCCAAGCAGTCTATCTGCTGCCATCACCAAGTGCCACTCAGGTGGCTCTGCTTCCAGGCTGCAGAAGGCTGATAAGGGCTAGGAGCTCCTATCTCAGCAGCAGATCACCAGGTGAAGACCAGCAGCTAGACACCTGCAGAAAGTGATTAGAGCCAGGAGAGCACCACCAGAAAAAGAGCTGAAGCAATCCAGCACCACAGCTTTGTGTCCCTTGCTACAAGAAGGACATTGAGGGGCTGGAGTGGGTCCAGAGAAGGGCAACAGAGCTGGGGAAGGGTCTGGAGAGCAGGGCTGGGGAGGAGCAGCTGAGGGAGCTGGGGGTGTTCAGCCTGGAGAAGAGGAGGCTGAGGGAGACCTCACTGCTCTCTACAGCTCCCTGAGAGGAGGCTGCAGTGAGGTGGGGACATGTGATAGGACAAGAGGAAACAGCCTCATGGTGCACCAGGGGAGGGCTAGGCTGGATATGAGAAGAGACTTCTCCTCTGGAAGGGCTCTCACAGCCTGGCCCAGGCTCCCCAGGGAGGTGGTTGAGTCCCCATCCCTGGAGAGGTGGCAGAGCCAAGCAGATGTGGTGCTGAAGGAGATGTTCAGTGGTGAGCTGGCAGGGCTGGGTTCAGGGTTGGACTGGATGACCTTCCAGATCTCTTCCAGCCTAAAGCATTCCATGGCTCTCTGATAGCTGGAGTCACCTGGGTTGCATTCAGTCACCTGCCTGCTGCATTCAGAGCACAGAATCACAGCAACACTCAGGTTGGAAGAGAGCCTCAGGATCACCAAGTCCAGCCCTGAATCCTGCTCTGCAAGGCTCAGCCCAAAACCATAGCCCCAAGCCCCACAGCCAAACCACCCTGAAACCAAGCCAGGCTTGGGCACTCTACCACCTCCCTGGGCAGCACATCCCAGAGCCTGACCGCTCTTGCTGGGAAAAATGTTTCCTACTGTCCAGTCTAAAACTCCCCAGTGGCAGCTTGAGGCTGTTCCCTCCTGTTCTGTCACTAATTCCCTGTGAGAAGAGACCAGCAGCAGCCTCTCCACAATGTCCTTGCAGGTAGTTGTAGACAGCCATGAGCTCTGCCCTCAGCCTCCTCTTCTCCAAGCAAACACAATTCATAAGGGGGTGCTGACGCCAGCTCCCTCAGCCTGTCCCCACAGCAGAGCTTCTCCAGCCCTCTGAGCACCTTTGTGGCCTCTTCTGGATCCTCTCCAACACTTCCATGTCCTTTTTGTGCAGGGGGCACCAGAGCTGGATGCAGTGCAGAGCAGAGGGGCAGAGTCCCCTTCCTGTACTGCTGGTCACACTTCTGTTGATGCAGCCCAGTAAGCACCACAAACACCCAGAGCAGTGCCTTCCTCTAACAGGGATTGCTTCCAGGTTCCCAGGAGGACTTCATGAGCAGCAAGAGTCCAACCCTGCCAGTTCCTCAGGGCATAGAGGGACTGAAATGGTTTTTTTCTCCCATTTGCAGCCTGGGAGGCTCGGAAGGAGGAGCTGCACTCAGAGGCCTGAGGTTGGAATCCCTCAGGTTCTGTTAGGCTGCACTTCTTGTGCAGGAGAGAAGGGAGGCACAGGAGGAAAAACAAAAGCAGTTGGGTGAGATAATGGCCCAGTGACAGGAATCTGCTGAGGTCACAGTGGCAAGGACCTGACATCCTTCCAGCCTGGGAGAGCTCATTAGAGGCTGAGTGCATGAAGTGCTCAGGGTTTGCTTTGTCATCCTGAGCTCCTGTCTCAGAGCCTGGGAACCATGGCATTAGCCAGAAGCTTGCCCTGCAGCTCAGAGCTTGAGAGGTCTGATTTCATCTCCACTGGCGTGGTGCCCACTCATTTCACACCATCCCAGGATTGGGTGGGTTGGGAAAGCCCTCTGAGCTCACCCAGCCCAACACCAGCCCAACCCCACCATGGCCCCAGGTGCCACAGCTCTCTTGCACACCTCCAGGGATGGGGACTCCGCCACCTCCCTGGGCAGCCTGTGCCAATCCCTGATCACTCCTGCAGCAAAGAAATTGCTCCTCATGTCCAACCTAGACCTGGCACAAGCTGTTTCAGCTTCCCTGAGGGCAACATCAGCCTCACAGAATGCTGGGGGTGGGAAGGGACCTCCAGAGACCATCGAGTCCAACCCGCCTGCCCAAGCAGCATCACCTAGGGCAGGACACTTCAGGTTTAAAGAATTACAGAGTCCCAGCATGCTGGGGGTGGGAAGGGAGTTCTGGAGCTCACCCAGCCCAACCCCCTGCTCCAGCAGAGCACCCACAGCAGCTTGCCCAGGAGCACAATGGCCAGGGGGGGTTGGAAGCTCTCCACACAAGGAGACTCCACAACCTCTCTGGGCAGAGCAGTGGAGGAGTGAACTTCACTCTTCCAAGCAGTGAATTCCCTCTGGTCCCCAGGTCTGCCCCCTCCACAGGTGTCTGCCATCAGAGCCTGGTCCATCCTGTGCTCCACAGTGCCACATTGTCCCTGCAGCTCCCAGCCCTGCTGTGCTGCTGCTGGGGCAGAGGCTCCGTGGCATGCATGGCTGCTGACAGCAGAGCCTCTGACAAGCAGAGGGAGCACAGAAGTGCTCTGCAAGTCTCATAAGAACCCAATCACTTCCCACATTCTTTTACACCTCATTGTAAAATTTTTACAGCCAGCAATCCAGGCCTGCTGACATCAGCAGCTGCTCTGCCTGCCCTTGGCTGCAGCAGGAGAGGGACTGTGCCCAGAGGGCAATGCCACTGCTGGCTGTGGAGCTGCAGCTCAGCTGGGGACTTCCACTGCCCTGAAAAAGGGAAATGTGGGCCCTGGGCTGGAGAGATTGGTCCCGATTGGCTTTGCAAAAACAACTTCAGTTTGGTGTCCACAGAGCAACCTTAGAGAAGTGCAACATTTCCAGCCCCATGAGGGAAGGCTGTGAGACAGAGAGCTGCTGGAGAGAGTCCAGGGGAGGCTGCTGAGGGGCCTGGAGCAGCTCTGTGAGGAGCAAAGGCTGAGAGCCCTGGGGCTGAGAGCCTGCAGAAGAGCAGCCCCAGAGGGGAGCTGAGCAATGCTCAGCAAGAGCTAAAGGCTGGGGGGCAAGAGGCTGGGGCCAGACTCTGCTCAGTGGTGCCCAGGGACAGCACAAGGGGCAAGGGGCACAAACTGGAACCCAGGAGGTTCCATCTGAAGAGGAGGAGAAAGTTGTTTGTTGTGAGGGTGCTGGAGCCTGGAGCAGGCTGCCCAGAGAGGTTGTGGAGTCTCCTTGTGTGGAGAGCTTCCAACCCCCCCTGGGCATTGTGCTCCTGGGCAAGCTGCTGTGGGTGCCCTGCTGGAGCAGGGGCTTGGACTGGGTGAGCTCCAGAGGTCCCTTCCAACCCTATCAGTCTGTAACTCTGTGTGAATTCCACTCCTCTGAAGAAGAGGCAAAAACATGGACCTGTCCTGGGCATCCCTCACTGGTGAATATTTACCAGCTGAAGCAGTGGCTCCCTGGCATCCCTTGAAAGATGTCACTCAGTCCTCTGCCTGCTCACACTGATCACTGCCAGTGCCAATAAAGTGCTACTGAGCAGCCACTGCCTTCAGCCTCCTCAGGAGTGGGCCAGGAGGTGATGTTGAGCAGCCACACCTTTGGCTGCCTGGCAGGGATGGCAGAGGGACCTGGGGGGTTCATATTCATTTCGCCCACCTGGGACAATAAAAGAAAATGTGACTTTGAGTCAAAGCACAGAGCCAGCCCTGTGCTGCTTACAGCCTGGAGAATCATCCTCTCCCTGCTGGAAAGATAACTCAGAGACTGAGATCCTGACTCAGGGAAGAAGATTGCAGTAGGAAAGGATTAGTTTTACCCTTCAAGGGAGAGCTTAGATCAACAAAGTGTTGTAGCAGTGAGGTACATCCATCTGGAGCATGTTTGACTGCATCTTCCTCCTATCTCCTACCTGTCTGCTTTGCAGATAAAAACTTCTGGGTCAGGTGAAGCTGGGAAGGATCTGCAGCAGTGGGACCACAGAACAAACAGCAGGAGACTTATCAAGGCTGCCAGCAGTGGGAGATTGCAGGGAGCTGGAAAGCAGCATGAGGAACAGTCATGGTGCTGACTCTTTGTGCTCTAGAGGGTGAGAGGGGTGCCCAAAGGGGTGGTAGTGCCCCAGCCCTGCTGGCATGCCAGGCTGGATGTGGCTGTGAGCAAACTGATCCAGTTGAAGAATGGAGCCCAGATTGTACTGGGTTGGAAGGGAGCCTCAAAGGGCAGCCTGGCCACCCCCCTGCAGGCAGCAGGGACACCCCCAGCCAGAGCAGGCTGCCCAGGGTCACATCCAGGCTGACCTTGGATGCCTGCAGGGATGGAGCCTCCACCACCTCCCTGGGCAGCCTGTTGCAGTGTTGCATCTCTCTCACTGTACAGAACTTCCTTAAGGTTCATAGAACCCTGGAGTGGGTTAGGTTGGAAGGGACCTTAAAGCTCATCCAGCTCCAACCCCTGCAGGGACACCTCCCAGCAGCCCAGGGTGCTCAGAGGCCTCATCCAGCCTGGCCTTGAACACCTCCAAGGAGGAGGCATCCACAGCCTCCCTGGGCAGTCTGCGCCAGTCTCTCCCCAGCCTCCCTGTGCACAACTCCCTCCTGATGTCCAACCTAACACTACCCTGCTCCAGTTCCAAACCAGTGCCTCTTGTCCTATCCCCACAGCCCCTTCTGAACAGTCCCACCCCAGCCTGCCTGGAGCCCCTTTCAGGCACTGAGCATGCAGCAGCCCCAGCAGGTAACTAGAGCAGTGCAGAGGACCTCAGGAAATGTGCTTCCAGATCATTCTGAGAGTTTAGGGCAGGGAAGACACAAACCCAGCTCCTGTTCCTCCTTAATTGGAGCCAGCAGTGCAGCAAACATCCCCAGCTGAGCTGCACTGGAAATGCCTCCCCTTGAATGCTGTGGGCTGGGAAGATAACAAAGAGCAGCCAAGGAGTTGCACCTGCTTAAAACAAAGCAATTATTGCTGCTTTGGTTATCTGACCTGGGAAGCCAGGCTCTGGGGAGAGCTGTTAAAGCCAGGGGTGAACAACTTTGCATGGAACTTAATTAAAATTCTGACCTGAGGGATATCCCAAAGCATCCCAAAGGAGTCCTGCAGGCAGAGCTGGAAGGGAATGATTCCTCTCTACCTCTTGGCTTGGCTCCTCAGCTGGCTCCCAAACATCCTCCTCCACCTCATGGCCACTTCCCAGCTGGGTGCACCTCTCACAGAACCCCTGCAGCTCCCAGGGACATTCCCAACCAGAGCAGGCTGCTCACAGCCACAACCAACCTGACCTGCACTGCTGCCAGCCATGGGGCAGCTCCCACCTCTCTGGGCAGCCTGGGCCAGGCTCTCCCCACCCTCAGGCTCAAACATTTCTCCCTTCTCTCCACTCTCCATCTCCCTCTTGGAGTCCAAACCATCCCCCCTTGTCCTGACCCAACAGGCCCTGCTCAGGAGTCTGTCCCCAGCTTTCTGATTGTCCTCTTGGAGCACTGCAAGGCCACCAGAAGGTCTCCCTGGAGCCTCCTCCAGGGTGAACAACCCAAACTGTCCCAGCCTGGTCTCCCAGCAGAGAGCTTCCAGCCCCCTTTTCAGGCCTTGACAACCCTTCTGGGGAAGAAATTGTTGCTTGTGTCCAACCTAAACCTCCCCTGGTGCAACCTGAGGCCACTTGTTCCTTGGTAGAAGAGACGAAGCCCCACCTTGCTCCTCCTTTCAGGGAGCTGTGGAGCTGGCAGAGGTCCCACACATGTCCCTCCCAGGAAGCTGAGCAGCCCTTGGATCACTGTTGTGATTCTGCTGAAGGACTTCAGCAGGGAGCAAGCCTCACACCACAGCTCCTCACTCAGCAGCAGCTCCTCTCCTTCGCTTCAAGGGGACCTGCTGCACCTAGCTGGCAAAGAGCTGCAAGCAGCCAACACCTGAAGAGAGAAGCCAGGAGTGCTCAGACCTGAAGGGAGCTGCATTCAGTGGGAAAGGCTCTCCTGGTCTCCAGCTCTGGAGCATCTGACCCAAGGCTGCCCTGAGCTGCGTGCTTGAGCACTGCAGTCCTGCTGCAATCAGCATCTAACTCCTGGGCATCATGTGCTGGTTTCCAGTGTTCAGCAGCCCAAATTAATGAGAGCAGAGATTTAATACAGGGCTCCTTATCCCAGGGACATGACAAGCACCCAGGGCTGTCACTATGGCAACTCCACTTCCTTTCTCTTCTCCTTTCTTTCTGCAGTCAGCAGCAGGAGCAGACCCCCGGCTAGATGCAGAGCCAGGCTCTGCTCCCAGGTCACAGGAGACCTAACAGCAGCCTGCCAGGGCCTGAAGGGCTACAAGGAGGCTGCAGAGGGACTGTTCCCAAGGGCCTGCAGGGACAGGACCAGAGCAATGGTTTGAAATGAGAGCAGAGCAGATTGAGATTGGATGTGAGGAACAAGTTCTGCACCAGGAGGCTGCTGGAACACTGCAGCAGGTTGCCCAGGGAGGTGGTTGAGGTCCCATGCCTGGAGATATTCAAGGTGAGGCTGGAGAAGGCTCTGAGCAACCTGATCCAGTGGAGGATGTCCTGCTGAGTGCAGGGGCTTGGACTGGATGAGCTTTGGAGGTCATCCTATGATTCTGTGATGCTTGAACACCTCCAGGGACCTGCCCCTGTGTACAGTTGAGTATCTTGGGTGATTTTACCCAAGCCTTGATGAATTTTGTCACCTTCTGGCACACAAACCCATAGGAAATTCCAGTGCAGTGCTGGGAAGGGCAGCCCCAGCTGATGGACTGGAGGAGCTTGGAGCAAAAGGAGACAGAGCCACAATCTGTCCAAAATGCTGGAGCCAGCTGTTCACAGGGGCTGGGGGAGGGTTGTGGTGTTTGGAACAGGCTGCACAGGGAGGTGCCCTGGAGGTGTTCAGGAAACCTGTGGCCATGGCACCTGGGGACATGGTTTGATGGCCGTGGTGGGTTTGGGTTGATGCTTGGACTCAGCATCTCTCTAGCCTTCCCCGGACTCTCTCCAGTCTCTCCTGAAGAGGGGAGCCCAGAACTGGACACAGTCCTGCAGATGTGGCCTGGCTAGGGCAGAGTAGAGAGGGAGGAGAACCTTCCTCAACCTGCTGCTGGTCATCCTGCTGCATCTTACTTAGAGCTCCCTGCAAGGAGGCTGCAGTGAGCTGGGGCTGGGCTCCTCTCCCTAGTCTCAGGTGATGGAAGGAGAGGAAATGGCCTGAAACTGTGCCAGGGGAGGGGTAGGATGGAGAGGAGGAAAAATTTCTCTGGTGCAAGAGTGGTCAGGGATTGGCACAGGCTGCCCAGGGAGGTGGTGGAGTCCCCATCCCTGAGGTGTTCCAGAGAGCTGTGGCCATGTCCCTTGGGGCCATGGTTTGGTGGCTGGACTGGATGAGCTGGAGGCTCACTTCCAGCCAGAACAATTCTGTGATTCCCTTCTATGATTCTACTGCTTGTTAGGGGAGAAAAGAAAAGGGACTGCAGTGTCCTAGTGTGGGGCAATTCCAGAGATTTCAGTGGCATGGAGCTGGGAATGTGAAGCCTGATTTCCTAACCCTCCAAGCCCTTCTCTCAGCCACCTCCTTAAGGCAGATGAAGACTCTCAGAGCTACTGAGGGTTCATTACAGGCTGGAGAGGTGGCTGAAGAGAACCTCTTGAGGTTCAAATAAGGCCAAATGCAAGGTCCTGCAATCCTAGATGTCAACCCAGGCTGGGGGATGAGGAGATTGAGAGCAGCCCTGCAGAAGAGGAGCTGGGGGTGCTGGTGGGGGGAACGCTGGACAGGAGCCAGCAATGGGCACTGGCAGCCCAGAAGGCCAAGGGCAGCCCTTGGCCTTCTGGGCTGCCAGTGCCCATTGCCAGAGATGGAGAGAGGGGATCCTGCCCCTCTGCTCTGCTCAGACCTCACCTTAGAAATGATCCCACAGCTCTGAGTGGCCTCCCCTCATCTCCAGGTCCTTTGTTCTGCTTCCCTCAGCACCCCTGCCACCATCAGCCTCTGCTCCTCAGGTCACCCTGATGCTGGGGAAGAGCTTCACACCTGAGAGCAGCTCTGCAGACTGAGTCCCAGTAACGGGCACGACTCAAGCACAATAAAAAGCAATTTGAGCACTTCAGAAGAGCCTGGGCTGGGCTGCAGCTGCAGCTGTGGCAATTCACACCACCTAAAGATACCAGGATTAGTTTTCCTCTGCCTCAGAGACTCAGTCCAAGCAGCAGCCCTACCCTTGCTGATGGAGGTTCTCACCTATTAGGGAGCAGCCAAACCTGCTGAAGGCTGTGCACAGAAATTCCTCCCAGCACCAGCTGCAAAGTGCTGCAGAGCCCAGGCAGCACCTTTCACAGCCTGGATAAGCCCCAAGGTGTGGGCAAAGCCCCTCAGCACCCCAAGGGGACTGCAGATGGCAGAAATATTGATTCACCTCAGCATGGTGGGGTGGGAAGGGACCTCTGGAGCTCACCCAGTCCAAGCCCCTGCTCCAGCAGGGCACCCACAGCAGCTTGCCCAGGAGCAAAATGCCCAGCTAGGGTTGGAAGCTCTCCACACAAGGAGACTCCACAACCTCTCTGGGCAGCCTGCTCCAGGGCTCAGCACCCTCACAACAAACATCCTCCTGGGTTCCAGTTTGTGCCCCTTGTCCCTTGTGCTGTCCCTGGGCACCACTGAGCAGAGTCTGGCCCCAGCCTCTTGCCCCCCACAGCTCCTCTCCCCTCTGGGGCTGCTCTTCTGCAGGCTCTCAGCCCCAGGGCTCTCAGCCTTTGCTCCTCACAGAGCTGCTCCAGGCCCCTCCAGCCTCCCCTGGACTCTCTCCAGTAGTTTCCAGTCTCTCTTGAACTGGGGAGCCCAGAAATGAACCCAGGACTCCAGATGTGACCTCACTAGCATAGAGCTGGAGGAGAACCTCCCTCAAGCCTTCTTCTTGCACCCAAGCAGAGTGTGAGGTGCTGCACCCCCCCAAGAATAAGGCAATTGATGACTGCTGAGTAGAATGGGTTGGGCTGGAAGGGTCCTTAGGGATCATCTGCTCCAGCTTTGGCCACTCCTGATGGGCTGTGGTGCTGTGGGTTGGTTGTTGAGCTGTGCCCAGCACCAAATCCTTTCTCCTTTCTTTGATTTCCCTGCGGAAGCAGCAGTTCCTGGTTGGTGGAGTCACAAACACTAACCCAGCTCATGAGATCAGCACGGAGACACCCACAGCACCCTGAAAAAGCCACCCCTCAAAAACTGTCCCCTCCTGGTGACAGGAGATGGGAAAAAGCCACTTTGCAAGATGCTTTTGAACCTTTTTAGAGTCAAGAAGGTTCCTCACAGGTTAGCAAACATCAGTTCCATGCTGGCAGGCCAGCAGGGACTCAGACAACCTTTGTTGGTTGCTGGATCTGGCTGCCAGAATCAGCCTGAGAACTTTTGGTTGCTCCCTGTAGAAGCCATCAAAAGCTACAAGGAGACATTTGGGTTTCGAAGACAAAGGCTTCCCAGGGACCCAGGGCATGCCAGGGTGGAAGGGACCTCAAGGATCATCTGCTGCAAGCCTTCTAGGTGTGACAGAGGAGTTCCAGCTCCACTGGTGGGGAGGAGGAGAGCAGCAGGTCCTTGTTTGGCTGGGGCGTCACCACCATCACCATCACCATCATCATCACCACCATCATCACCACCATCATAATACTATTAATATTAATGCTACTACTAATAATAAATTTAACAATGTAATAATAACAATAACAACAATAATAACAACAACATTATGAATAGGGACAGGAAGAAGAAGAGGAATAGGAATAAGTACAGGAAGAAGAGGAGGAATAGGAAAAAGATTAGGTAAAAGAATAAGAAATGGAATAGGAACAGGAATAAGAATAAAAACAAGAATAAAAGTAAGAAAAAGAATAAAAATAAAGATAAAATAAGGATAGATACTACTACTAATAAAACACTAATACTACTAATAAATAATAATACTACTACTAACAACATTATGAATAGGGATATGAACAAGAATAGGAATAAGAGGAGGAATAGAAATAGGAATAGGAACAAGAATAGGAATAGGAACAAGAATAGGAATAGGAACAAGAATAGGAACAGGAACAAGAATAGGAACAGGAACAAGAATAGGAATAGAAAGAAGAATAGGAATAGGAACAAGAATAGGAATAGAAAGAAGAATAAGAATAGAAAGAAAAATAAGAATAGGAATAAGGATAAAATAAGACTAAAAATAGGAATAAGGATAAAAATAAGGACAAACATAAGGATGGCAATAACTGGAGGCTGATCATGCTGATGATAAGAAAGGAGTCAGCAGCCAGGCTGTTCCTTACCTTGGTGGCAGGCAGGCCCAAGCTATACAGTGGGAGGCAGAGTGTACCAAGTGACAGACTTTTGAACACTCTTCCTGCCTGGTGGGGTGCAGTCTACAGGAAGATAAATACAATGGTAGGTACGGAGGGCTCTGCTCACCCCCAGCTGCCCTGCAGCCTGGGACCCCCACCCCAGTGCCCAGCTGAGAGGAGAGCAGCCACAGGGGGAGACCAAGCCCAGGCAGGGGGGGCTGGAGCAGGTCACAGAGCTCAGGGACCCCTGAGCAGGGCAGAGCTGCTCAGCAGAGCTGGGCTGGGGCATGTGGTGGCCTCTGCCTCCTGCCCCACAAACCCTGCAGTGCTTTGGCTTCAGCTGAAGAGATTTGGCTTCAGTCTGGACTTTGGCTACAGTTCAGATTCTGCTTTAATTTAAGATCTTTGCTGAATTTAAGATTTGGTCTTAAGATTTGGCTTTAATTTAAGATTTTGGCTTCAGTTTAGGATTTTGGCTCAATTCAAGATTCAGGCTTTAGATTTTGCTTTAATTTAAGATTTTGCCTTCATCTTAGGATTTTGGCTTTTGTTTGGATTTTGCTTCATTTTGTATTTTGGCTTTACTTTAAGAATTTGGCCTCTATTTAAGATTTTAGTTTAGATTTTTGGCTCTAGTTTAGATTTTGCTTCAATTTCAGATTTTGACTTCAGATTAAGGTTTTGGCTTTAAATTTTGCTTTAAGATTCTGTCCACATTTTAAGATTTTTGGCTTGACTTCAAGGTTTTGACTTCAGGTTAGGATTTTTGGCTCAGTTCAAGATTTTGGTTTTAGTTCAAGATTTTGGCTCTAGTTTAGATTTTGCCTTAATTGAAGATTCTTGCCTTCAGTTTAAGATTTTGGCTCAATTTAAGACTTTGCCTTCAGTTTAATATTTTTAACTTGAGTTTAAGATTTTTTCCTTCAGTTCAAGATTTTAGATTAAGATTTTTGGCTTTAGTTTAAGATTTTGGCTTCAGCTTAAGGGTTTTTTTGGCTTCACCTGAAGGCTTTGGCTCATTTTCAGACTCCCCAGTCCCTCCTCCCCCACGCAGTCACTCTCAGGTTCCTCACAACCACTTTAGTTCCTCAGTAGGATGGAAGAGGCAAGGTCATGTCAGTGGCACTGAGGACGAAGAGGAACAAACACATAGCACAGGTGGGGTCTGCAGCTCTGCCCGAGGCAGGAGATGCTTCTGTTCCACATGCACCACCCACAGCTTGCTGATGGGAGCCCTCACAGCCCTCCCTTCTCAGTGCATGGAGGACAGCAAGGATGGACACACAGAGGTTGTGACACATAGGACAGAATGCACAGGGAAGCTCTGTTTGACCATGGGAATGTGCCAAAGGGTGCCAGGTCTGGCTGGGGATGCAGGGCAGGGATTGCACTTCCACTGAACCAGCTGCCAAGTTCTACCCAGCTAAGTTCTACTCAATAATAAATGAGAGAGAGAAAAAAAAAATCCTCTTAGAATCATGGAATCACAGAATCATTTTGGTTGGAAAAGACCTTTAAGGTCATTGAGTCCAGCACTAAACCCAACGCTGCCAGCTCACCACTAAACCATGGCCCTCAGCACCACACCTCCATGGCTTAGAAACCCCTGCGGGGATGGAGGCTCCACCACTCGAATGTGTCTGTACAGGCTCTCAGCCCTCAAAGCCCCAGAGATTGTCACAGCCACCTAAATCATCACACTGCTGAGGACCAGACTGAGACTGGAGAGGTTTTAGAGCTCCAAGTTGGCTCCTCTGTGCTGCCACCTTTCTTTTGCCACTTCTCAGCAAATCTCAGGCAAACTCCTCAAGGAAAGCCTTCTCTCCCCACCAGCTGCTCCACCTTTCCAACCCTGCTTTGTCACTTTGACCACACAATCCCAGCATGGAGGGGTTGGCAGCAACCTCTGGGATCACCCAGTCCAGCAGGGCACCCACAGCAGCTTGCCCAGGAGCACAATGCTCAGGGGGGGTTGAGCTCTCCAGAGGAGACTCCACAGCCTCTCTGGGCAGCCTGCTCCAGGCCTCCAGCATCCCCAACGTGCAGAAGCTTTTCTCTGCACACTCAACCTTGACTGCAGAGATGCTGCAGACCTCTTGCTCACTACTATCTGCTACTGCTCTACTGCTCATCTTCACCTCAGAGCCATTCTCATGGACAGTGACATCTCCCCCCTGACACTGGGAGACCAACGTTGTCTCTGCTGCCAAGGTGTAGAATGGGTTGGGTTGGGTTGGGTTGGCAGAGCCCTTTCAGCTCATCCACCCCAACCATCCTCCAGCTCCACCAAGGCTGCTGCTCAATCACGTTCCTCAGCACCACACCCTACCCCTATTCCCACCAGGAAAGTCTTCCCAGAAGAGCCTGGGGAGCTCAGCTTCCTTCCCATGACTGCCTCACATGCAAGGCAACTCCCTTCCAATGAGGTCTGCTCAGGCAGCCTGCTGCAGCCCCAACCTCCTCATTACCAGACAACGGAGATGTTGATTTCTCTGTCACTCTGTTTGGCAAAGCCATGAATTAAAGCCCCAGTGCTGGGGAAAAGGAGTAATTACATGGAAATCTCAATAATAGTTAAGTATGGGGTGGAGGCTCAAATGTTTTTCTCACAGCCTGACACTGTGCTTGCAGCAGAAACAGGAGCTGAGGCTCCCACTGTCTGCTCAGCTTCAGACCTGGTGGGAAGCATCTTCCCAACTCAGGGGAGATTCAATCAAAGACATAGAATCAGAGAGTGGTGGGGGGCTGGAAGGGACCGCTGGGGGTCATCCGGTCCAACCCCCTGCCAGAGCAGGGTCACCCAGGGCAGACACACAAGAACACATCCAGGTGAGTTTGGAATGTCCCCAGGCAAGGAGACTCCACAACCCCTCTGAGCAGCCTGCTCCAGGCCTCCAGCACCAAAGAAGTTTCTCCTCACATTGAAGTGGAACCTCCTGGGTTCCAGTTTGTGTCCATTGTCCCTTGTCCTGTCACAGGACACCACAGAAAAGGGCCTGGCCCCTTCTTGCCCCCCACCCTTCAGATATTTATAGACATCAGTGAGGTCTCCTCTGGGCTCCTCTGCAGGCTCTCAGCCCCAGGGCTCTCAGCCTGTCCTCCTCTGTCCTCCTCACACAGCTGTTCCAGGCCCTTCAGCATCCTCACAGCCTCTGCTGGACTCTCTCCAGTCCATCCCTGTCCCTCTTGAACTGGGGAGCCCAGAACTGGGCACAACCCTCCAGCTGTGGCCTCATGAACACAAGATGAACTCATCATATGGATGGGAGTTGCTGTGCGCCAAGCTCTGCTCATCTGAGTCTGCTGCAAACATCTCTTAGCAGGAGGAAGCTGGTGGATGAGTAAAAGCAGGCAGATGCCAGATGCCAAACTGGGATGAGAAGAGAGCCTTAGCATATTCCCCTCAGCATGAAAGTCCTCTCAGCTCATGGCTGGGAGTAAAGCTTGTGGAGCTCTTTGCTTCCCACATGTCCCAACAGTGACATTCCCCATTCCCCATTCCTCCTGCTGGCTGGGATTGCAGAGCACTGCCCTGCAAGAGCTTTTCCTCCCACCTTAATGCAGCTTCCTCTACACTCACACCACCCCCAGGGCCCCAGCCCAGCTCTCCAAAGAGCTCTGCAGATCTCTTCTGAGCTCAGATCCCTGCAGACCACCCAAGAGTTGTGTGCAGCATTTCCCCACCATGCTCAGCACCACTGCTGAGGACCTTCTGCTCTTGGGAAGCCTCTCAGGTAGCTGAGAGGCCTCCCAGTTTTCCATGCACACCTCCATTCATCAGAGACTGAAAGCTCTGCTGAACCTTGAGAGGTTTTCTCAAGGCTCTTCATCTGCAGGAGAGGTCAGCAGCCTGGGCTCAGTCCCCAGTGGGAGGCACACAGATCCCACCCTGGTGGCAATCATTTCATGGAAGGGGTGAAACACCTGTGGGTTTTCAGGGGAAATGGCAGCTCCAGGCTCCAGCACAAGCCATGAACCATCCCCATGAAGCAGGAGAGAATATCTAACTGGAAAAGCCAACTGTACTTCTGCACTTAGGAGATAACCCTTGGTCAGAAAAGAGAGGACTTTGAAAAAGAATACAGATTCATGGGAGATGCCTCCAATGGCCCAGGATGGAAGGGACCTCAGAGTTCATCTCCTCCAACCTCCCCTGCCAGAGGCAGGGACCCCTCTCAGCTGGACTCAGCTGCTCAAGGCTTCATCCAGCTTGGCCTTGAAGATATCAAACCCCTTGAGCTGAGAACACCAAACCATCCAGAGAGGCTGAAGCTGAGCTGCTGGTCAGTGCCTGCAAAAGCCCCCCAGGAACAGCAGCTGCCCAGTACTGTGTGCAGGTCTGGAGCCCTCAACATAGGAAGGACATGGACCTGATGGAGAGGGTCCAGAGGAGGGCCAGGAAAATGATCAGGGGGGTTGGGGAACCTCTGCTATGAGGCTGAGGGAGCTGGGGGTGTTCAGCCTGGAGGAGAGAAGGCTCCAGGGAGACCTAATAGCAGCCAGACAGTACCTGGAGGGGCTACAGGAAGGATGGAGAGAGACTGTTTGCAAAGGCCTGCAGGGACAGGACCAGGGGCAATGGCTTCAGACTAGAGCAGAGCAGCTTTAGACTGGATGTGAGGAACAAGTTCTGCACCAGCAGGGTGGTGGAACCCTGCAGCAGGTTGCCCAGGGAGGTGGTTGGGGCTCCATCCTTGAAGCTCAAGGTGAGGCTGGAAAGGGCTGTGGGCAAGCTGATGTGGTTGGGGATGTCCTGCTGAGTGCGGGGCAGGGCGTGGGGTTGGGAGAGCTCCGAGGTCCCTTCCAGGGGTGCTGGGCTGCTCCTGAGTGCTGGGGGCTGGGGGTGCTGGGCTGCTACTCACTGCTGGGGTCAGCGGGGTGCTGGGGGTGCTGGGCTGCTACTCACTGCTGGGGTCGGTGGGGTGCTGGGTGCCGGGGGTGCTGGGTGGTGCTGTGCTGCTACTCACTGCTGGGGTCAGTGGGGTGCTGGGGGCTGGGTGCTGGGGGTGCTGGGCTGCTACTCGCTGCTGGGGTCGGCGGGGTGCTGGGCTGCTACTCACTGCTGGGGTCAGCGGGGTGCTGGGGGCTGGGTGCTGGGGTGCTGGGCTGCTACTCACTGCTGGGGTCGGCGGGGTGCTGGGCTGCTACTCACTGCTGGGGTCGTGGGGTGCTGGGGGCTGGTGCTGGGGGTGCTGGGCTGCTACTCGCTGCTGGGGTGCGGGGCTGGGGTGCTGGGCTGCTACTCACTGCTGGGGTCGGCGGGGTGCTGGGGGCTGGGGGTGCTGGGCTGCTACTCACTGCTGGGGTCGGCGGGGTGCTGGGGGCTGGGGGTGCTGGGCTGCTACTCACTGCTGGGGTCGGCGGGGTCGCAGAGCTCGGTCTTGGCCTCGCCATTGGGTCTGTCGCTGGGCTTGTGCGAGAGCCGCGAGGACATGGTGGCCGCCGTCACCACCGCCTTGAAGCTGCGCTTCCGCTTCTGCACGTTCAGCTCCGGGTGGAAGATGATGATGTAGACCTTCGGCATGTACAGCATCCCCAGGGCCACTGAAGCACTTAAGTTCATGGATATGGTGAGGGTGGTGGTTTGAATGTAGAGCTGAGGGGAGAGCACAAGACGGCAGTCAGGGAGGGGGTGCAGAGACGCTCAGGCTGGGACAGAGCCTCAGGACCAGCAAGTCCAGCCCAGAGCCCTGCTCTGCAAGGCTCCACCCTGAACCATAGCCCCACAGCCAAACCACCCTAAAACACAGCCAGGCTTGGGCACTCCACCACCTCCCTGGGCAGCACATCCCAGAGCCTGACCGCTCTTGCTGGGAAAAATGTTTCCTACTGTCCAGTCTAAACCTCTCCAGTGGCAGCTTGAGGCTGTTCCCTCTTGTTCTGTCACTAATTCCCTGTGAGAAGAGACCAGCAGCAGCCTCTCCACAATGTCCTTGCAGGTAGTTGTAGACAGCCATGAGCTCTGCCCTCAGCCTCCTCTTCTCCACACTAACCATCCCCAGCTCCTTTGTTCTCTCTCCATCAGATTTCTTCTCCAGGTCCTTCCCAGCTTCCTTGCCCTCCTCTGCCCTGGCTCCAGCACCTCCACATCTCTCTTGGACTGAGGTGCCCAAAACTGGACACAACACTCCAGGTGTGGCCTGAGCAGAGCTGAGTCCCAGGGGACAATCCCCTCCCTGGTCCTGCTGGACACAGCATTGCTGATCCCAGCCAGGATGCCTTTGGCTCTCTTGGCCACCTGGGCACTGCTGGCTGCTGTTCAGCTGCTTGTCCATGAGCACCCCCAGACCCCAGGGAGATGCTATTGCTGGGGAGCAGGCTGTGGTGCTTCAAACATTAATTAACCAATTAGAAGCCATTTTTAAAAGGAGTTTGCAACCAAAAAAATACCTGAGCTGAGACCTCTGCAAGCAAAGCACCTTGAGGTCCAACCCACACCAGCTGCCTGACACTGCAACAGCATCTTTGGAGGCTCAGTGCTAGGAACTGCTGCGGCTGGTGGCATTCCTCCTTGGGCTACCCCAGTGGGGGTCTGGTATTCACTGGGCGTGACCTACCCTGGGGATGGCTGGGGACAGGCTGGGAGAGTTGGGGCTGTTCAGCCTGGAGAAGAGGAGGCTCCAGGGAGGACCTCAGAGCAGCCTGTCAGGACCTGAAGGGGCTCCAGGAGAACTGGGGAGGGACTTTGGATAAGGGCTGGGAGTGCCAGGACAAGGGACAATGGCTTTGAGCTGGGAGAGGGGAGACAGAGTGGAGATGAGGAAGAAATTCTTCACAGTGAGGGTGGGGAGAGACTGGCACAGGTTGTCCAGGGAGGCTGTGGATGTCCCCTGCGTGGAGGTGCTCAAGGCCAGGCTGGATGAGGCCTTCAGCAGCTGAGTCGAGTTGACAGGCATCCTGGATGCCCATGGATGATCTCTGAGGTCCCTTCTACCCTCAACCATTCCATGATTCCATGATCAAGTCTTATTTCCTTCTGCTATCAGGGGGCTGAAGGCTAAAGGATTACTCATTCAGAGAGGGGCTGAAGGTTACTCAAGGCAGAGAGGTCTTCTGCAGCACCAAGCCAGCCAGGTTCCTACCTTGCAAACACCAAGGGGAGATAAAAGGAGAGGGAGAAAAGAGATTTGTAGAACAAGGGCAGCTGAGTGCCACACAATGCTGCTCAGACAAACAGCAGCCTCAGGAGATAAGGGACACCCAGAGATAGGTTTGTTGTGCAGGGCCTGGGCTTTGTGTGCTTTATCTCTGCTCTGGGGCTCTCCCAGGCAGACATGGAAATGTCATTTGGGTGGAACTGTTCCATTTCTTCTTTCCCTCCTCCTGATAAACTCCCTGAAAGCTTTTTGAGATGAATGCAAATGGCAGGCATCAAACACCGAGGGTGAGGCTGATAATTGCTGTGTGCCCTCTGCAGCTGGCTGCTGGAGGTGCTGGGTTCACAGCCTCAGAGGATGGGAGGGCTCCAGGGACCTATGGAGATCATCCAGTCCAGCCTTACCTACAGAAGGTCACACAGGAACACATCCAGGTGGGTTTGAAATGCCTCCAGAGATGGAGACTCCACCACTTCTCTGGGCAGCCTGCTCCAGTGTCCAGCACCCTTGAATGGAAGAAGTTCCTCCTCATGTTTAGGTGGAACTGCTGATGGTCCAGCTTGTGCCCATCACCCCCTGCCCAAAACTGAACCCAGCACTCAAAGTGCAGCCTCCCCAGTGCCCAGCCCAGCCCAGGGGCACGATCCCTGCCCTGCTCCTGCTGCCCACACCATTGCTGCTCCAGGCCAGCCTGCTGGTGCCCTTCTTGCCCACCTGGGCACTGCTGGCTCAGCTCCAGCTGCTGTCACTCAGCACCCCCAGGGTCTTTCCTGCCAGGCAGTTTCCAGCCACTCTGCCCCCAGCCTGGAGCCTTCCTGGGCTTGTTGTGACCCAAGAGCAGGACTCAGCCCTTGGCTTTGTTGGACCTCATCCCACTGACCTCAGCCATGGATCCAGCCTGGCCACAGCCTTCTGCAGAGCCTCCCTGCCCTCCAGCAGATCACCACTGCCACCCAGCTTGGTGTCAGCTGCCAGCTCACTGAGGGTGCTCAGTGCCCTCACCCAGGTCATTGCTAAAGGTGTTAAAGAGAACTGGATCAGCCCTGAGCCCTGGCAGCACCCCTGGTGACCAGACACCAGCTGGGGGTAGCTCCATTCACCAACTCCCCATTACCCAGCTGGATTCAGCTCCTTTCTCCAACCAGATGTAAGTCCATTTCCAAATAGATTCAACTCCATTTCCAGCTGTCTCTAACTCCATTCACCAACTGTATTTAACTCCCTTTCCAACTGCTGGGCCACAGCTGACCTCAGAGCTGCAGGAAGTCTTTTTGCAGGCTGCCACTTTGCATCCCCAGCCTGGTCATGAGGAGCTCTCCTTGCACCCCGCTCAGCTCCCTCATTACACAGTCAATTGTCTTATTCTGCAATATGGAAATAAAGTGGTGACTGAAGATATTTTTGGCCTCCTGTTATCACAAACCAATTTACCTTCTTTTATTTTTTTTCCTCTCCCTTTTACAGGAATTAGGACAAATGCTCTTGCAGGGGGAGCAGACAGTTTATAAATCTCCCAGGAGGCTCTGCCAGGTCATCAGAAGATTCTCTCTCCTTCTCTGCTTTTATTTTTGTGCAAACAGGAGAATGAGAAACATCCTTCAATAAAAATGAAAATGAGCTTCCAAGAGCTATGTTTGCAAGAAGAAAGAAGATGGGAAGTGACAGGCCTGGAATGTCAATGTGTCCCCAGAGACTTGGGTGTCTAATGGCCCACACCTTGCCAGGCTGCCACAGTGCTGGCCAGGCAGAGAACAGCAGGGAATGGCCCCTGGCCAGGGAAATTGGAGCTGCTTGGCTTGGACTTGAAACTGGCTTTGCTTAGGAAGGACCCAGGGCCCTTCTGCCTTCAACAAGGGTTTGGGTTGGTCCCCAGACCACCACAAGGGGCTGTGGCACGTTCGTCCCAGAGCCACCTCAGCTGGCACTCTGCTCCAGGACCCTGGGCAAGAGACAGGGAGGAAGATCCTCTGGTCACAAAGTGCCCTCAAAACTTCTCCAGTCACAAAGGACCACTAAAACCTCTCCAGTCACAAAGCACTCCTAGAACTTCCCCAGTCACAAGGCACTGCTAAAACAACTCCAGCCATGAGCACCCCTAAAAAAATCTCCAGTCCCAAGGCACCCCTAGGAACTTCTGCCACAAGGGACTCCTCAGGTCACCAGGCACCCCTGGACCTTGCTGAGCTCAGTCTCCAGAAAGTTGGGAATGTTCAGCCTGGAGAAGAGAAGGCTGCAGGGAGACCTCAGAGCAGCCTGCCAGTACCTGAAGGACTCCAGGAGAGCTGGGGAGGGACTTTTGACAAGGGCTGGGAGTGACAGGATGAGGGACAATGGCTTTGAGCTGGGAGAGGGGAGATTGAGACTGGAGATGAGGAAGAAATTCTTAGAGTGAGGGTGGGGAGACACTGGCACAGGTTGCCCAGGGAGGTTGTGGCTGTCCCCTCCCTGGAGGTGCTCAAGGCCAGGCTGGATGAGACCTTGAGCAAGCTGGGCTGGTGGGAGGCGTCCCTGCCCATAGCAGGGGTTGGCACTGGATGACGTGGAAGGTCCCTTCCAACCCAACCCATTCTGTGATTGTTTTATTCTGTTTTGCTAAGCTGACCCCAGCTAACCCCAGGAGGCTTTGGTGCCTGACAGGAATAATTTCCCTGGCTGGCTGTGTCAGAGCTGAGGCTGGGAGACTTTCCTCAGTGAAAGGAGTTGGTCTGTTAAGTCGACATCCTTGGGAAATGTCACAATATCCCACCTGGAGGATCAGAGGAAGGTGCAGGTTGCCTTTGGGGGCAGATTTCAGCCTAATGGAAAAAAACAAAGTAGTTCCAGAGGAACTGCCAGGACCAGCGAGCTGCACCACAGCTCCCTGGGAGATATGAAAGAGAGAAAGATGAAAGCTGGGACAGCAGCTCCCCAAATTGCTTCTCTTTCAGGCCCAGTAACACCCATCACATCTGACTCCTTCCAGAGACCATCACCCTCTGCTGGTCCCCACCAAGCAAGAGCTCAGAGCAGCACAGAGCTGAAATCCTGTGACAGGAGTGAAAGTGTGCAGAAGCACACAGAACCCAGCATGTGAGCTGGAAGGGAGCTCTGGAGCTCACCCAGCCCAACCCCCTGCTCCAGCAGGGCACCCACAGCAGCTTGCCCAGCAGCGCAATGCCCAGCTAGGGTTGGAAGCTCTCCACACAAGGAGACTCCACAACCTTTCTGGGCAGCCTGCTCCAGGCCTCCAGCACCCTCACAACAAACAACTTTCTCCTCCTCTTCACATGGAACCTCCTGGGTTCCAGTTTGTGCCCCTTGCCCCTTGTGCTGTCCCTGGGCACCACTGAGCAGAGTCTGGCCCCAGCCTCTTGCCCCCCACAGCTTCTTTAGCTCTTGCTGAGCATTGCTCAGCTGCCCTCTGGGGCTGCTCTTCTGCAGGCTCTCAGCCCCAGGGCTCTCAGCCTTTGCTCCTCACAGAGCTGCTCACACTGCTGGCTCATGGTGCACTTGGTGCCCACACCAGTTTTTAGCCACCTCTGTGTCACCACAGGTCCCTGCTCCTCTGAAGCCTTTCCCCCCCTTTCCTGGTGATGAAAGGAGCAAAGAGCACAGAGTGTGCTGAGCTCTCTTTAGGTCAGAACTCTCCATTTACCCTAGAAACCAGAAATTTCTACTTCCAGATAAGCTCCAGGGCTAATAACTGAGACCTAGGGTGTGCCTGGTTGAGTGCCTCCCAAGCTTTTAACCAGAGATTCTTCTGATTCCTAACTCAGAGAACCAGGTGGGGAGTGAGGAGGGATTTGGATTTGAGGAAGCACCACCAGTGAAGCAGAAAACAGAGCAGCATTAATGGCTGCAGGCCACCAGCCAAACCTTTCATGTTCTATCCACTGCAACATCGACTCAACCAGCTCAGCTTCCACAATTTAATCTCCAAAGGTGACCAGGAGTCAGCAGTGTTACACTGCATGACAACAGTCACTGCTCCTGCACCAGCAAACACACCAGGGACTGGGGCTAGCAATTGTTTCTCTGCTTGTTGCCTTGCAGGGCTATAAATAACCAGCTCCAGGCTCACCTCTGCTCCTCTTCTGGCAGGGATTAACATTCAGAGCTGGGCTGCAGCCAGGGGAGCAGGAAATGCAGCCCCTGGGGGAGAGGCTGTGCTGGATCAGGGAAGAGGGAAATGCAGCCCCTGGGGGAGAGGCTGTGCTGGGCCACGGGAGCAGGAAAGGCAGCCCCCCTGGGGGAGAGGCTGTGCTGGATCAGGGGAGAGGGAAATTTAGCCCCTGGAGGAGAGGCTGTGCTGGATCAGGGGAGAGGGAAATGCAGCCCCTGGGGGAGAGGCTGTGCTGGATCAGGGGAGAGGGAAATGCAGCCCCTGGGGGAGAGGCTGTGCTGGACCAGGGGAGCAGGAGTGCAGCCCCTGGGGGCTCTGGTGAAACAGAATCATGGAATCATTAAAGTTGAAGAATCTCTCCAAGCTCATGCAGTCCAACACCAACCCAACCCCACCATGGCCACCAAACCATGTCCCCAAGTGCCATGGCCACAGGGTTCTGGAACACCTGCAGGGATGAGGACTCCACCACCTCCCTGGGCAGCCTGTGCCAGTCCCTGACCACTCTTGCAGCAAAGACTTTTTTCCTCCTCTCCAACCTCACCCTCCCCTGGCACAATTCCTTTTCCTCTCCTTCCCTTTGGTCATTTGCTTGGGTGACAGAGCCCTGGAGCAGGCTGCCCAGGGAGGTTGTGGAGTCTCCTTACCTGGAGGCATTCAACACCCACCTGGATGTGTTCCTGTGTGGCCTGCCCTGCTTTGGCAGGGTTGGACTTGATGATCTTCAGAGCTGCCTTCCAAGCCCTACCACTCTCTGATTCTCTGATCCAAGGATCTCCAGGTGACATGAAATTCCAGTCACAGCTGAGTTGTGGCCTGAAAGTGTGCCATCTCATTGTGAGATGAGGAATGATTTCTTTGCTGGAAGAGTGGCCAGGGATTGGCACAGGCTGCCCAAGGAGGTGGTGGAGTCCCCATCCCTGGAGGTATTCCAGAACCTGTGCCCATGGCACCTGGCGCCATGGTTTGGTGGCCATGGCTGACAGTTGGCCTCAATGCTCTTGGATGCCTTTTCCAAGCCAAACAATTCACTGAGTGGATGAGTCTGGCTCTGTGTGAAGCAAGCAGCTCAGGAGATGCCATCATCAACCCTCAGAGCTGCCTCATCCCTCAGCCTGACGTCGCTGCTCGGTGTCACAGTTCCACCTCACGCGGGGAGCCCAGCGCCACGAGCAGCAGAAGTGATGAACCATCCCCAGCTCCTATGATTACAGTAATGCCTTTTCCCTCTCTGCCTGGCTGAGCACTTAGCTTCTTTCAGCTCCCAGTAATTCATCTGTCACTTCTCCCTGAGATGACATCATCAGAGAGAAGCCTTCAGCTCCTTCCTCGCCTTCTCTGCTGCGCTGCTAAATTGACTGCCACACAGGCTTGGCATTTCAGGGCATTCAGTGCCAGGCTTCAGCTGCTGTTATAAATCATCTTTTCTCCACACTTATTGCATTTTATTCATTTTATACATGGCCAGAGATTAGGGTTCAAATGAAATAGATTTTGCTATCCTTCTTCCACTCCAAACGTCACTACTCCAGCAAGCTTTAATTTCCCTCGCTTCAGCTGCTGAATAATTCAATGGAAAAGGAGGAAAAGAAAAACCCTACCCAGAGCCCAAGCCCTGCAATCCTCAGGCTCAGAGCTTGACTGAAGTCAAGCCAGGATTCATGGAATCCTAGGATGGGTTGGGTTGGAAGGGAACTCAAAGCTCATCCAGTGCCAACCCCCTGCCATGGGCAGGGACACCTCCCACCAGCCCAGCTTGCTCAAGGTCTCATCCAGCCTGGCCTTGAACACCTCCAAGCAGGGAACAGCCACAGCCTCCCTGGGCAACCTGTGCCAGAGTCTCCCCTCCCTCACTGCCTGCCTTGGCTGTGTCCCTGTAGCCTGGATGGGTATCCTCCTGGAGAGTTCCTGGTGGGAATGGCACCTAGGCAAGAGCAGACACCTCAGGGGAGCTCCTTGGAAGGGGATCCAGGAGGTGATGCCAAGAGCTAGGTACACTCAAGCCTTGACCATGGGATTTGAGGTGGCAGAACCATGAACTGACTCTTGTCAGGCAATATGAGATCTGCAGTCACCCAAATCACAGAGTCACAGGATGGTAGAGGTTGGAAGGCACCTCTGGGCGTCACCTAGTCCAAGCCCCTGCTCCAGCAGGGCACCCACAGCAGCTTGCCCAGGAGCACAATGCCCAGAGGGGGTTGGAAGCTCTCCACACAAGGAGACTCCACAACCTCTCTGGGCAGCCTGCTCCAGGCCTCCAGCACCCTTAAGTTACTGCTAAAACAGAACCACCTAAAGCAGGACACCCAACAACACATCCAGGCAGGCCTTGAAAGCCTCCAGAGATGGAGACTCCTCCACCACCTCTCTGTGCAGCCTGCTCCAGGAGCTTCTGCACCTCCCCTTGGTGCCCTCCATCACCTCACACACCTCAATCAGCATGGCCCAACGAGGTCCCTGCCATGCAGGCAGGCTGCTCTGGCAAGCTGCAGGGCTCAGGTGCTGCTGGGTTTGACAGCCACCAGCAGCTCCTGGATCTGCTCCTGGATCAGCTCCAGGTTGCCATGGCAATGGGACAGCCTCGGGTACCACTGACAGCAGCAGCAGCAGCTCTGCCTTGACAATGCCACAGAAAACACTGCCCCAGCTGGCTCCTGCCTGCACACAGGAGAGGCACAGCTGCCCTGCTGCTCTCCCCACACCACTCCTGGCCTGGCAGTTGTCTTTCCTTGCAGAGCAGAGAAAGCCACCCAGGCTCACATCCCAGCAGCAGGCAGCCCCCTGGCCTGCTGTGCTCAGCTCCTGCAAAATCAGACTGAGAAGCCCAAATGCAGGGCTCAGAACCACACACAGCAGCCTGGCAAGATCCCTCCTGCAGGGGTGCAAGGCCAGGCTGGATGAGGCCTTGGGCAGCCTGGGCTGGTGGGAGGTGTCCCTGCCCATGGCAGAGGGTGGAACTGGATGAGCTTTAAGGTCCCTTCCAACCCAACCCATTCTGTGAATCCATGAATCCTGCCCAGAACAAGGGCAAAAGAAAGAAGCCTACTCTTAAAGCACCCTGCTGAGAGAGGCTGATCTCTGCCAGCACTGCAGAGCAGCTCCCTAGGAGGTGTCTCCAGGTTTCAGTTGGGGCTCAGATCACAGATTGACAGAAGCAGCTCAGCAAGAGCTAAAGGAGCTGTGGGGGGCAAGAGGCTGGGGCCAGACTCTGCTCAGTGGTGCCCAGGGACAGCACACGGGGCAAGGGGCACAGACTGGAACCCAGGAGGTGCCACCTGAACAGGAGGAGAAAGTTGTTTGTTGTGAGGGTGCTGGAGCCATCCCAGTCCTGTTGCTGCTAATGGCTCCCAATTAGAGCAAGCAGTTGCCAGGGCAACCTCTCCATCCATCACCACTCATCAGCTGGAGCCAGCTTGCTCCCTGCCTCAGCCAAGCCTCGGGCTCCTGTGGCATGCAGGTGGCTGAGGTCTGCTCTGCTGAGCTGGGTAATCCTGGGGTACAAGAGGCTGGGGCTGCTCCTTGCCACAAGATTTAGTCTCCAGAGCTCTGTCATTACAGGCCCTGCCAACACTCCAGGTGCTTCATGATCCCCTCCATGGTCAGCAGGAAGCTGAGCAGATCAGAGCTACTGCAGAGCATCAGCAAAGAGCTTCTCCTCCTCATGATCAACCAGTGGCTGCCTTGGTGCTGCAGGCACAACTTGCAGCAGCATCCAAACCCTCTTCCAGTCCAGTCCCACGAGGTGATCAGGGAATCAGAGAATCTTTTCACCTGAAAAAGGCCTCCAAGATCATCAGCTCTCAACCCAGCCTCACCATGGCCACCAAACCATGGCCCCAGGTTTCTGAACACCTCCAGGGATGGGGACTCCAACACCTCCCTGGGCAGCCTGTGCCAGCCTGACCACTCTTGCAGCAAAGGAATTGTTCCTCATCTCCAACCTAACCCTCCCCTGGCACAGTTTCAGGACATTTTCTCTCTTTCTATCACCTAAGACTAGGGAGCAGAGCCCAACCCCAGCTCACTGCAGCCTCCTCTCAAGAGCTGTAGAGAGCAATGAGGTCTCCCTCAGCCTCCTCTTCTCCAGGATGAACACCTCCAGCTCCCTCAGCTGCTCCTCCCCAGCCCTCTTCTCCAGACCCTTCCTCACCCTTTTTGCCCTTCTCTGGACCTGCTCCAGCCTCTCAATGTCCTTGGAGTGAGGAGCCCAAGGCTGACCCCAGGATTTGAGCTGTGGCCTCCCCAACGCTGTGTACAGAGGGCCAAGCACTTCCCTGCTCCTGCTGCTGACCCCATTCCTGACAGAGCCACATCACCTCTGCTGGGAGGGACCTTTCCCTTTCCCCTCCTGGCACATCCCTTCCTGCTGTGAGACACAAACTGGATTTTCCTGCCTCTTTACCCTATCAAAGGCATTTTTGACAGGACAAAGAAGCCCAGCTCTGTTTCTTGCTGCCTTCCCAGCTGCACAGCAAACCTGCTTGGATGCTGAGCTGGGATTTATTCACTGCCTGCTCTGCCTTATTATGTCTCCAGAAGTGAAGGCTGAGCACCTTGCAGCTCCCTTAACTCTGCGTGAAGAAGCCACCAGGAACCTTGTAAATACAAGGCTGAATTTGTCAAACCCCCCAGCTCCTGTCAGCCAGGGCAAGCCCTGGGGGGGAGGAAGAGCAGCCAAAGGAGGCAGTTTCTGGGGTGTATGATCATGATCAAACCAAGGCAGTGCTGCTCCCACTGGGAAGCCTGCCTTAATAAATCCTGCCTGAGATGCTACCAGTCACAGCCCTGGGCACAGAGCAAGCCCAGTGCTCCACACAAGCTGCCCAGGCACAGAGCCAGGAAGAGGATTGGATTTTCCCCAGCAAGCCCTTGCCCAGGTCCAAGCTCTCAGAAGCAGAGAATTGTCTGGGTTGGAAAAGAACTCTGAGATCATCAGATCCAACCAGCAGTGGCTGGTGATGGCATCTCTTGAGCCCCTTGCTTCTGCTGGTGCTTCCAACACTGCCAAACTCACAGGTTCATGGAATGGTTTGGGTTGGAAAAGGCCTCTGGGATCCTCCAGTCCAACACCAACCCAACCCCACCATGGCCACCAAACCATAGCCCCAAGGGACATGGCCACAGCTCTCTGGAACACCTCCAGGGATGGGGACTCCACCACCTCCCTGGGCAGCCTGTGCCAATCTCTAACCACTCTTGCAGCACAGAAATTGTTCCTCATCTCCAGCCTAACCTCCCCTGGCACAGTTTCAGGCCAAACCCCCAGCTCCATATGAGGGCCCCAAGACCTGTTGCTAGGTGTATGGACTACAGCTGGTGCTGGGCTGTGCCAGAGGCTCAGGAGGCAGACAGCAGCACTCAGCACATGCAGCAGCTATCAGCAGGGACATTTTAGAGGCCCTGCCTTGTCTTCCTTATCTTCAGTCATTAACAGATTTCATCTTCCAGTCAATAAAATAGGCTAAACCCCCATTGATTTGGGAGTTGTGGAGAATCAAATCACTTGATCTTTCTGCTTAAACTTCCTTGGTCCTCCAATTACAGCCCCAGAATAAATCTTAATGACTGCCTAATATCAGCTTGCACCAGACCTTCCCTCCAGCCCTAATCATGTTTTAAGTACCTTGGCTAAACTAATTGATTCTGATTCCTTTCTCTTAGCATCACCTAACAGAGCCCAGTGCTGAGCTTCCCAAATCCATTTCACTCCTCACCTCACCCAGGAATTATTGCTGCTGGTTAAGGGTGTGAGCAGGATCTGCTCTGCTACTAACAGGAGAGATCTTGTCTCCAAATGAGACTTAATGATCTCCATTAAACCTCACAGGGCTGCTCTGGGGCTGGAAATGTAAATCAGGGGGAAAAGACGAAGAGGAGAGGACATTGTGCAGCACAGAGAACCACAGAGTGCAGCAGGCTGGAAGGGAGCCCCAAAGGGCAGCTTGGCAGCAAGGCAGCAGGGACACCTCCAGCCAGAGCAGGCTGCCCAGAGACACAGCCAGACTGATCCTGAATGTCTCCAGGGATGGAGCCTCAACCACCTCCCTGAGCAACCTGTTCCAGTCTCTCCCCAGCCTCACTGTTCACAACTCCCTCCTAACTCTGCCCTGCTCCAGTTCCAAACCATTGCCCTCCTCCTATCCCCACAGCCCCTTCTGAGCAGTCCCTCCCCAGCCTGCTTGCAGCTCCCCTGCAGATATTGAACTGCAGCTCACTCTCAAGAATTTCTTCCTCATCTCCAGTCTCCCTCTCCCAGCTCAAAGCCATTTCCCCTCATCCTGGCACTCCCAGCCCTTGCCAGAAGTCCCTCCCCAGCTCTCCTGGAGCCCCTTCAGGTACTGGGACACTGCTCTGAGGTCTCTCTGGAGCCTTCTCTTCTCCAGGCTGGACAGCCCCAACTCTCCCAGCCTGTCCCCACAGGGGAGCTTCTCCAGCCTCTGATCATCTTCGTGGACCCTCTCCAGCAGCTCCAAGCCCAGTGTGGGGGTCACCATAGGTTATAGAACAGGTCCTGCTGGTGGCTGTGGTCCTTCCTATCACCCCACATATCTCCAGACCCCCTGCAGCCACAGCCCTGTCCTGCACTGGCACAGCAGAGCTGAGGCTGCAGGAGCTGCAGACTGAACAGGGGTGAGGCAGGACCTCCCCAGCTCCTCCTGGGGATGAACAGTTTTGGCTGAACGCAGGAGAAAGCCACAAAGCAAACCCAAATCCTGCCCAGGGCAGGACCCCCAAGCCTGCCCCAGCTGACTCCTGCCGGGGCTGCAGACAGCAGCCCCCCTCCAGCCTCCAGCAGCCATCCTTGTGCCTTTTAACCTTCCACCCAAGCTTCTGCCTCCACGACCAAAGAGGAGGCAGTTTGGGAGAGTGAGTGTGATGGCTTGTGCTCTCATTATGATTGCATGCCTGCTTAAGCCATTTAAAACAACAAATAAATCCTTCAGGTCAATAGCTCTGCCTCCATCTCCTGCTGAGACTCAAACCTACGACTTCCTTTGTGTCAAATGGGCCTGGCCGGGCTGCAAAGGCACTTCAGGGGGAGCTGCCTTCAGTCTCTGCGGCACCCAGCTATATTTAGCTGCCTGGTAAGCACAGGGGGCCTGGCATTTCTCACTGCCTGATTCACAGCAAGCTACAACTGTCTCCATGAGCAGCAGAGGGTTTGGGATTGCTAATGGGGAGAGATTCCCTGACCTGTTCCTGCGAGCTCGGCTTCGCTGGTTTCATAAAAAGTCACCCAAGAGAGTCAAGGCCAAAGGAAGAGAGCAGCTGCAAAGCTGCCACTTCCCTCTTCATGCCACACTGCCCTGCCCAGGGCAAAATAGAATCCCAGAACACCAGCAGGGTGGGGTGGGAAGGGACCTCTGGAGCTCACCCAGCCCAAGTCCCTGCTCCAGCAGGGCACCCACAGCAGCTTGCCCAGCAGCACAATGCCCAGGGGGGGTTGGAAGCTCTCCACACAAGGAGACTCCACAACCTCTCTGGGCAGCCTGCTCCAGGCCTCCAGCACCCTCACAACAAACAACTTTCTCCTTATCTCCAGATGGCACCTCCTGGGTTCCAGTTTGTGCCCCTTGCCCCTTGTGCTGTCCCTGGGCACCACTGAGCAGAGTCTGGCCCCAGCCTCTTGCCCCCCACAGCTCCTTTAGCTCTTGCTGAGCATTGCTCAGCTGCCCTCTGGGGCTGCTCTTCTGCAGGCTCTCAGCCCCAGGGCTCTCAGCCTTTGCTCCTCACAGAGCTGCTCCAGGCCCCTCACAGCTCTGCAGTCTCCCCTGGACTCTCTCCAGCAATCCGTCTTGAACTGGAGAGCCCAGAACTGGCCTCAGTCTATGGCTGTTGCCTCACTGGAGCAGAGCAGTTACTGTACAGGGATTTATTTGTTTTTTGCTCCAGATCACACAATTTTTCTACCTTTAGGTAGCTCTCAGATGCCTACCCCACAAGCTCCCTCTGGCCATATCTATGGCAGAACTCCACTTAAAATCATCTCCAGAAACCTTTAAGAAACAGAATCCCAGAATGGTTGGGGTTGGTCTGGACCTCTGGAGATCACCCAACCCAACCCCCCTGCCAGAGCAGGTCACACAGGAACACATCCAGAAGGGTCTCAGAAGTCTCCAGAGAATCACAGAATCACAAAACTGTCAGGGTTGGGAGGGACCCCAAGGCTCATCCAGTTCCAAACCCCCTGCCATGGGCAGGGACACCTCACACCACAGCAGGCTGCTCACAGCCACATCCAGCCTGGCTGCAAAAACCTCCAGGGATGAGGCTTCCACCACCTCTCTGGGTAATCTGTGCCAGGCTCTCACCACCCTCATGGGGAAGAATTTCTTCCTAACATCCAATCTCAATCTCCCCACTTCTGGTTTGTTCCATTCCCCCCAGTCCTATCATTCCCTGACACCCTGAGAAGAGACTCCACAACTTTTCTGGTCTTGACAGCTCTCTCCCAGTCTCTCCCAGCAGGTTTGTTTTCTCCTCCTGTTTTGTTTCTGTTTATCCTGAGCCATCCAGCAGAACCACTGAGCTCCAAAGGCATGACCTGAGCATGGGCAAGAAAAGCTTCTCCTTGGCTCCTGCCCTTCCACAGGCTGCTCTCAGAAGCTGCTGCCACAGGCTGACTCCAGCGCTCAAGGACACATTTTTGCTGCTGGAAGGGTTTGATCAGGGCAGACTCTGGCAACAAAGTTCAGGCTGCAAATGGAGACACCTCTGCATCACCTGAATGAATCTTTCACGGGCTGGTTTTGTTCTCTGGGTGAGCTGGGAACCTCCATTCCTGCCTCCAAAGAACATCCTCATCCTCTACAGTCCCTGTGGGGTCCAGAAGCTGCTAATGCTCTGCTCTCACAAACCCCTGCCTCTGGTGCCTGACAATGGCAGCCAGGAGCTGCAGCCTCCTCCTGGCAGGATGGTGAAGCCTCCTCCAGACAAAGGAGCAGTGATGGCAAATGAAGGCTCTTCTGCAGCAAAAAAAGCAAAGCTGCTGCACATGGCACAGAGCTGGCCTGGCACAGCCTCCCCTGTGCCAGGCTGAGGGGCAATGGCTTTGAGCTGGGAGAGAGGAGACTAAGGCTGGAGATGAGGAAGAAATTCTTGAGAGTGAGGGTGGGAAAGCACTGGAACAGGTTGTCCAGGGAGGTCCTCCCTGGAGGTGTTCAGGACCAGGCTGAATGAGGCCTTGAGCAAGCTGGGTGGGTGGGAGGTGTCCCTGCCCATGGCAGGGGGTTGGCACTGGATGATCTTGAAGGTCCCTTCCAACCCAAGCCATTCTGTGACTGTGATTTGAAACTGTGACCCTTCCCACCACTCAGAAGCACTATTCATGGATCAGGACTTTTTCCCCCTGTTGCTAGCACAGAAATAGAGCAAGCAGGGAAAAACATTCCCCTCTCCCCCCGACCCTTGACTCAGTCTCCCCTCTTCCAGCTCAAAGTCATCTTCCCGGCCACCTCTGGAGCTGCTCCAACACTTCCTGTGCTGGGGAACACCACCACAGGCAGTAATTTCCTGCTTCAGAGAGTGCATCCCTGCCAGGAGGCAGCCACACAGCACCTCCTGACTCCATTATGCAGGTAGCTGCTCCACTAACTGAAGCCCAATCGATTAATCAATCAGCTCAGCTGATTGCTAATTACCTCTGGCCTTTCACCTCCCACTCCGGGAGGGCTCCCGGGGGCTGAGCAGGCAGCCGGCGACTGCTCCCTGCTGAGTGCTTGGTGCCATCTCTTCGCCCTGCAGACTGCTCCCTCCTCCTCCTCAGGTCGTTCTGGGGGTCGTGCCCACGGCCCCGGGCGCTGCCTGCCGGGAGCTGCAGTTTGGTTCTCCTCCAGAGCACACAGCAGCAGCCAGAGCCTGGCCCGGAGGCAGGCAGCACCACAGCGCAGATCGATGCCGGAGGTGCCTTCTGCTGCTGTTGTTTCAAGAATCAGCAGCAGCAGTAATTTGTGGCCTTCTGAGGACGATCTAATTACTCTAATCAGCTCTTATTTCACCCAGAGTGCCTGCTGGTGCTGTTACCTTGCTCTAAGCACCTGCCTGGCAGTGCAGCCAGCACAGACCTGCAGTCCTAGCAGTCCTGCAGCCTTTCGCTGGCTTGGCTGAACCTCAGAAGTTTCAGAAGGCTCTGAGCAGGACCAGATGCTAGGATGGGAGATCAGAGAACTGTTTGGGTTAGAAAAGACTTCCAAGATCACCCAGAGCAACCATCAACCCAACCCCACCATGGCCACCAAACCATGGCTCCAAGAGCCATGGGCACAGGGTTCTGGAACACCTCCAGGATGGGAAATCCAGCACCTGCCTGGGCAGCCTGTGCCAGTCCCTGACCACTCTTGCATCACAGAAATTGTTCCTCATCTGCAACCTAACCCTTCCCTAGCACAATTTCAGGCTACTTCTCCTTCTATCACCTGATACTATGTGGAGAAATGAGCTCAGACTAGATGACCTTTGGAGGTCCCTTCCTACCCAAACTATTCTATGATTCTAAGAGCCCAACCCCCACCTGGCTCCTGGCTCCTCTCAGGGAGCTGTAGAGAGCAATGAGGTCTCCCTCAGCCTCCTCTTCTCCTGACTGAACACCCCCAGCTCCCTCAGCTGCTCCTCCCCAGCCCTGCTCTCCAGACCCTTCCCCAGCTTGCTTGCCCCACATTCTGGCAGATCCAAATTCCCATTCCCTGCCAGCCTCAAATCCTGCTTTCCTCCACCATCCACCAGCAGAAAGCTCCAGGAGCTGTGGCATTAAATCCTTCCAAATCCACATATTTAGAGTTGCCATAGCAACTGCCATCCTCAGCCTTCCCAGGGGAGAAAACAAATGCATGTCCTACCTGGCTAATGGGTGTTTGTGTGGCAGAGAATTGAGAGGTAACTTCATTTCCCCACAGCCCAGAGGCTGCTCTGAAGGGCTGCTGGGGTAATGTGACATTATTTAGTGTGAGCCAGGACCTCCCCTTTCATCTGCCCTCAGATTGTGGGGTTTGGGTAACCAAAGGGGAGGGAAATGCTGCTGCCAAACAAACCTGCCTCAGCCTGCTCATGGACTGGGCTAAAAAGAGACCTCAACAACACAGGGAGAGGAAGAGGGAGGTGGAGCAGGAGATTGGACTTGGAACTGCAGAGTGGTTGGCTGGCAAGAGAAAAAAAGAATCCTAAACCCAAAGGTTCCTGGATGGAAAAAACTCAGATGGAAGGTGATGGCTCCAGGGCAAACTTTCCCCATCTCTCTTGAGTCCTGGGGTCAGTTCTGGGCTCCTCACTCCCAGAAGGACATTGAGAGGCTGGAGCAGGTCCAGAGAAGGGCAACAGAGATGGGGAAGGGTCTGGAGAGCAGGGCTGGGGAGGAGTAGCTGAGGGAGCTGGAGGTGTTCAGCCTGGAGAAGAGGAGGCTGAGGGAGACCTCATTGCTCTCTACAGCTCCCTGAGAGGAGCCAGGAGCCAGGTGGGGGCTGGCCTCTGCTCCCTGGTCTCAGGTGATAGAAGGAGAAGAAACATCCTGAAATTGTGCCAGGTTGGAGATGAGGAACAATTTCTTTGGTGCAAGAGTGGTCAGGGACTGGTGCAGGCTGCCCAGGGAGGTGGTGGAGTCCCCATCCCTGCAGGTGTGCAAGAAATGTGTGGCCATGTCCCCTGGGGCCATGGTTTGATGTCCTGTTGGGTTGCTGGCTGGACTGGATGATCCCAGAGGGCTTTCCCAAACCAACCAATTCCATGATCCTAACTTTTCCTCATCTCTCTCCACTCTGGGATGATCACAGCTCCCAGGCAGGAACAGCTTCTGCCTGAGGAGCCATCACCACTTGCTCAGAGTCAGGATCACAACTTTCTCCGCTTGAAAAAAAGTCCTCAAGAATAGAACTCAAGAAATGAAAATTATTACCAAAAAAAAAAAAAAATCCACTGGGAGAATCCATGGAGGAAGATGTTGACAGTTATTAGCAGCTTGCAGCCACCCTCAGAAATGGATGATTGGAATCTCAACAATTACCAAATAAAAGTAATCACAGCCAGGAGGCACTGAAGCCTCTGCACACCAGGAAAACACAACAGCAGCTCCTTCTGGACTGGCTCTGTGGGGACAACACTGGAGAGAAGATCTCCAGGGGTGAGTCAATGTGCACAGCTGCTTCTGCATGGGGGAGAGTGCAGCTAGCAGCTCCACACCTGAGGGTCATCACAGGATGGCTTAGACTGGAAGAGACTCTATAGATCATCTCCTCCAACCTCCCTGCCATAGGCATGGACTCCTCTCAACCAGCCCAGGTTGCTCAAGGCCTCATCCAGCCTGGCCCTGAACACCTCCAGGGAGTGTGAGGCCAGGATTTGTTTTCACCTCATGGTTGCAGTTGTGGCACATTCCCAAACTGCCCTCCTCCTCCTCCAGCCCTGGGCACAGAGGTTGTGGATGACTCTTCCCTGCAGCTGTTCAAGGCCAGCTTGGCTGAGGCTCATCCAGTCCAACCCCCAACCCCTGCCCTCAGCAGGGACATCCCCAGCCAGGGCAGGCTGCTCACAGCCACAACCAACCTGACCTGCACTGCTGCCAGCCATGGGGCAGCTCCCACCTCTCTGGGCAGCCTGGGCCAGGCTCTCCCCACCCTCAGCATCAAACATTTCTCCCTTCTCTCCACTCTCCATCTCCCTCTTGGAGTCCAAACCATCCCCCCCTTGTCCTGTCACCACAGGCCCTGCTCAGGAGTCTGTCCCCAGCTTCCCGATTGTCCTCTTGAAGCACTGCAAGGCCACCAGAAGGTCTCCCTGGAGCCTTCTCTTCTCCCATCCCAGCTCCAGCACAGGGCTGTGCAGGGTGTGAGGAGCAGCATTCCCACACCACCTCCATCCCATCGTCCCCTGGAGTTGGGACTCAGTTGGGGTTACTGCTCCCCCCTGCTGCCCCTGCCCTTCCCCAGCCAGCTCTGCTCCTTTCAAGTGCCACTTGGCATCGACTCTGCTGCTCAGCCACAGCTCCTGTGATTGCTGCAGCAGCTCTTGGAGGCCACTCTGCTGCTGCTAAGATGCCCACACCCCTGTGGAGAATCCAAACCAGCTTTGTTGTCAAAAACAATTACAGCAGGAGTGGGAGAGCAGAGCTGCAGCCCTCTCCAAGCGTTCGGGTTAACAAGCAGAGCTGGAGCTGGGAAGCAGCTGAGGATGGAGCCAGCTCCTGGCCTCTGCCCCCAGCCCCCAGTCCCACTGACCCTGCAGCTGATGGTCACAGAATCCTTTGCATTGGAAAAGAGGATGGCAGCAGGTCAGGGGCGGTTCTCCTCCTGCTCTGTTCTGCCATGGTGAAGCCACATCTGGAGTACAGTGCCCAGTTCTGGGTTCCCAAGTTCAAGAGGGGCAGGGATGGACTGGAGAGAGTCCAGGGCAGGCTACAGAGATGCTGAGGGGCCTGGAGCAGCTCTGTGAGGAGCAAAGGCTGAGAGAGAGCCCTAGGGCTGAGAGCCTGCAGAAGAGCAGCCCCAGAGGGGAGCTGAGCAATGCTCAGCAAGAGCTAAAGGAGCTGTGGGGGGCAAGAGGCTGGGGTCAGGCTCAGCTCAGTGGCGCCCAGGGACAGGCCAAGGGGCAAGGGGCACAAACTGGAAGCCAGGAGGTTCCACCTCAATGTGAGGAGGAATCTGCCTGCTCCTCACCTGGGGAGCCCAGAACTGGGCACTGTACTCCAGACGTGGCCTCCCCATGGCAGAACAGAACAGGAGGAGATCCTCCCCTGACCTGCTGCCATCCTCTTTTCCAACCTAAAGGGTTCTGTGACCAGCAGCTTTCCCACTCCCCTCACTGCCTCCCCACCCTGTAGCACGGACTCTGCTATCTGAGCCTTCTCCAGGCCAGGCCACCTCCCTCCACTCAGCTCCAGATGCTTCTCCTTGAATTATTTGTCTCTTAGCCATGACCTGAGGCAAACTCCTGGCCCTTTGCTGTTGCTGCTGCTGAACAAGGCAGGGGATTTGCGAGCTGCTCTCTCCTCAACAACATTGTGCTTGTATTTATTGATAAAATAAAACCCAATCCACACCACCAGCCCCACAGTGCTCTGCAGAACAACATCTCTCAGCTGGAAAGCCAAATGAGATTGTGTTGAGTGAGGCTTGCAGCAGGTGCAATCTCCATGCCAGCCAAGAGCTGGGTGGCTCATCTTTAAGCACAATATTTTCCAGAGAAAAGATCTGACAGGAAATCCGTTCCAATCACCAAAAAACCCAACCCACAGCACAGTCCTCTCACCCCCACCTCCAAAAGAGATATGGGAGAGAAAGCAAAGCAGCAAAGCTCTGCAGCTCCATCTGGGCACAGAGCAGGAGGAGGGAAAGCTCCCAGAGCAAAGCCATCTGAACTTGGCAGAGTCCTGCCCAAACCTCCTGCAGCCAACAGCTGGCAGCAGCTGGACAGAGCCTCTGCAGGTCCAGGACATAAAGACTCTGAGGTGTGGGCAGCAGAACAAGAGAGGAGATTGTGCCCCTCTGCTGAGATCCCCCCCTGCAGTGCTGGGGCAGCTCTGGAGTGCTCAGCACAGACAGGGACCTGGTGGAGCAGGGCCAGGGGAGGGCACAGCAATGCTGGCACAGCTGGAAGCCTTCTGCTGTGAGGCCAGGCTGGGATAGCTCAGCCTGGAGAGGAGAAGGCTCCAGGGAGACCTTCTGGTGGCCTTGCAGTGCTTCAAGAGGACCATCAGGAAGCTGGAGACAAACTCCTGAGCAGGGCCTGTGGTGACAGGACAAAGGGGGATGGTTTGGACTCCAAGAGGAAAATGGAGAGTGGAGAGAAGGGAGAAATGTTTGATGCTGAGGGTGGGGAGAGCCTGGCCCAGGCTGCCCAGAGAGGTGGGAGCTGCCCCATGGCTGGCAGCAGTGCAGGTCAGGTTGGTTGTGGCTGTGAGCAGCCTGCCCTGGCTGGGGATGTCCCTGCTGAGGGCAGGGGTTGGACTGGAGGAGCTTTGGGGGTCCCATCCCACCCAAAGCAGTCTGGGATTCTCCAGTTCCATGCCTGCATGCCCTTTGCACAGTTCAAACATCACAACTTTGAGTGCCAAAGATCAGAGGGAGCCTCAGCAGCACACTTTGGGCTGTGACAGGCAGCAGATATTGAAGTCCCTTGTCCCCAGCCCTGCTTTGGCTGCCTGGGGGCTGCAGCAGCAGCAGCCACCAGTGCCCCTGGCACTGCCGTGGGCTGCAGCACAACAAAGCCCCAGGGGCTGTGCCTGCTGCTGTGCTCTGTGTGTCATGGAGCTGATCACCTCCTCTGCTGCTGTCCTCCACCCACCTGTACAACAACCTTCCAAGCCTTCAAAGCAGCACACAGTAGCCCAGCTGCATGCAAACCCATTCTGAGTGCTGGCAGCAGCCTCCCAGACTCCTTGGGTGGTTGTGTCTCTCACCTGGGGACACCTTGGCAGACAAAGAGCCTGAAGCACTTCAGCTTGGTCACCTGCAGCCCAGCAGTGCTGCCAGGCAGGCAGCACAAAGGGCACAGCACTCTGCCCTGTGCCACAGCACCTCTCTGAATGGCTCCAGCTGTGTCTAAAGCCACTTCTGCTGTGCCTTATCACTGCCTCAGCAAGGAGGACAAAAAGGTTTGAAGCATCCACAAAGCTCAGCAGACCTCCTTCACACCTCAATTAATTACCCTTGGGCTGCCTTTAGTGCCCATTGGAAGACACCCTCACAGGTCACCTTGTCCAACCCCCCTGCAGTGAGCAGGGACAGAGAACCACAGAATGGGTTGGGTTGGAAGGGACCTTCCAGTTCCAACCCCTGCCATGGGCAGGGACACCTCCCACCAGCCCAGCTTGCTCACGCCCTCATCCAGCCTGGCCTTGCACACCTCCACGGAGGGAGCAGCCACAGCCTCCCTGGGCAACCTGTGCCAGTCTCTCCCTACCCTCACTGTGGAGAATTTCTTCCTCATCTCCATTCTCAATCTCCCCTCTCCCAGCTCAAAGCCATTGTCCCTCATCCTGTCACTCCCAGCCCTTGTCCAAAGTCCCTTGAAAGCTTTCTTGTAGCCCCCTTCAGGTACTGCAAGTTGGACATCTCAGTGTGATCAGGCTGCTCAGGGCCCCAGCAAGTCTGACCTTGAATGTCTCTAGGGCCAGGGCTTCAACCACATCCCTGAGCAACCTGTTCCAGCTTCTCACCACCCTCCCTGTGCAGACCTTGCTCCTGATGTCCATGGAGGACATTGTTGTGGAGTGAAGCCCTCCTCAGGCTCTGCAGTGCCCTCAGTGCTGAGCTGCAGAGGCTCAGGAGCCTGCAGGGCTGGGTTGGGACAGGTTTGCTGTGCACCCACAGCCTGCATTCCAGAGGCTGCAGGGAGGCTGATGCCTCTTGGTGGCTGCTGTGACAGCTCGTTGCCACTCACCTGAGTGAAGAGACTCCAGTGGGATGGATGCAGCTGTGACACTAATGGCTGACATGATTGCTATTGATCACCTGCCAGAGCAGCAAATGAGCAGCCCCCCAGCTACAAGGGGCTGAGAACTGCATGCATCTCAGTCATGAGCTGCTGCAGAGCTCAGCTCACATCCACTTAAGGCTCAACCCACAGTCACTAATGCTGGGAACCACCTCTGAGATCATCAAGTCCAAAGTTCCACCCAAGACCACCCTGTCCCCAAGGGCCACATCCACGCAGTCCTGAACACCTCCAGGGACTCCACCACCTCCCTGGGCAGCCTGTTCCAACCACTCTTGCAATAATTAAATTCTCCCTAACACCCAACCTAAACCTCCCCTGGTGCTCCTTGAGGCCATCTCCTCTTGTCCTGTCATTAGTCACTGGGGAGCAGAGGCCAGCCCCAGCCTCACTGCAGCCTCCTTGCAGGGAGCTGTAGAGAGCAATGAGGTTTCCCTCAGCCTCCTCTTCTCCACACTGAACACCCCCAGCTCCCTCAGCTGCTCCTCCCCAGCCCTGCTCTCCAGACCCTTCCCCAGCTTTGTTGCCCTTCTCTGGACCTGTTCCAGCCTCTCCTCCTTGGAGTGAGGAACCCAAACTGAATGCAGGATTCGAGTTCTGGTCTCCTCAGTGCCCAGCACAGGGGCACGATCCCTGCCCTGCTCCTGCTGCCCACACCATTGCTGCTCCAGGCCAGCCTGCTGGTGCCCTTCTTGCCCACCTGGGCACTGCTGGCTCAGCTCCAGCTGCTGTCACTCAGCACCCCCAGGGTCTTTCCTGCCAGGCAGTTTCCAGCCACTCTGCCCCCAGCCTGGAGCCTTCCTGGGCTTGTTGTGACCCAAGGGCAGGACTCAGCCCTTGGCTTTGTTGAACCTCATCCCACTGACCTCAGCCATGGATCCAGCCTGGCCACAGCCCTCTGCAGAGCCTCCCTGCCCTCCAGCAGATCACCACTGCCACCCAGCTTGGTGTCAGCTGCCAGCTCACTGAGGGTGCTCAGTGCCCTCACCCAGGTCATTGCTAAAGATGTTAAAGAGAACTGGACCAGCCCTGAGAGCACGACTGGTGACCAGACACCAGCTGGGGGTAGCTCCATTCACCGACTCTCCATTGCCCACCTGGATTCAGCTCCATTGCCCACCTGGATTCAGCTCCATTGCCCAGCTGGATTCAGCTCCATTCACCAACCGGGTTTACTTCCATTGCCCAGCTGGGTTCAGCTCCCTTCCCCAAAAGGGTTCAGCTCCATTCCCCACCTGGGTCTAAGTCCATTTCCAAAGACCCTCTTCAGGACTCAGCTGCCTGCGTGGAGCCTTCCTACCCCAAAGCAGCTCCCCCTCCGCCTGCTGCCACCTGCACACCAGCAACCTCCAACGGCGCTGAGGCCCTGGCACAGCAGAGCAGGGCTCGGCTCCCTCCTCCCCACCTACCTTTTCAGCTGACTGGGCAGTGCCAAAAAATATTGGGATGAAGGCCAGCCACACTATACAGGTAGTGTACATAGTGAATCCAATGGGCTTGGCCTCGTTAAAGTTCTCGGGGACGCCCCGGGTCTTGATGGCGTACACAGTACACGTCACCATCAGCAGGATGCTGTAGCCCAGGGAGCAGATGATCTGCAGATCTGTAATGTCACACTTGAGGACCCCTCGGGCCTGCTCAGGGTTCATAGTTTTCTGCTCGTCGTAATCGACGATGATGTTGGGGGGGTCGACGGCAAACCAGACCAAGACGCCCAGGAGCTGGACGGAGATGAGGCTGGAGGCGATGGCCAGCTGCGAGCTGGGGCTGATCAGCCTGGGGGCTGTCACTGACTTCTTGCCCTGCTCGAAGATGCGGTAGATGCGGTTGGTCTTGGTGAGCAGCGCAGCGTAGCTGATGCACATGCCCAGCCCCAGGAAGAGGCGGCGGCAGGAGCAGACGGCGGCGTCGGGCTGGGCGATCATCAGGAAGGTGATGATGTAGCAGAGGAAGATGCCGGTCAGCAGCACGTAGCTCAGCTCCCGGCCCGAGGCCCGCACGATGGGGGTGTCGTTGTACCTGATGAAGGTGGCCACCACGAAGATGGTGGCCACGATGCCCAGCATGGCCAGGAAGACCGGGATGAGGGCCCAGGGGGAGTGCCACTCCAGCTTGATGATGGGGATGGCGCGGCAGCCGGTGCGGTTCTCGTTGGGCCGCTGGTTGTAGGAGCAGAGCAGGCAGGTCACCTCGTCCGCCTGGTACTGGTAGCCATCACACAGCTCGCAGTGCCAGCAGCAGGGCATCCCCTTCACCATCTTCTTCCTCTCCCCCGGCTTGCAGGGCAGACTGCAGACTGAGGGCGGCACCTGGCGCACGCCTCCGCCCCACTGCATCTCGTCGACCTGGGAGACAGGGGGAAGAGGGAGAGGGTGGGTGGGTGCCAGTGGCAGGCAGCCAAGGGGGAGGACCAGAGGAGCCTACAGCACAAAACCCTGGGAGGCTCCTGGTCACTGAGAGACAACCACAAGGGCAATGGAAGGATGGAGGACCAGAGAGGAATCTACAACAGAAAACCCAAATGGTTAAACTTCACACGTGGGAGGCTCATGGTTACTGTCAGGCAACTGAGGTGGGAGTGGAGGAGGGAGGAGCAGAGAGGAACCTACAACAGAAAAACCAAATGGTTAAAATTCATACATGGTAGACTCCTGGATAACCAAGGGGGGGAATGGAAGGAAGGAAGGAGGACCCAAGAAGAACCTACAACAGAGAACACCAAATCACAGAATCATAGAATCACAGAACGGTCAGGGTTGGAAGGGACCTCAAGGCTCATCCAGTTCCAACCCCCCTGCCATGGACAGGGACACCTCACAGTAGAGCAGGTTGCTCAGAGCCACATCCAGCCTGGCCTTAAAAACTTCCAGGAATGGGGTTACGTTTCATCCATGGTAGGCTCTTGGTTACTGAGAGACAACCAAGGGGGCAATGGAAGGAAGGAAGACCAAAGAAGAATCTACACAGAAAAAAACAAATGGTTAAATTCTACATGTAGTGAACTCCTGGTTACTGTCAGACAGCTGAGGTGGGAATGGAAGGAGGGAGGACCAGAAGAACCTACACCAGAAAAACCAAATGGTTAAACTCTACATGTAGCAAACTCCTGGTCACTGTGAGACAACCAAGGGGGAATGGAAGGAAGGAGGACCCAAGAAGAACCTACAAGAGAGAAAGGCTAAATGGTTAAACTTCATCCATGGTAGGTTCATAGTTACTGTGAGACAACCAAGGTGGAAATGGAAGGAAGGAGGACCCAAGAAGAACCTACAGCAGAGAAAGACCAAATGGTTAAACTTTCCATGTGGCAGCCTCCTGGAAAAGCACAGGCCCCACACACTGCTGTGTTCTGAGGGACTCCAGGGCATGACTGCACTTACTGCCCTCATCTGTCATTGTCATTAGCAGTTAGCTGGGGGGAAGCAGCCACATCACCAGAGTGGAAACCTCTTCCTTCTTCCATGGAAATCAGCAAGAACCCTGCAGTGGCTCCAGGGAAGGCAGCAGCTCCACTCACAGAACTGCTTCTCATCCATCCAGAGCTTGGGGCTTCTGAGCAAGCCCAGGACAAGAGATCTTCCCTCTTGCAACCACTACTGCCCAGGCTGATGCTTTAATGGAGTGGAAAGGTGTCTTAGGCAAGGCGTAGAATCAGTGAGGAGTTGGCAGGATCTGCAATCTGAGCCAGGTAAGAAAGAGGAAAGGGCAAAGAAAATAGTCAGCAATGGAAAAAATCCTGCAACCATTAGCTAATGTTCAAAAGCTAATGCTTTTGAAATGCCAGAGGGGCTCCTGGGAATGCAAATTCTAAATGATGATATGAAAGAAATTGAAATCTCCCTGCTCCTGCACTCTCAAGAATCCTAAACTCCAAAAGACCTGCAAAAGGCTCCCAAGACCTGCAGGAAATTAGACTCACAAATCAGTTCAGTGTACCCCAGACTGAAGCCACTCAGCAGGTCCAAGAACAGGGGAGGTTTAGCACTGGAGTCTCCCTGAAATAGCCCAGAAATAACCTCCTGAAAGAATCTCCTTGGAGCAATCCAATGAAGGACTCCAGGCTGGAACCACTGGGAAGAGCTTGCCAGGGTTTAATGGCCATGCTGGTGTTGGGTTGATGTTGGACTGGGTGACCTTGGAGGTCTTTTCCAACCCAACCATTTCTGCGATTCAGGACATGGTTTAATGGCCATGCTGGTGTTGGGTTGATGTTGGACTGCGTGACCTTGGAGGTCTTTTCCAGCCCAAGCCATTCATCAGTTCAATGACTCTCTGACCTCCTGTGCATCTCCCAGTTCATAAACTCCTAGAGCTCAAGGTCTGGGCTCCATTCCTATGATCAATTCTCCTCCTGCTCACTCCAGCAGCAGCAGCACTGAGGAGTACCGAGCCTCTCTCCCAGGGCCTGCTGTAATTGCTCATTTTAATGAAGATAGTAACTTAATCTGTGTGTAAAACCCAACCCTCACTGCTGCTCCCCTCCCTCCTCCAGCACAAGCAGGCCTGGGACAAACTGTTTGTTCCCTGCTAAATTGTTTCAAGCAAGGTTTATTTAAAATAAAAATCAACACAGAAAAAAAACCCAAACAAACAAACCAAAACAAACAAACCAACCAAACAAATCTAATTACATTAGTGCTAATTAACCTACTCAGGGAGAGAAGAAATGAAGGAAGGAAGAGCAGCCCAGCCAGGTTGGCTGGTGGGACTCTGCTCAGGGCTGGGAATTGTTGGATCACAACCACTCTACCATTCATTTCCTGGCCACATTAGAAAGCCATCATGGAGGACACTGCTCAGAGTTATTGCCACCTTGCAGATTGCTCCTGGACTCCAAGGCAGCAGCTCAAACAGACAGCAATGTTTGTATGACTTAGCTCTTCAGGCTTAGCTATTAATGTCTTGTAATTAGCTTCTAAACCCAGAGCTTCTACACGATAATGGCTTTAAGCTAAGAGTGTGTCAATAACACACAGTCAACAGAGCCTCCTGCAAAACACCACCCCAAAGCCTTGCCACAGGTAACAGCCACCAGCAGTCAAACTGCCCCAGGAGGTGTCCTGGAGTGAGCCAGAGCAGGGCTGGGGCTGCTCAGGGCTGGGGCTGCCCAGCTCAGGCTCTGCTCAGGGAGGTCCTTGCTGAAGCTCAGGGCAGCTTGGCACAGCCAGGGGCTGCTGCTAGCAGGCAGAAGCTGATGGCAGAGTTCCTGCCAAGGGCTGGGCTGCACAAAGCCTCTGCCTGAGGCTTGCTCCAGTCAAGAAGTTTCTTCTGCTATCCAACCTAAACCTCCCCTGGTGCAGCATGAGACCAGGCAGCAGAAACTAACCCCCACCTGCCTCCAGCCTGCTTCCAGGTAGAGAGGGAGAAGTCTCCCCTCAGCCTCCTCTTCTCCAACCTGAACACCCCCAGCTCCCTCAGCTGCTCCTCCCCAGCCCTGCTCTCCAGACCCTTCCCCAGCTCTGTTACCCTTCTCTGGACACTCTCCAGCCCCTCAGTGTCACTCTTACCCTGCAGTGCCCAAAACTGAACCCAGTCTTCGAACTGTGGCCTCACCAGTGCTGAGCACAGCAGGAGAAAATGTGGTGCTGAGCTCCACATCTCACTCCTGTCTCATCACAGCTCCTTTTCCCCTGCTCTAAGTGCTGTGGCTCAGGAACTCTTCATCAGCAGGTTGGAGGAGCTTCAACCCAGGGACAGTTTGTTTTGTGCCAGGAGTGCTTTCAGGTGCCTTGGGACACTTCAAACACGACCTGCTGTAGAGGAAGAGCAAAACCCCCCCGGGTTTCCCTGCTCTGCTCTATTAATTACCTGAAGTCCCTCCAATTTCTCTTCTTTATAGACAGAAGTTAAATGTCCTTCTGTAGGTTTTTTTGTTCCAGTTCCTCCTGCTGCTGCCCTTTCTGGGTTTGCCCCAATGAAACAGCAGCTGCTGCAGGAACAGAGTGTCCTGCCCACAAACACACCCAGGCACATCACCACTGCCTAATTGGAGCTGATGGAACCTCAGAGAGTGTCCAACCCACAAACACACCCAGGACAGGCACATCACCACTGCCTAATTGGAGCTGATGGATCCTCATAGCTCCTCAAAGAGTCCCAGCCAAAGCCTTCCCATTTGTCATTGTCAGCACAGATCAGAAATGCTGCCAGGAACTGGTGACAACATCCCCACAAGCCCAGACCCTCGCCCTGCTGATTCAGACATCCCCAGGATCAGTCTCACCCAAAGACTGCTCTGATTTCTCCTTCTCCTCATGGATGCTGTGACAGCTCCTGGGAAGCCCTGGCCTGGGCAGGGTCCCTCTGTACCAAGTGCTTGATGAGCATCTGTGGAAACTGAAGTTCCTTCTAAGCATCAGGAGGAACTTCTGTAACTTAAGGGTGACAGAGCCCTGCAGCAGGCTGCCCAGAGAGGTTGTGGAGTCTCCTTGTGTGGAGAGCTTCCAATCCGCCCTGGCCATTGTGCTCCTGGGCAAGCTGCTGTGGGTGCCCTGCTGAGCAGGGGGTTGGACTGGGTGAGCTCCAGAGCTCCCTTCCAGCCTTCCCATGCTGGGGTTCTGTGGCATGTGTACAGCTTCCCCTGGCACCAGTTGCTGCCACCCAGAGCAGAGGAGTTTGGGCACAGATAACAACCTGCATTCTGCATTCTGCCTCCCTTTTCATTTAAAGCCACTGATTTTGCTGTCAGTTTCAACTCAAAGCTCTCCTTCTGTCTCCATACTGCAACTCCTCTGTGGTCATTCCCTGAGGCAGCAGCTCCTAACCTACACCTCAGCCTCTTTTCCTTTCTCTTGTTTTCCCTCATCTTCCTTTTGTTGTTTTTTTTTTTTTTTTTTTTCATTTCATAGCTGTCATCACTTTCTGCCACTCTTACCTGCTCTGAGCACACCAGGAGCAGGCTGAGGCTGAGCTCTTGTAATCACATCCTTAATGAGCCCCAAAGGCTGTTTGTTCTACATCAAACCCAAGGACACTCTGAGAACACCACCAATGTGGAGAGGAAAATGCTCAAACCACATTTTTTTTTCTGGTTGCAAAATTGCTTATTCCTCTCCCTGGCTGTTGACACCCAATGGAAGGGAAAATTAATTATTTGAATGTTGTTGTTTTTTCCTTTTTCCCCTGTCTGACTACAGCTTTGTGTTGTCTTCTCATTAATGGAAGGGGATGGGGCCAAGTCCCTCCTGCAGCCCCCATCTAATACTTTGTAATTCAAACAGAACTGAACCTTTCTAATGCACAACTCTTAGCTGCTTTAAATGATAGACCACAGCAGGGCACCCACAGCAGCTTGCCCAGGAGCAGAGTGCCTAGGGGTGGTTGGAAGCTCTCCACACAAGGAGACTCCACAACCTCTCTGGGCAGCCTGCTCCAGACTCCCAGCACCCTCACAACAAACAACTTTCTCCTCCTGTTCAGATGGAACCTCCTGGGTTCCACTTTGTGCTCCTTGTTCCTTGTGCTGTCCCTGGGCACCGCTGAGCAGAGTCTGGCCCCAGCCTCTTACCCTTCAGACAGCTGATGGCTGTGAGTCCTGAGGGGACCTCGGTGCATTTCTCCCTGGTTCATGCCTGCCCACAGTGAGCAGGAGCTGGGTTTCCACTCAGGTGTCTTTAGAGGAGAGATCTCCATCACCAGGAGCTGATCTCAGCACACAGCACCAAGCCCTTTGTAAAGCTCTGTACTGTTAGCTGATGGGACCAGGAGCAGGATGGGTGCACCACTTGGCAAAGCTCAGAGGCGATGTCTGTGGCTGGGCTCAGCAGCCACCATTCCAGCCTGGAAATTCATCCACTGCTCTCACTGCTCTTCACCCTGTGCCACCTCCTGATGCTTCTCTTGTCATAGATAAAGTGATCAAACCCTGCTTAATTAAAGGAGTCATTTGGAGCTTGCCTGGCTGCTGGCTGGGACAAGTCTCCTGTGGAAATAGCAGCCTGGACACCCCCCTGAAGCCCTGACTGCTTTCTGGCACGAGCAGCCTGTCCTTCAGCACCACAGCCTGCAGTGAAACAGCAGAAAATGAAGCCTGGCCCCTCTGAGGGACAGCAGCAGTGCAGTGAGGACCATGCCCCTTCACCCCACCAGCAGGTCACCATGCCCAAGCCATCATGGCACTGCCTCAGGTCTGCCTCTGAGTCTGCCCAGCACTCAGCATCTGCTGTGAGGTGAATCAGCACAGGATGTGCCCCCAGCCATCCTTCACAGGTCAGGCACCAGCATGTCAACAGCACTCAGAGTGCATCAGGCTGGAAGGGACCCTCCAAAGGTCATCTTGTCCAGCCCCCCTGCAGGCAGCAGGGACACCTGCAGCTGGAGCAGCCTACCCAGGGCCACATCCAGCCTGATCCTGAGACCACAAACCACATTGGTTCCAGTCCAGGAGCTCTTGCCCAGGCCGGCTGGAACCACAGCTTGGGAGCACGACCAACCTGATTCCAGCCCTGCTGCCTCCTTCATGCCTGGTGGAGAGCTGCTAGAGCCTGCAGAAGTTAACTGATGGACCTTCAGCAGCCCCTAGATGGGAGCATTCCCTTCCAGCTGGTTGGGAGCTCATGCTGCACATTAAGATAATGAAAGGTGCTGGTGCTGGTCATGGTTGAGAGGAGCAATGAAGGAGGAGGACATCTAATGACAGAGCAAACCAAACAATGTCATCATGTGCCAGCTACTGGCACCTTGGGCATGGCAGCTCCTTAGCCAAGCCATGGAGCTGGGCTGGGGCTCAGCAGCAGGCTGCTGCCACTGTCCTGCTCTGCATCTGCCCCACAGACAGCACAGCTTGGCTGATGGCTGAAAGGGGTCATGGAGTCATGGGATGGGCTGGATTGGAAGGGACCTCAAAGCTCATCCAGTGCCAACCCCCTGCCATGGGCAGGGACACCTCCCACCAGCTCAGCTTGCTCAGGGCCTCATCCAGCCTGGCCTTGAGCACCTCCAGGCAGGGGACAGCCACAGCCTCCCTGGGCAAACTGTTCCAGTGTCTCCCCAGCCTCACTCTCAAGAATTTCTTCCTCATCTCCAGTCTCAATCTCTCCTCTCCCAGCTCAAAGCCATTGTCCCTCATCCTGTCACTCCCAGCCCTTGGCAAAAGTCCCTCCCCAGCTCTCCTGGGGCCCCTTCAGGTACTGGAAGGCTGCTCTGAGGTCTCCCTGGAACCTTCTCTTCTCCAGGCTGAAGAGCCCCAACTCTCTGGAGACTGAGCTCAGCAAGGTCCAGCTTTGCTCAATACCTTTGCAGAAGGACTTTGCATTTAGCAGCAGCATTTTTGCTGTGAATTAAACCCTCCAAGCCAGACATTCATGGCCACAGCCATCCTCTATCACCTGCTGACTCCTCTCAGGTGGAGGGACAAGACCAATGTCAGGAGAACAGGCAGTGTGCAGGGCCATTAAGGGTGTCCTGGGGAAAGAGGGGCTTCAAGTAGGTTTAATTTACCTTGCTGGGGTGTAAATGCCTAAAGAAGCCACCCAGAACCTTTTAAACCTGCCAGGCATTGGCACAGGCTGCACAAGGAGGTGGTGGAGTCCCCATCCCTGCAGGTGTTCCAGAAACCTGTGGCCATGTCCCTTGGGGCCAGGGTTTGGTGGTCATGGTGGGGTTGGGTTGGAGGTTGGACTGGGTGACCTTGGAGGTCTCTTCCAACAGAAACAATTCCCTGATTCTATAAAATGAGTTATTCTGCGGGCACCACAGGATCCAGAGGCTGCCTGCAAGCCTCAGGGAGCAGGCAGCTATTGACACGCAGGGCACGACCTGCTCCACGCACAGAACAGGAGCCAGGAGTTCTGGGGGGGACTTAGAGCTGTGCAGGCCTCCTGCTGATGGAGCCACACTGAGAATTGTCAATGCCATGACCCTCCTGAGCACTTGCTTCCAAAGATTGCAGCAATCCATCACTGGCTGCTGGAAGAAATTAATTAAGGGGTGAGGGATCAGCAAAGAGCCAACCTCCCAGGAGCTGCAGAGGGAAGGCTTGGGCTCAGCCATGCCTCAAGCTGCAGACAGCCTCAAGTGCCAGGCAAGTCACAACCCAGGGCACAAACAGAAGCCAGAGCAGGTTGGGCTGTTTGTCTCTGCATGCAGCACCTTCCACACCTATTTGTTTCTGCTTGCCAACAAATCACCTGAGGAAATCACAGACCCATGGGGTTGGTTGGGCTGGAAAAGGCCTCTGAGATCCTCCAGCCCAACCAGCAACCCAGCACCACCATGGCCACCCAACCATGGCCCCAAGGGACATATCCACACATTTCTTAGTATCATGGAATTGGTTGGGTTGGAAAAGGCCTCTAGAACAATCCAGTCCAGCCAGCAACCCAACCCCACCACGGCCACCAAACCCTGTCCCCAAGGGACATGGCCACACCTTTCTTGCACACCTGCAGGGATGGGGACTCCACTACCTCCCTGGGCAGCCTGTGCCAGTCCCTGACCACTCTTGCAGCACAGAAATTGTTCCTCATCTCCAACCTAACCCCTTCCAGTTACCCCTGCTGCTGCTTTGAAGTCAAGAGCATTTCACACCAGACCTGCTGGAAACCTCTCCAGTGCAATAATGGACAGGACTTGATGTTTCTCATCCACAGACAAGGATTTGCCTTCCTCAGCCATCCAGAAATTGATCTTTAGAACCAGAGTGCCCAGGGGCCCCTTTAGGAGCTGTAACACAGAGCTGGAAGAGTGCCCCTTGACAAGCTGGAGATGTCAGTGCAGTTAGGACAACAAGCTGGGCACCACCAGGCTGGGAGTGCAGCAGGTGAACAAGATCTGCTTTGGGAGGACTTCCCTCTCCAACAGCAACCCAGCAGCTCCCCTGGAACCATTCCACTGCTCACCCAGATGAGGGGGAACCAGGGCACCACATCCACCACTGTGCTGCAAGTTGGGGAGGGATGGCATGAGAGGAGCACCAGGTCCTGGCTGGGTGCTCCAGCACACCACGGAGGTGAGAGCAGGTCCCCCATGGGGAGCTTCCTCCTTGGTGCTCAGCCAAGACCTCCAGTCCATCCCCTGGGATCTCCAGACCCTAACCAAAAGCTTCTCTTCTCCTAGAGCTCAGACAGCTGCTGCTCACCTCAGGGGCACAGGAGGAGGAACCTCTCTGCTACCTGTCTATATGGAAGGGATGTGGCTGCAGAGTCAGGAAAGAGACAAATCACAGCAGGTGACACGGGACTATGGGAGGGAGCAGAGGCACTGCAGGAACATTGTGGAGACAGCCATGGGAAGAAGTCCCCAGGACAGGTGATGGAGAGGGCTGCTGCCAGTGGCTGTGCAAAAAACAAATCCTTGATCAAACAAAGCTGAACAATTTCCCTGGGACCTTTTGTCTTTGGATGCTGCCAGCTGAGGGATGCTCACAGAGCTTTGGATGTGAAAACATAATAACCCTGGGCCCTGCTGAGCTGCCTCTGTGTGCAGGAGGGGAAGCAACATCACCAAATTTCCCAGGAGAGCCTGCAGCTCCTCCAGGAGTGATCCATTCCCTTCTCCTTCAGGCACATCAGCTCCTCCAGGAGAGATGTGTTCTGCTTCTGGCAGGCACCTCAAAGCACCAGGAGCTGCTTTCATAGGAGCCAGCTCTGTACTGGAGCTGCTCAGGCAGTTCCTTCCATTGCATAGACAGGGAACTGCTGGAGAGGGGACAGGAGGCCACAAAGACCATCAGAGGGCTGGAGAACCTCTGCTATGGGGACAGGCTGGGAGAGCTGGGGCTGTTCAGCCTGGAGAAGGCTCCAGGGAGACCTCAGAGCAACCTGCCAGGACCTGAAGGGGCTGCAAGAGAGCTGGGGAGGGACTTTGGACAAGGGCTGGGAGTGCCAGGATCAGGGACAATGGCTTTGAGCTGGGAGAGGGGAGACTGAAAGTGGAGAGGAGGAAGAAATTCTCCTCAGAGGGTGAGGAGACAGTGGAACAGGTTGATCTTCAATGTGCTTTAATAACCACAAGCCATGGGCAGGGACACCTTCCCTGGCACCAGGATGCTCAGGACCTTGATGTCTCTGCACTCCACATTCTGCCTCCACCCTCTGCCTTCTTATTTCCAGGAAATACAAACCCAGGATTGCCACAACCCTCCCTGGGAAACTAGGAGCTGTGAGTAGAAGGGAAGTTGGTGAGGAAAATCTCAGGCACTGCTGTCCTGTGGCTGTGAGGGTGAGGGAAGCTGAGCTGAGCTTTCTCTGGCAGCATTTCCCACCCCAGCAGGAATGCAAATCAAGCTCTATTAATTTAGCTTTAAATTTTAATGAAGCAGGCTGCAGAGTTTACACAAAGAAGGGTTTACCTAATAAAATATTAATTTTCTTTTTTTTTTTTTTTGCTAAAATAATTGTAAATTGCAAGTTAATAGAGGGTTGGGTTTGGGTTGTTTTTTTTTTTTCCCCTCTTTAATTAGAATGTCAAAAGTTGGAAAAAAAAAGACCACAAACCAACCACCCACCCAAAGAGCATCACTCAAAGGAAGCAAAATTCAAGAAGAGCAAACCCTTGTGGTCAGACTCCAAGGCTGGGCCCTAGGCAGCCCACAGGGGTCCCCTCCTTTAACAACAGACATGGAAACAGCCACAACAAGAAATGTCCAGCACCTGGGGTTTGGATCTAGCCATGCCCTACAACCCAACCACAGAGCTGCTGGAGCCATAGCTCAAATCTCCACAGCCAAACAGCTGGCATGAAGCCTTGAGCAGCTGAGTCTAGCTGAGAGGTGTCCCTGCCCCTGGTGGGCAGGTCCCTTCCAACCCCTCCCAGGCTCTGATTCTGTGATCTGGGTCAAGCTTTCACTGCTTTCTGACCCATATCCTACCCTGGGGGTGTTCCAGGCCAGGCTGGATGAGGCCTTGAGCAGCTGAGTCTAGCTGAGAGGTGTCCCTGCCCCTGGCAGGGGAGGTTGGAGGAGATGAGCTCTGAGGTCCCTTCCAACCTGAGCCATTCTGTGATTCTGTGTGGACCCAGCATAATGCTTCTGCACTTGGGAGATGATTCATCATCATCATGGATTCATCTTCCAAGTGCAGAGGCATTGTGCTGGGTCCCCACACAGAGCCCTGAGGCACAAGCCACACTGGCTGTGACCCCACCCTGCATGTCCTGGCCACCTCTTGGTGGTGGGATGCACCCACAGGAGCTGCAAGTGCTGGCAGATCACAGAATCAGAGTGTCAGGGGTTGGAAGGGACCTCCAGAGAGCATCCAGCCCAACCCCCTGCCAGAGCAGGGGCAGCCAGGGCAGCTCACACAGGAGCACATCCAGGTGGGTTTTGAATGTCCCCAGTGAAGGAGACTTCCACAACCTCTCTGGGCAGCCTGCTCCAGCCCTCCAGCACCCTCACACCAAAAGTTTCTCCTCATCTTGAGGTGGAACCTCCTGGGTTCCAGTTTGTGCCCCTTGTCCCTGGGCAGCACTGGGCAGAGCCTGGCTCCATCCTCCCAGCACTGCCCTGCACATCTTCATGAACATGGCTGAGGTCACCCCTCAGGCTCCTCTCCTCCAAGCCAGAGTCTCAGCTCTAAGCTGGCTCTTGGTGCTCACTTCCCATCACCTTGGAAGGGTCATGTGGAACAGGGAAGTGCCTGAGGGCTGGAGCAAAGCCAGTGTCCCTCTAATCTTCCAACAGGGCAAGCAGGAGGACCCAGGGAATGCCAGGCCAGGCAGCCAGGTGGTGGAACAGCTCAAGCGTGTGTCAGGACCACGCTCTGCAGCCTTCCTTTCCAGCCTCTACCCTGTTTTCCAAGGAAACCCATCAGGGAAGGAGCCATGGCACACCATGCTCTGGCAGCAGAGGGACCTGGCACAACCTCAGGTGGGAGCCTGCACTGAGAGAGCAAAGCCCTTTTGCAGCACCTGGGGTTTCACCTCAGGAGCACTTTAAGTTCATTCAGGCTCTGCTGAAGAGCAACCAAACCGAGCTGAAAACCTCAGCCTGGTGCTTTAAGAACCATCTCCAAGGAGCCAGAGGACTCTGGGGCTAAGCTGGAACCACTCCTCCAGGAACCTCAGCCTCAAGCAGCTCGAACAAAGCCAAGCAGGAAGCCTTGAACCCAGACCTCCAGAGACCTGCCACACACCATCCTCACATGGACAAAGCTGGCACAAAGCCTCCAGCTCCCTCAGCCACCACTCCTGGGCTTGCTGCTTCATCTGGCAAACATCAAAGCTTCCTGGAGGTCTTTGATCCCCTGCCCCTGGGTGCTTGTTTTTCTTTAGGCATCATGACAAAAAGGTCACCTGGTTCATATGGAGCTCTTTGCTACCTGCTTAGAGTTCAGTCACTCAAAAAAAACCCCAAACCATCTAGTTCCACCCTCCCTAAACCCAGAGAAACTGAAAAGCACCAAAAAAGGAAAGCCTGGGGGCTCCAAACCACTCCAAAAAGCACCACTGGTGGTTCCAAACCGCACCACTGGTGGCTCCAAACCACACCAAACCACACCACTGGTGGCTCCAAACCACTCCAAAAAGCACCACTGGTGGTTCCAAACCGCACCACTGGTGGCTCCAAACCACACCAAACCACACCACTGGTGGCTCCAAACCACACCACACCACTGCTGCCTTTGCCAAGGTGGCAGGGAGGGACTTCAGGCACCCAAAAGTTATCACATTTGCTCCATCACCCAATGGCTCCATCAGCTTGAGGAGCTTTGGCACAACAGGGAAGGGGCAGCAGGACAAAGCAAAAGAACCAGGTTGGAAGGGACCCCAAGGACCCTTTCTGGACATTAGGAAGAAGTTTTTCCCAGCAAGAGTGGTCAGGCTCTGGGATGTGCTGCCCAGGGAGGTGGTGGAGTCCCCAGCCCTAGCTGTGTTTCAAGGTGGTTTGGATGTGGTGCTTGGGGCTTTGGTTTAGGGGTGACCCCTGCAGAGCAGGGCTCTGGGTTGGACTCGGTGACTCTGAGGGTTTCTTCCAACCTGAGTGTTTCTGTGATTTGTGACCACCTGGTCCAGCCTTTGGAGGCTGCAGTGGCAGGAAGGGGGAGGCTGAGCAGGGGCAGCAGCTCCGTGACAGCCGCGGGGGCATGGCAAGGGCTGGGCAGTGAGCAGCAGCGAGGAGACAACCCCCAGGGCTGACTCTCAGCTGCTGCAGGGGGGAGCAGAGCATTTGCTGACTCTCAGCTGAGAGAGCAAAGCAGGGAGGCAGACTCACGTTGAGCTGGAGGTCGTCTGTCCACTGGCCGACGAGGCGGTAGCCTGGGCTGCTGGTGTTGGTGCTGTGGAACTGGAAGATGTCGTAGCGCCCCGGGGCGTCCCCGTTCCTGTTGAACATCACTGGGGTGCCAGCACTGCCTGGGGGAGGAAACCAGACAAGATCCAGCCAGCCAAGCCTTCCCCAGCTCTGCCTTAGGAGGTGTGGCTGGGAGCTTTTCCAGGCTGGCAAAGGTCACCTCTGGTTCCAGCCATCCCCAAAGGGGTACTTTGGGACACAGCAGCACCAGTCCCCTCCACTTTGCCCACAGGTGGAGTCCAGGGTCCAGCTCTGGCCCAGGACAAGTTCAAGAGAGACAGGGAGGTGCTGGAGAGAGCCCAAGAGAAGACCACAAAGATGCTAAGGGGCCTGGAGCAGCTCTCTTTATCACCTAGAAAGGTTAGACCAGATGAGGTCCCCTCAAACCTGGCACTCCATGATTCTGTGATCATCCTCACACCTTCTTCCAGAGACCAATTACCACCTCCCAAACTTTCTGACTAAAAATAAACCCAGCCAAACTCTGCCAGCCTTACCTCACCCCGGCTCTGTGCAAAGCAAGGCACACCAGCAGGCTTTTCCTCCTGCTCTGCAGTCTCCTGCCCACCTCCCTTTCCTCAGGGAGCTCTTTAGTGAACATCTCTCCTCTGAATGGAGCCTAGAAAGGAGTTTGGGGTTTTTTTTGTGGTTTTTTTTTTTTTTTTTTTTCCCAGAAAATGTTCCATCTGCCTGGGAGAGATCCTGCTGTCAGAAGTCAGCCCAGGTCTAGCATCCAGAAATAGCTTCCTCCTCCACAATATGTTCTTCTTCCCACCCTCAGCATGCAGTTGGGATGGAAAAGAACAGCCCAAGCTCCAGGAGCACTGTGCCTTGTCTGCTCCTTTATTTAGGCTCCAAGACATTGACACAGGGAAGTAGCTCAGCATCAGCATCCTGAATTATTTGCCACCTATCACAGTATCATAGAGTGGTAGGGGCTGGAAGGGACCTCTGGAGATCATCCAGTCCAACCCCCTGCCAAGGGAGGGTCACCTAAAGAAGGTTACACAGGAACACATCCAGCTGGGGTTGCAAAGTCTCCAGACAAGGAGACTCCAGAACCTCTCTGGGCAGCCTGCTCCAGGCCTCCAGCACCCTTCAGTTAAAGAAGTTCCTCCTCCTGTTCAGCTGGAACTGCTGATGTCCCAGTTTGTGCCCACTGCCCCTTGCCCTGTGCCTGGGCACCACTGCACAAAGCCTGCTCCCATAACACAGGGCTGCTCCCATCTTTAGTCACCCCTGTTGAGGTGATGAACGCTGGGGAGGAAATGCAGGGCAAGCAGCCAGGCCAAAGACTCCCTTCCAGACCTGCCTTTGTTCCTGGTGGTGAGCAAAGCTGGCTGGCAGCCTGGGGGTGATGGCACAGGAGATTCCAGACCCTCAGCCCAGCTCTGCCAGGAAGATCTGCGCTCCAGTTACCAAGGCATTGGAATCACCGAGCTGTGTGGGTCAGAAAAGCCCTCTGAGGTCAAACTAAGAGCCACCAACCACCAGCCTAAGAGCCCCACAGCCACTAAGGGTGTCCCCAGTGCCATGCCCACACCTTCCTTGCACAGCTCCAGGGATGGGGACTCCCCCAGCTCCCTGCTCAAGCCACTCCACGCTGCTGTGAACCCTTCCTCAGCTGACAGCTCAAAGCAGGGCTGCAGGACCTCAGCCCCCCGGAGCAGCCTTCCAGCCTGACATTTATTTCCAGACACATTAAAGCAAGTTTCAGCAGGGCAGAGTAATATTGTGCCAAGGCTGAGGATGATGACAGCACTCCAGCACATCTATATCCAGAGCTTTCTCCTCCTGTCCTTCCTCCCCTCCCTAAAGCAGTGAAAACCCTCTCCTGTTGCAGCACTGAACTTTAAGATGATGCTTTTCTCCCCACTTGCCATTCTTCACTCAACTCCAGTGAGTGAAAAAGAAAAGAGAAAAAAAAAAAACAAAAAGCAGGAGATTTGAAGGAGTGAATTAGCACAGCCTCCACTGTAGCTCTGCTAAATTGCTTCCTGTCTAGCCTCCAGTCCTCTGAGATCAGAAACAGCTTCAGTTCAAAGGCTGGAGCAGAAAATGTTCCACTGAAATCTCCCATCTCATGCTCCTCCTGAGCACCAGGGCAGAGTTAATTGTCACTGCAGATGGATGGAGCCAGGACACAGCCAGGGAGGAAACACTGGGAGTGAGTGAGTGAGGAGAAGTGGCTGTAAGTCCTGGGCTCCTTCAGACAGGCAGCACCCATGGGAGGGGGGGACTCAGCTCCTGAGGACTCTGAAAAGCCTCAGTCTCATTAGTCAAGGTCAGGCTGTCACAGATGGCAAAAGCAAAAGAACAATTCAAAGGGCAGGAGCTCAGTGAGGCTTCCAGAGTGCTCCACAGATGCTTGGTGACTCCCCACATGTGGGCAAAACCCCAGCATGGAGCTGAGGAAGTGTCCAGGTCTGCATGGCTGGAAGCAGACAGAGTGGACATTCCCAGCCTGGCCATAGCAAAGCCTCACAGTCATGGAATGTTGGAAGGGACCTCAAAGCTCATCCAGCTCCAACCCCCTGCCATGAGCAGGGACACCTCCCACCAGCCCAGGCTGCTCAAGGTCTCATCCAGCCTGGCCTTGAACACCTCCAGGCAGGGAACAGCCACAGCCTCCCTGGGCAACCTGCTCCAGAGTTTACTCAGTGTGTAGTAAAGATTCACAGAGTGCATCAGGTTGGAAGGGACCCTCCAAGGTCATCTTGCCCAACCCCCCTGCACTCAGCAGGGACACCTCCAGCTAGAGCAGCTGCCCAGAGACACATCCAGTCTCTAGGGACAGGACCTCAACCACATCCCTGGCCCAGCCCTGTGGCTACTTTCAGGCAAATTCCCATTTGTGCCTTCAACTTCCCCAGGAAAGAGGTGAGAGCAGCCTGAGCTGTGTGGGGAAGAAGAACATCTGCTGAAGCTCAAAGCCCTGAGAATCTCAGGTCATAAGTCAAGCCCAGGTGTCCCCCAGCCTGACTCTGAAGCTGGAGTAACTGAACTGTGGCTGAGGACCTGCTGAGGAGGTTCAAGTCTTTTGTGACCTCTGTGTGGGCTCTCTGCTGCCTAATTTTTTTCCTTGGTACCACCTGGCTGTGAGGGCCCTGTCAGCCCTGCTGTAAATTGCTGCAGCATTGTGGTCTCCAGGGGCAGTTCAGGTTGCTTGGTGCTCTTCTGAAAGTCAAAAGGAGCAGAGTATGGGAACCTCAGAGATGCAGCAGGATTTGCAGAGCTGATCCTGCTTCTTGACTTCCTCATCTTCTAATTATTCAAAGAGGGGGTTCTGTCCTTGGGGCCTTTGGATAGATTAGGATTTAGTTTCTTTCTATTAATATTTAAATGATTTTTTTTTTTTTTTTTTTTTTTTTTTGCTCAGCCCCAGCAAGCACTTCAGAGACTGTCAGCCTCTGGGCTGCACCTTCTGACTCATTCAGAGGCTGTGACAATTCAGCTCCCAACACATCATAGAACCATGGAATGGCTCAGGCTGGAAGGGACCTCAGAGCTCATCCCTCCAACCTCCCCACCATGCCCAGGGACACCTCTCAGCTAGACTCAGCTGCTCCTCACATCCAGCCTGGCCTTGAACACCCCCAGGCAGGAGGCAGCCACAGCCTCCCTGGGCAGCCTGTGCCAGAGTCTCAGAACCTCCTACTGAAGAACTTCTTCCTCAGCTCCACTCTAACCCTGCTCTGCCTCAGCTCCAAACCATTCCTCCTCATCCTGTCTCCAGACACCCTCTGCAGCCTTCCTGCAGGACCCCTTCAGGTCCTGGCAGGCAGCTCTAAGGTCCCCCTGGAGTCTTCTCCTCTCCAGGCTGCACACCCCCAGCTCCCTCAGCCTATCCTCACAGTAGAGCTGCTCCAGCCCTTGGAGCATCTCTGTGGCCTCCTCTGGACTCTCTCCCCCAGCTCTGTGTCCTCTTGCTCCTCACCACACACAGCACACAATAGCCTTTCCCCTGCAAGGTGCACCAAAGAAAAGGAGATGTCCTGACTGGATGTGGAGGATTTCAATCTCTGAATCACCCCAAGATGAGAAATGACTTCCAAGGACAGGGTGGAGGCCAGGTGTAAGCAACCAAGGTGTTCCTCCAGCATTCAGCTCACGTTTCCTGCAGCCTGAGGAGCTGTGGAGGGTTCACACAAACAGCATCCTGAGCCATTCACTCTCTGAACTGCAGCCTCTCTGCACTCTGAGCTGTTCAGGGTCTGCAGGAGCACTTGAGCCTTGAAGGGTTCCATGTCTGGGGCCTTTTTGTTCTCCAGGTGGCATGAAGGCGTTAAAAAGCAGACTGAGCTCCCAGCACAAAGCCAACTTCCCTTCATTACAGCATTGCCTGAGCTCTTTCTGCAGCAGCTACAGGCAGGATGCTTTCAGCTGCCTGGTGACCAGGAGATCTGCTACATGCAAAGAAGATCTCAAGCTGATGTGCTCAGGATGCTTGGAAACAGCCTACAGCTCCTCTCTGCAGCACACAGCTTGGACAAAGCCCTCCCACTGCTCTGCTTGCTGCTTCTGGTGGCCTTGCAGTGCTTCAAGAGGACAATCAGGAAGCTGGGGACAGACTCCTGAGCAGAGCCTGTAGGACAGGACAAGGGGGGATGGTTTGAACTCCAAGAGGGAGATGGAGAGTGGAGAGAAGGGAGAAATGTTTGATGCTGAGGGTGGGGAGAGCCTGGCCCAGGCTGCCCAGAGAGGTGGGAGCTGCCCCATGGCTGGCAGCAGTGCAGGTCAGGTTGGTTGTGGCTGAGCAGCCTGCCCTGGCTGGGGATGTCCCTGCTGAGGGCAGGGGGTCAGGTGTTGGGCTGGATGAGCTGTAAGGTGCCTTTAAGGGTTTCCAGCAGTCAGGTCTCCTCCAGGCCCACTCCAGCAATTCAATGTCCTCCTGCTGAGGGCTGCAGAGCTGGATGCATAGCTCCAGGTGAGGCCTCAGCAGAGCAGCACTTCAGAGAGCTGTCAGCCTGCTCTGCTTGGGGCTGTCCCTGCTGCCTGCAGGACAGTTGTGTCTGCAGTGGGAAACAGGGCCAAGGTTTTGAGAAACAAAGGTGTGGATGAGGCACCTGGGGACATGGCTTAAAGGCCATGGTGGTCTGAGGCTGATCTTTGGACTCAATAATCTCAGAGCCCTTTTCTAACCCAAACAGTTCTATGACTGAGAGCTTCTGGCTCACCCCAGTGTAGAAAGGGAGCTGGTTCTTGGGCACCAAAGAGTTCAGGTACACAACCTTGGGAGTCCAGCTCCTTCCACACAAACCAACCCAACCAAGACCCCAGCTGCCACCCAGGGCAGGTCCTACCTGGAGTGAGGATCAGCTTCAGTCTGCACAACACCCAGCCAGTGCTAACCACTCAGCAGAGCCAAGATTCAAGGCAGAGGCAGCAGAGATTCACCCAGCCAGCAGCACTCCCTGCCTTTCAGAGGGCTGCTGGGCTCCTGCTCCCTAGCTCTCCCTGGGCAGCTCCATGCTGGTGCTTGGAGAAGCTGCTCCTTGCCTGCTCTGGGAGCTGCTGCTGGGCTCAGGGAAGACTCCAGGAGTCTGTGGAGCTCCCAGAATCCCAGAATCAGCCAGGGTGGAAGAGACCTCAAGATCATCAAGCCCAACCTTACCCAGCCCTAACTAATCAGCCAGACCAGAGCACTAAGTGCCTCCTCCAGGCCTTTCTTAAACACCTCCAGGGATGCTGACCCCACCCCTCCCTGGGCAGCCCATCCCAAGGGCAATCTCTCTGTCTGTGAACAGCTTCTTTCTAAGACCAAGCCTAAGCTTCCCCCTGAGCAGCCTGAGGCTGTGTCCTCTCCTTCTGTCCCTGCTTCCCTGGGAGAAGAGACCAACCCCCACCTGGCTAAAGGCTCCCTTCAGGTAGTCACAGACAGCAGCGAGGTCTCCCCTGAGCCTGCTCTTCTCCAGGCTAACCCCCGGGTCCCTCAGCCTGCCCTGGCAGGGTTTGTGCCCCCGGCCCCAGCTCACCGTTGAAGTTGACGCTGCGGATGTACTTGAGCAGCTTCTTGCCGCCGGCGTGCTCCATCTCGGGGCAGACCCCCGGGTAGTCGGCGCAGAGGTCCTTGTTCATGTGGTGCAGGGCGTGGGCCATGGCGTACACCGCATCGATCACGAACTGCACCTTCCCCTCCTGCTCGTAGGGAGAGTCCCTCCCGATCCGCTCCTGCCCTGCAGGGGACACAGGCACACGGCGCGGGAGGGCAGTCAGCAGCAGCGCTCCGCCGGCGCCCGGGGAGCGTCAATTGCAGAGTAACAGCGAGAGATGAGATCCCCCACACCGACAGTGACCGGGCTAGCCCAGTCGGGAAGGCAAACGCGAGCTGTATTGACAGCAGATCTACAACCTGCGATGAAATGCAATGGATATGTACAAACAGACACAGTCCACAACATTTACAGATAGATATACAAACAACAGAAAAGCACAACCAAGCTCCCTTTGCTTCCCCCACAGCTCTCTGGAACCCCTCCAGGGATGGGGACTCCACCACCTCCCTGGGCAGCCTCTGCTAATCCCTGACCACTCTTGCAGCACAGAAATTTTCCCTCCTCTCCAACCTACTCCTCCTCCCCTGCCACAATTTCAGGCCATTTGCTCTCCTTCCACCACCTTCTGCCCTGGAGGTTCACAGAAACCTACACTTGGTTTGGGCTGGAAGGGACCTCAAAGCTCATCCAGTGCCAACCCCCTGCATGGGCAGGGACACCTCCCACCAGCCCAGCTTGCTCAAGGTCTCATCCAGCCTGGCCTTGAACACCTCCAGGGAGGAGGCATCCACAGCCTCCCTGAGCAACCTCTTGCAGTGTCTCCTCACCCCAACTGCTAAGAATTCTTTCCTCATCTCCATCCTCAATCTCCCCTTCTTGCTTTTACGGCTGCTCTGCTGAGACCTCACCTCCAATCCTGCCTCCAGTTCTGGTGTCCCCAGCATGAAAAGGACACAGAGCTGCTGGAGTGAGTCCAAAGGAGGCCACAGAGATGCTCCAAGGGCTGGAGCAGCTCTGCTGTGAGCACAGGCTGAGGGAGCTGGGGGTGTTCAGCCTGGAGAGGAGAAGGCTCCAGGGGGACCTCAGAGCTGCCTGCCAGGACCTGAAGGGATCCTGCAGGAAGGCTGCAGAGGCACTTCTCCTGAGGGTGTCTAGAGACAGGCCAAGGGGGAATGGTTTGGAGCTGAGGCAGAGCAGGGTTAGAGTGGAGCTGAGGAAGAAGTTCTTCAGTAGGAGGTTCTGAGACTCTGGCACAGGCTGCCCAGGGAGGCTGTGGCTGCCTCCTGCCTGGGGATGTTCAAGGCCAGGCTGGATGAGGAGCAGCTGAGTCTAGCTGAGAGGTGTCCCTGGGCATAGTGGGGAGGCTGGAGGGGATGAGCTCTGAGGTCCCTTCCAACCTGAGCCACTCTCTGAACAGGTTTCTGGTGCCTCTGCAGTTAGGCAGCAAAGCAAACAGCACTTCAGGAGCTTGAAGCAAGTCAGGGCAGGCTGACAATCACAGATCTCTGATTTACTTTTCAATGGTGTTTTTTCTTTTTTTCCCTATGAAACTGTCCACCAGCTCCTTGTTTTACCTTGCCTGAGTCACAGCAGCATGACTCAATCTGTCCAGCTGCAGAAGGTGTGATCCTGCTTCCCAGGGCTTCCTCCAAGGCAATTACTGCTTGTGAAGAGCTCCGAGATGCAGCCACGGAAGCAGCAGCAGCCAGCAGCAGCACCACCAAGCTATTAGTTTTCCAGAGGTGGCAACACCACATCCCACTGGCTGCACCTGCAGCAGCATGCAGCCTTCTAACCACACAGCAGCCCTGGACACCTTCCTGCAGCACCTGCACATCTGGGTGCTGCCAGGAACTCCAAGGAGAGTCTTGCAAGGGGCTGGAAGTGACAGGCAGAGAGGGAATGGACTTAAGCTGGAAGAGGGGAGATTGAGACTGGAGAGGAGGAAGAAATTCTGGAGAGTGAGGGTGTGAAGACACTGGAACAGGCTGCCCATGGAGGCTATGGATGTCCCCTCCCTGGAGGTGTTCAGGATCAGGCTGGATGAGGCCTTGAGCAGCCTGGGCTGGTGGGAGGTTTCCCTGCCCATGGCAGGGGGTTGGAACTGGATGAGCTTTGAGGTCCCTTCCAACCCAACCCCATTCTGTGAATCTATGAAATATTTCAGAGACCCTCAAAGTAAAGACTTGGTTAGAAGATACAAGTGGGGAAAATTAATTTAATAACATGATCCTTGATCAGAAGTTTGATTAGAAATAGATTAGAAGTAGGGAGGGGGGAGTAGGAAAGAGCTAACTGATAGCAAAAAGGGAAGGGATAAGTCAATGACTGTGAGGACAAATGATTTTAAGAGACAGGAGTCCACTTGCCTGTGGCTGCTCCACTAACAGGTTTGTGTCTCTCTCCTGCACTAATGAGCAGCAGCATTACCAGGATAGAATCCCCCAGAGCCAGCTCCCTGCATGGCAGGGCTGCACCAGCAGAAAGCCATCCCCAGCACTGCTCTTCTCCAGCATGACTGCCCCTGGGGCACAGCCTTCCTGCAGCACTCAGCCTGACTCAGTCTGCAGCCAGCCCCCAGGCAAAGCTTTCCCATTTCCAGCTCAGGAGTGACAGGCAGAGTCCCCTCCGACCATTGCTCTGCCTCTGGGTGGTGAGGTGGCAGACCAGAAACACCACCAAGCACACAGAGATCACCAGCTCTGCACAGAGGCTCTGCAGGAACAAAGAACACCTAACTAGGTCATAGGATCATGGGATGGTTTGGGTTGGAGAGGCCCTCTGAGAGCATCCAGTCCAACATCAACCCAACCCCTCCATGGCCGCCAAACCATGGCCCCAGGGGACATGGTCACAGCTCTCTGGAACACCTCCAGGGATGGGGACTCCACCAACCCCCTGAGCAGCCTCTGCCAATCCCTGACCACTCTTGCAGCTAAGAAATTGTTCCTCATCTCCAGCCTAACTCTCCCCTGGCACAATTCCAGGCCATTGCCTCTCCTTCTGTCTCCTGATCCTAGGGAGCAGAGCCCAACCCCCACCTGGCTCCAACCTCCTCTCAGGGAGCTGTAGAGAGCAAGGAGGTCTCCCTCAGCCTCCTCACCTCCACACCCCCAGGTTCCCTCAAGTGCTCCTCTCCAGCCTTGTTCTCCAGACCCTTCCCCAGCCTCCTTGCCCTGCTTTGGAACAGAAGTGAGGAGCAGCACAGCTCTGCCCCTCCCATGTCAACACTTAGCACTTTTCCTGCTTGTTTTGCCTTTTTTTTTTTCCCCCACTCAGGGATCTTCAGCAGCCACCCAACCTCATTATTTTCTTCAGCATTGAAGCTGCTGCCACCCCAGACAGCTGCACACAGAATGATTGCAGGAGAAGGCACTTCTGTGGTGTGGATTTCAAATGGAGCACCTTGAGATGTCACCAGGAGAAGGAAACACAAAAGCAATTTATTGACACAAGCTCTGTTTGCTTCCCAAAGATCTATCTGAGGGTGATGACAAATAATTGAACCTCACTTCCTCCTAGAGTCTCAAGTTCTCCTCATCATCATTCCTCAGAGACAGAGCAGCCAGGGCTCCTGCTTCAGGCACATCTCCACCAGAGAAAAATACTGCAACAAGGAGAGGAAAGGAAGCCCCAGAGCCAGGGACGTGAGGAGACAGAGAGGGAGAAAGTTCCTCTGACAGGAACAAGAGACAGGACAAGAGGAAACGGCCTCAGGTTGCACTCCAAGGGAGGTGCAGGTTGGATAGCAGGAAAAAATTCATCCCAGAAAAGGCTTCCCAGGCACTGGCCCTGGCTGCCCAGGGAGGTGGTGGAGCCTCCATCCCTGGAGGGGTTTCCAAGCTGTGTGGCTGTGGTGCTGAGGGATGTGGTGCAGTGGCTAAAGCAGCAGTGGTGGGCTGTGAGCTCGGGGTGAGGGGCTGCACTGGGTGGTCTCAAAGGTCTCTTCCAGCCTTACCAGCTCTGTGATTCTAAGCCCTTTGGTACAGCCTCCTCCACCCCTGGAAACATTCAAGGTCAAACCTGATGGGGCCCTGAGCAGCCACATCTGCACTACTCTTAAATCCCTCCAGGGATGGGGAGTCCACTGCTGCCCGGGGCAGCCTAGGCCAGTGCCTGAGAACCCTTTCAGCAGAGAAACTGTTCCTCATCTCCAACCTAAACCTCTCTTGCTGCACTTGAGGCCATTTTCCCTTGTCCTGTCACTGGTGACTAGGGAGCAGAGCCAAACCCCCACCCAGCTCCAGCCTCCTCTCAGGGAGGAGCTGTAGAGAGCAATGAGGTCTCCCTCAGCCTCCTCTTCTCCAGGCTGAACACCCCCAGCTCCCTCAGCTGCTCCTCCCCAGCCCTGCTCTCCAGACCCTTCCCCATCTCTGTTGCCCTTCTCTGGCCCTGCTCCATCCCCTCAGTGCCATGCTTGGAGTGAAGGGCCCAAAACTGACCCCAGCCCTCAAGCTGTGTCCTCACCTCAGTGTCCAGTCCAAGGGCACCATCCCTGCCTTGCTCCTGCTTCCCACACCACTGCTGATCCAGGCCAGGCTGCTGGTGGCCTTCTTGCCCACCTGGCACACCCTGGCTCATCTCCAGCTGCTGTCAACCAACACCTCCAGGTCCCTCTCTGCTGAGCAGCTCCCCAGCCACTCCTCCCAAGCCCTATGGTCCTGCTGGGGGTTGTTGTTACCAAAGGGCAGAGCCCAGCACTTGGCCTTACTGAGTCTCATACCCTTGGTCATGGCCCATGGATCCAGCCTGGCCAGAGCCCTCTGCAGAGCCTCCCTACCCTCCAGCAGGTCAACAGTGCCACCCAGCTTGATGCCAGCTGCTCCATCCCTGCCCAGGGAAGGTTGACACCGTTTCCATGTCCTCATCAGAAAGCAGAGGCTAAGAGCAAGGCAGAAGAAAACAGAGCCAGAAATGAGGCTGATGAGACACTTTTAGAACCTCTCCTGAAGATCTCTCAGCAATTTTTAGCCACATCCCAGCCTTGGGGGGAGATTCCAAGTGCCAGATTTAGCAGGCTATTCCCAGGGGGAACCGCACAGCACTCCTCCTCCCACCCAGCAACTGAAAACTGGAGCAGAAGACATCAAAGATGGGAGGATTGCATCCAGTTCCTTTGATCAGAATTCCAGGCAGTTATTCCACATCCCAATTTTAAACTGCTGCTGCTGTGAAAAACTCAGCAAGGAGGGAAGGAAAAGCAAAGGGTGGCAAGAGCAAGGTGGATGTCAGATGGTGGTGCTGAGATCACAGCAGAGGTGTTCAGAGAGTCATGGAATGGTTTGGATTGGAAGGGATCTCAGAGATCATCTACTCCAACCTCCCTGCCATGGACCTCTCAACCAGCCCAGGCTGCTCAAGGCCTCATCCAGCCTGGTCTTCAGCACCTCCAGGGAGGGAGCATCCACAGCCTCCTTGGGCAGCCTGTCCCAGTGTCTCCCTCACCCTCCCTGAGCCACTTCATTATGCCTCTTCCTACCTACTTCTCATGCCCTGCAGGGCTGAGGCTGCTCTTCTGTTTTCTCTGCAGCCTCAGTTGCTTTCTTCAGTGTCTCCAGCTAAATGTCCTCACATCACCATTTGGCCATCCCAGCAGCCCAGAAATCCAATGACATCCTGGGCTACAGCAAGAGAAGTGTGGCCAGCAGGGCCAGGGAAGGGATTCTCCACCTCTGCTCCACTCTGCCTGGACCACAACTGGAGCTCTGTGTCCAGTTCTGGAGCCTCTCTTACAGGAAGGCTCTGGAGGTACTGGAAGGTGTCCAGAGAAGGGCCACAAGGATGAGCAGAGGGCTGGAGCTGCTCTGCTCTGGAAACAGCCTGAGAGAGTTGGGGTTGTGCAGTCTGGAGAGGAGAAGGCTCCCAGGAGACCTTCTTGTGGCCTTCCAGGATCTGAAGGGGCTACAAGAAAGCTGGGGAGGGACTTTTTAGGGTGTCAGGGAATGATAGGACTGGGGGGGATGGAGCAACACTAGAAATGGGGAGATTCAGATTGGATGCTAGGAAGAAATTCTTCCCCATGAAGGTGGTGAGAGACTGGCAGAGGTTGCCCAGGGAGGTGGTGGAAGCCTCACCCCTGGAGGTTTTTGCAGCCAGGCTGGAGGTGGCTGTGAGCAACCTGCTGTGGTGTGAGGTGTCCCTGCCCATGGCAGGGGGTTGGAACTGGATGAGCCTTGGGGTCCCTCCCCACCCTGGGAGCTGTGTGGTCCTCTGGCCCCAGCAGAGCCCTCCAGCAGGCAGCCAGCCTCACCTGTGCACTTGCGGTCGGTGTCCTCCTTCTTGGAGCCGCTGATGGTCAGCTTGCAGTTGAAGTTCTCCTCCCAGTACTCTGCAAACCAAACGTTCCTGCGGTTGTTCTCCAGCGTGCGGGACGTGAAGTAGGTGTCGAACCCTGCAGGGGCACCAGGAGGAGGCTGAAGGCTACAGAGTCGTGGTAGGGCTTGGAAGGGACCTCCAGAGATCAGCCACCTCCAGCCCCCTGCTGGAGCAGGGCACCCAGGGCAGGGCACACAGGAACGCAGCCAGGTGGGGCTGGAAAGCCTTCACACAAGGAGACTCCACAACCTCTCTGGGCAGCCTGCTCCAGGCCTCCAGCACCCTCACACCAAACAACCTTCTCCTCCTGTTGAGGTGGAGCCTCCTGGGTTCCAGTTTGTGTCCATTGTTCCTTGTCCTATCACTGGGCACCACCAAACAGAGCCCGGCCCCTCTCTCCTGACACCCACCCCTCAGCCTTTTCCTCTCCAGGCTGAACAGCCCCAGGGCTCTCAGCCTTTCTTCACAGCAGAGGTGTTCAGGTCCCTTCATCATCCTCATAGCTCTGCCCTGGACTCACTCAATCAGATCTCTGCCTCTCTGGAACTGGGCAGCCCAAAACTCCTGCTGCAGCCTGAAAACTCTCCTGAGACCTCCTTCAACACCCAGCCCACGTTCCCCTCTCCATCCACCCCAGCTGGACTGTGCAAATGAAGCAACCCTGAACCTTTCATCTAATCTGCTGCATCTTGCAAACAAATTCTTGTGCCCCTCAGAGTGAGGGATGAAAGGCTGGAAAAGATCTGTGAGGCAGAGGATTAGCAGGGAAGAGTTCAAAGCAAACCCCATGGATTAGAGAGGAACCAATCAGGAATCAAAATGAGTGCCCTGCTGCAGCTGAGCTCAACAGGACTAATTTAGTAATTAACCTCACCAGACCTCCAGAGGAGGCACTTTCATCTCCACTGGCCCTCAGCTGCACACCTGCCTGGGTCTGGAGCATTTCTTTTCCCCTTCATCTCCTTTCACAGAGGTGCAGAAAAACTTTAGAGAGCAGAACTTCCAAAAGGCAGCTCTGAAGCACCAGGATTTACCAGGCTTTGGAACTGCAGCTCCTGAAGTGGTGAGGAAAGATCTGTGAAGGTCAGTTTCTGACTGAAGCCACCAACAGCTTCTAGGGGCACAAAAAGAGTCAAGGGGCAGGGCAGGGCTGGGAACCAGCTAAGTGCCAGAGGTTCTCCAGGAACCTCTCTGCATTCCCAGAGGAAGAGAAAGGGAAGAAGGGAGAGAGACTGATGGGGTGGGAAAGAAACTCATCCAGCTGGGAGGAGAAGAAGAATAATGCCATGGGACAGAGACACAAACCAAGAGCCAACCCAAGCCCTGAGGGCAAGGAGGGCACCATTGGCACCACTGATGCTGGGGACAGGCACTGGGCAAGGCCCAGCCTGGACTCAGCACCAGATGGGAAGCAGATTCAGGAGCTGGATGGAGGAGCACAGGGATGGGGATGGAAGGCAGAAGGGACAGAGTCCTGCTGGGGCAGCAGCCAGGGAAGAAGAGGCTTGGCCCTGGGGATCCCCCAGCTGGCTCCTGAAGATTCATGGAATGGTTTGGGTTGGAAGGGACCTTTAAGGGCCACCTGCTTTAACCCCCTCAGATGCTTCTATGGAATTAAAAAAATACTTCCAAGGGGACAGTGTGACAAAAATCTGCAGCATCCAATGGCTCAGGAAGAGAACAGCTCTGTGCCAAAGCACCTGACCTGTGGGGCTGCTGCTCCGCAGCTTCCTGAGATAAAAATCAATAAAGCCTTGATAAAACTGTAATAGAATTGCTGCAGAACTGCTCCAAAGCTTTGCAGATTTAATAACAAACAGCAACATCCTCATTGATTTATTTGCTTTGCTTTAATGACCCTCTGCATCCTCAAGAAGGAAGCCAGACCCCAGGGATGAGTGGACAGCTTTTGATCAGCATTTCCTGGTGACCAAGAGAAGCAAGGCACTGGGAGAGGGATGAAGTGAAGTGACAGCCCAGGATTCCAGTCATCCCTTACTGCTTGCATGCCTTACTGGGCACCTGCTTGATGTGCTGCAGAGCATAGGACCCTAGAATGGATTAGGTTGGAAAGGACTTTGAAGTTTATCCAGTGCCAACCTCCTGCCACGGGCAGGGACACCTCCCCCCAGCCCAGCTTGCTCAAGGCCTCATCCAGCCTGGCCTTCAACACCTCCAGGCAGGGGACATCCACAGCCTCCCTGGGCAACCTGTGCCAGTCTCTCCCCACCCTCCCTGCCAAGAATTTCTTCCTCATCTCCAGTCTCAGTTTCCCCTCTCCCAGCTCAAAGCCATTGTCCCTCATCCTATCACTCCCAGCCCTTGTCCAAAGTCCCTCCCCAACTCTCCTGGAGCCCTTCAGGTACTGGAAGGTTGCTCTGAGGTCTCCCTGGAGCCTTCCCTTCTCCAGGCTGAACATTCCCACCTCTCCCAGCCTATCCCCACAGTGAAGCTTCTCCAGCCTCTGCTCATCTTTGCAGCCTCCTCTGGAGCCTCTCCAGCAGCTCCAGGTCCCTCTTGTGCTGGGGGCCCCAGAGCTGGAGGCAGTGCTGCAGGTGGGGTCAGAGCAGAGCTGCTGCTGCTCTCCCTGCTCTGGATGCAGCCCAAGCTGCCACTGCCCCTCTGGGCTGCCAGGGACCATTTCTCCTCTCCCCACCTAGCACAAAGCTGTCCTGCAGAAACAAGCTGTCCTCAGAGGCTTTGGAGCCAGGAGGACACCTTAAATGTCTGTGTAATTTTAGCTGCTGTTTTTTGGGGGGATTAACCTGATTGCTAAGCACCCAGAGCTGGAGTCCAGGGCCCCCTGTGTCCTCCCTGATAATGACAGACTTGAGCCTGTGCTTAAGCTTAATCTGTTTGAACTGAAGGCACGAAGACAACTTCAGATGTTTGCTGCTAAACACAAGAGCTCTGGGGTCAGGGGCTCAGGGAATTAGATGACCCAAGCCAAAGAAAAACCCAACCCCAGCCCCCCAAAAGCAGGATTCTTAAGAGGAAAAGTCAGACTAATCTCTGCTTACCCTTGTAGGTGGCTCAGTGCTACCCTTGTGTGAGGAGATTTAGTGATTTCCCAAGGCTCCCTAGAGATCAGACTGCACAAAATTAGCTCTTGTTTGCAGCCAAATACCTCTAAAAGGCAGATTTTACTTTTCTCCCCCCCCCAAATACCTCCAAGGGAGGTGAGGGCTCACAGAGGACAATAAATCTCTCAACACTTTTCAATCACAGTGATTTGATGAAAGCCTTCCTCTTGCACACAGAGAGGTGATGCCACCTAAGAGGTGCATTTGGTCTCCACCCCAGGATTCATCTGGGGAGGAAATTTGCTTAAAAAGAGAGAGAGAAATGAAAGGAAGAGACCCAAGCCCAAGCACTCAGAGGGATGGAGAAGGCCAGGCCAGGGGCTGTGATGCCTCCCAACCCTCAGCAGCTTTGGTTGCTTCCCTGCTTCTCTCAGTGAGATGCTCCCAGCCCCAAGCCAAGCACTCTCCTGAGCAGGACAGAGCTAATCAATGAATTAGGTGATTGCAATTACAAATTACTGGGTGAGGCTCCAAGGCTAACGATGCCTCTGCCATGGGCAGCTGCTCCAGAGGAGAAAGCATAGCAGGTAGAGGGGCACAGAGGAGACCTTCACCATGGGGGAGGTGTCAGGCACATGGATGGAGAACCACTGGGGAGAATCCAGGGGAGGCTACAGAGATGCTGAGCAGCAGCTCTGTGAGGAGCAAAGGCTGAGAGCCCTGGGGCTGAGAGCCTGCAGAAGAGCAGCCCCAGAGGGCAGCTGAGCAATGCTCAGCAAGAGCTAAAGGAGCTGTGGGGGGCAAGAGGCTGGGGCCAGACTCTGCTCAGTGGTGCCCAGGGACAGCACAAGGGGCAAGGGGCACAAACTGGAACCCAGGAGGTGCCATTTGGAGATAAGGAGAAAGTTGTTTGGTGTGAGGGTGCTGGAGCCTGGAGCAGGCTGCCCAGAGAGGTTGTGGAGTTTTCTTGTGTGGAGAGCTTCCAACCCTAGCTGGGCATTGTGCTGCTGGGCAAGCTGCTGTGGGTGCCCTGCTGGAGCAGGAGGTTGGACTGGGTGAGCTCCAGAGGTCCCTTCAGACCTTACCTGCTGTGGGAGCCCCTGCTTTGGACCCCATCCAACCCCCACCCTGCTGAGATCCTGTGAAACAGGCTGCAGGTGAGAAAAAAAAAAACACAGAGGACAGCGAGGTACCCCCCTGAAAAGAGCTTTTCCTCAGAAACCCAAAGATTAAAAGAGAGGCTCCAGCACTGAACCAGCACCAGGGAGGAGGCCACCAGCACCTCAGGGAAGTTTGCAGTATCTGAGGAGGTGAACTGTGGGCAGGTGGCTCCTGAAGGAGCACAATGGGGATGTGCTGCTGGCACAAACACAGCAGCTGATGTCTAAGGGAGACAGAGATGAGGAGAGACTTTGTGTCACTTCTTGTTTCCCAGCCCCCTGGCACAGGCTGAGCAGCAGCTATTGCATGTGTCAGCAACCACCTCCAGGGCTCTGGGGTTACACAGGAAGGAAAATAATTAAGCCTAATTAAAAGCACAAACTTGGTGACCTGCTGCATTTCTCCTGTGCCTGCAGTGTTCTCCTCCCCAGCCCACGTGCTTTGGGAGCTGGCACAATGCAACACAATGCACTGACCCAGTTCCATGGCACCCAGGGAGTGTGGGGTTGGAGAAGCTCTCTGAGCTCTGCCAGTCCAGCATCAACCCAACCCCTCCATGGCCACCAAACCCTGGCCCCAGGGGACATGGCCACAGGCTTCTGGAACATCCTCAGGGATGGGGACACCAACACCTCTCTGGGCAGCCTGTGCCAGTCCCTGACCACTCTTGCAGCACAGAAATTTTTCCTCCTCTCCAACCTAACCCTCCCCTGGCCATTGCCTCTCCTTCTGTCATCTGAGACTAGGCAGAAGAGCCCAACCCCAGCTCCAGCCTCCTCTCAGGGAGCTGTAGAGAGCAATGAGGTCTCCCTCAGCCTCCTCTTCTCCTGACTGAACACCCCCAGCTCCCTCAGCTGCTCCTCCCCAGCCCTGTTCTCCACACCCTCCCCCAGCTCCCTTGCCCATTACAATTCCCTCAGGGAGCAATTTTAGCAATCCAGAGCAGCTCCATTCCTCTCCATCCTGTCCAAATTCCATCCTCACTACCAACCTCCAGTTCTGCCCTTGCTCTACCCAGCCAGCAAACCACTCCTGCCTCTCAGCCCTGGTGCCACCACAGCTGGCAGCACCACTCCAGCAAGGTGCTGATTTTAGCAGCCTTCCAGCCACGAGGGTTTAGTTCACTGGCATTAAAGCCAGGCTAAAAGCAGGAGGTGTGGAACGAGAGGATCAATTTGATGCCAGCTAGTGGCTTCTTCAGCTTTTATGATGGTGCCCAGGCACACCATGTCCTGGAGCTGTTGTGAAAGCCTACAGACCCCTTCTTGACCTCCTGACTCAGTAAAAAGCCATCCCAGGAGATGGTTTTAGTAACTGCCCTCATGCCAGGAAAAGCTCTTGGCAGATCTTGTCTTTTTTTAACAGCTGCTGCTTGTAACAGAGATAAAAAAGGGGCAGGTTAGGGCAGGTCACAGCTGACAATGCCTTCACACAGGCAGGACATGGACCTGATGGAACAGGGCCAGAGGAGGAACACTGAGATGCTCAGGGGGTTGGAGCACCTCTGCTGTGGGTATAGGCTGGCTGAGGGAGCTGGGTGTGTTCAGCCTGGAGAGGAGGAGGCTCCAGGGAGACCTTAGAGCAACCTTCCAGTACCTGAAGGGCTACAAGGAGGCTGCAGAGAGACTGTTCCCAAAGACCTGCAGGGGCAGGACCAGAGCAATGGTTTGAAATGAGAGCAGAGCAGATTGAGATTGGATGTGAGGAACAAGTGCTGCACCAGGAGGCTGCTGGGACACTGCAACAGGTTGCCCAGGGAGGTGGTTGAGGTCCCATCCCTGGAGATCTTCAAGGTGAGGCTGCACAGGGCTCTGAGCAAGCTGCTCTAGTGGAGGATGTCCCTGCTGAGTGCAGGGGCTTGGACTGGATGAGTTTTGGGGGTCCCTTCCAACCCAGACCATTCCATGATTCCATGGCATCAAGCAGGTACAGAGGACATTCAGCTTGCCACACTTAGGGCAAATCACAGACTCAGACAATCACAGAAAGGGTTGGAAGGGACCTCCAAAGCTCATCCAGTCCAACCCCCTGTACTCAGCAGGGACATCCCCAACCACATCAGGCTGCTCAGAGCCTTCTCCAGCCTCACCTTGAATATCTCCAGGGATGGGGCCCCAACCACCTCCCTGGGCAACCTGTTGCAGTGTTCCAGCAGCCTCCTGGTGCAGATCTTGTTCCTCACATCCAAGCTCAACCTGCTCTGCTCTAGTTTGAAGCCACTGCTCCTTTGCAAACAGTCTCTCTCCACCCTTCTTGCAGCTCCCTTCAGGTACTGGCACACTGCTCTAAGGTCTCCCTGGAGCCTTCTCTTCTGCAGGCTGAACCCCCCCCGCTTCTCAGCCTGTCCTCAGAGCAGAGCTGCTCCAAGCCCCTGAGCATTGTGCTGCAGAGCTTCTGCCCTGGCAGAGGGCTGGGTCCCTGTGCTGAGCACCCCTGGGAGCTCCTGCCCTCACTGCTGTGCAGGCAGTGCTGTAGCAGCAGTGTTCACCTAGATGGCTGTTCCTGTTCATTATCCCACATTTGGGTGCCCTCAGGCACCTCTTGCTTGCACAGGGCTCTCATTTCTAGCAACAGGAGAAAGCTCTGCACTCAGTTCTCCTTCCTGGTATATTTATTCCACTGCAGCTGAGGCTGAGATGTTCCTCCTACAGCAGGTGCTGGGCACAGGCAGCTCATCCCCCACCCCCACAGCTATCAGTGCTGCCCAGCAACAGGCTGGTTGGACTCCATGCTCCCAGAGAGCCTTTCCAACCAAAACAGTGCCAAGATTCTATGAAAAAAGGCACTGGGCACAAACTGGAACTCAGGAGGTGACACCTGAGCAGGAGGAGAAAGTTGTTTGTTGTGAGGGTGCTGGAGGGCTGGAGCAGGCTGCCCAGAGAGGTTGTGGAGTCTCCTTGTGTGGAGAGCTTCCAAACCCCCCTGGCCATGGTGATCCTGGGCAAGCTGCTGTGGGTGTTTCTCTTCCTGTTCAGATGGAGCTGTTGATGTCCCAGTTTGTGCCCCTTGCCTTTGCCCTGTCCCTGGGCACCACTGAACACAGCCCGGTCCCATCCTCCTGCCACCCACCCTTGAAGCACTGATCAGCATTGATCAGATGCCCCTCAGGCTGCTCTGCTCCAGGCTCTCGGCCTGTCCTCACAAGAGAGGTGTTTCAGTCCTCTCAGCATCTCAACCATCTCTGTAGCCTCTATGTGGACCAGAGCATCTCTAAGAGCATCAAGTCCAACCACCAACCCAACCCCACCATGGCCCCAGGTGCCACAGCCTTCTGGAACACCTCCAGGGATGGGGACTCCACCACCCCCCTGGGCAGCCTGTGCCAATCCCTCACCACTCTTGCAGCTAAGAAAATATTCCTCATCTCCAACCTAACCCTCCCCTGCTGCAGCTTGAGGCCATTCCCTCTTGATGGACTCTTGTTGAGCCCAGAGGCCCTTTCCAACCAAAACAATTCTATGATTCCATCACTTGTTCCTTGGGAACAAGTCCCACCTGGCTCCAGCCTCCTTGCAGGGAGCTTTAGAGGCCAAGAAGGTCTCCCCTCAGCCTCCTTTTCCCCACACAGCTCCCATGCCTCCTGCAGGGATATTAACCTGCTGCTTGCACCCAGGGACGCTCTGCTTGCATTTTACTCTCATAAAAGCCCCAAACTTGCTGTCTTCTTTTTTTTGTTTTTGCTTTGCTTGCAGGATTCTGAGGTCCTCTTTCTTTCCTGGCTTGCTAATAAAGAATAAATAAGTCACAGAGGATATCAGCAGCTGGTTTGAAGTAGCCTGGAGAGAGGCTCTTTGTAAGTTGCAGTTGTTTTAATTTCTCTTTGGATGCAAACAAATAAGTCTTGCAGGAAGGGCTGATGAGTGAGGGCTTGGTTCCTTCCCTCACCTTATGGCACAGGCAGATTGAATTTGCATTCTCTGCTTCACTGCCTCCCCTCAGCTTCAATCCCTGAGGCTTCCCAAATGGAAACACTCCAATAGTGCTGAAGGAAAACAGATGATGGGCACCTTGGATCCATGATCCTCAGCCCACAGGCCTCACTCAGAGCTCTTCCTTGAGCCCAAATTCACCACAAGCACAAAGAATCATCAAGGGAGACCCTCAGGCCCCCTGCTCAGACAAGTGTCAGAGAATCACAGAAGTGCTTCAGCTGGAGAAGGCCTCAGAGCTCATCCAGTCCAACACCAACCCAAGCCCACCATGGCCACCCAACCATGGCCCCAGGGGACATGGCCACAGGTTCTGGAACACCCTCAGGGAAGGGGACTCCACCACCTCCCTGGGCAGCCTGTGCCAGTCCCTGACCACTCTTGCAGCTAAGAAATTTTTCCTCCTCTCCAACCTAACCCTCCCCTGGCACAATTTCAGGACATTTCCTCTCCTTCTATCACCTGAGACTAGGGAGCAGAGCCCAACCCCAGCTCACTGCAGGGAGCTGTAGAGAGCAATGAGGTCTCCCTTAGCCTCCTCTTCTCCAGCCTGAACACCCCCAGCTCCCTCAGCTGCCCCTCCCCAGCCCTCTTCTCCAGACCCTTCCCCATCTCTGTTGCCCTTCTAGGCCCTGCTCCATCCCTCAACATCCCTCTTGGAGTGAGGACAAATGCTTTGATGCTTCAAGCGCACTACGAGAGCACCTCAGCACCCTCCTCCCCTGGCTGTTTCCTGCTCCTCTCTTCCAGCACTGAAACTCTCAGCTCAGTCCTGGAGCATCCTCTCAGCTCCCTGCACCAGCTGGGTTGGGCTAAGGAGGCAAAGCCACCACAGGAGCTGTGGTGTTGGTGCCAGCACTGCTCTGAGGGAAGGGGAGAAGCTGAGAACCTCTTTTCCTGACTTCAGTTTCTCTGCCCAAGCAGGATTCCAAGCTAAAACTTGACACTTGCCAGAGTTCTCCATGACCCAAGCTCTGCTTCAGCCACCCAGAAGGAGCTCACTCTTGTGGGGTCCAGAGGGGACCCCTGAGCTTCCTCACTCCCCAGCTCCTGGAATTCCTCCCAATCTTCCTAACAAACAGAAAATGAATCCCTGTCACCAAATGAAGCTTGGAGCTCCTCAGAGAAGTGAGGATGAACACCAGGAGCTGCTAACCTGGGGGAGGCTGCCTGGGAAACCTTCCTTCTCCTTCTCCATGTGCTCTCCACGAGCTGCTGAACATCTCCCTCCCAAGCATGGGAAGCTTGGTTGCCAGCCCGAGCTGCCCTTGGCTCTGCTGCCTTGCAAAAAGGCTGGGAAGCAGCATTTGGCTGTCTGCTGTGTGAACAAGGTGTGGTGGTTTGAAACTGTCTTTAATTTTTCCTTGCAAAGTTCAGAACAGAGAAAGTGAAAGAATGTAAATAAGTCACTATTGGGTGTAAGAAAGCAAAATAACGATTGTTCCAAACACTTCCATTGGATAGATAGAAATGTTTAAGAACTATTACCCAAAACAAAGTAGGCATTCTGCACATTCTGCGTTCGGCAGTGGGGGCAGTTGCTGGGCTGTCTGGCTGCTGTTTCTTCTTCTCTTCTGGCTGAAGATAACACTACTGACCTTGGCAGCTAAGTTAACAACTTTCTGCTTAACTAACTCTGCTTCTCTGTCCAGAGGGGTCTGGGGGGGAAGCTCTTGGGAGAGAGAGAGGCCCCTTTGGGAGGGTCCCCTTGGGGGGAAGCAAAGGGAGATCGGTTGTGCTTTTCTGTTGATTGTATATATTTGTAAATGTTGTGAATTTTGTATATTTGTACATATTCATTGCATTTCATCTGCTTGTAAATACAGCTTTTCATTTGCTTCCAGACTGAGCTAGCCTGGTTATTGTTGGTGGGGGGGGAATTTCAGCTCACACCGACACACTTTTTATTTTTGGCGCCCATCGTGGGGCTCGATTGCTTGTGATTTATTTCTGCTCAGATTAGGAAGCAAAATGAAGCTGTTTTGGATTTTGAGTAATTTTATTTCCTCTGTTATCAGTGTGATCAACCAACTTCTGATCTTTTCAAGAGGTTACGGGAGCTGCAGAGGGGCAGATCCCGAGGTAGCAATACCAGGAGGGTAGCTGTCGCTTCCTCAGTTTCCCAGAACAACTCTGATAGCTCCAACAGTGATCCTAATTCTGGTGCTGGACGTTGTGCCAGCTGTACATGTGGAGGTAATCCCCACCATTAGGGGTGCCCTGTCTTCCGCCAGGGGGAGGTAAGGGATAATGGAGATAACAGAATCTATTGGGATGTGTACATCCAGTGGCCTGGCACTTCAAACTTTCAGAAGTACAGGGCCTTGGTTGACACAGGAGCTCAGTGCACCATCATACCATCAAATTATCAAGGGGGAGAATCTATAACTATTCAGGGAGTCACTGGTGGATCTCAAGAGTTGTTTAAGATAGAGGTTGATATAAGTTTAACTGGGAAGCAGTGGAAGAAACATACTATTGTAACAGGACCTAATGCACCTTGTATTTTGGGAATTGACTTTCTGAGAGAAGGGCGTTTTAAAGACCCTAAGGGTTACAAATGGGCTTTTGGAATAGCAACTGTAGAAATTGATGGAGGAAAATTGAAGTTGTCTATCAGACCTGAGCTTTCAGATGAATCTGCAGTTGTGGGACAACATGAGATAGAGGATGTAAAGCTGCCGGCTGCTTCTCAAACTGTACACAAGGAACCCTCCCTGTGAAGCTTCTCCAGCCTTGGATACCCATCAGAGCCTCCTGCTCAGAGCCAACCCACAGAGCAAGGCCTGGAGGCTCCCAGCAGCTCACATGCAGCTCAGGACCTGGCACATGAGACCAGAAGGCTCTCCAAAAACCAAACCCTTCCCTTCTGGCTGGAAATCCTCTGCCCAAAAATGTGTGCAACACACAGCTCAGACAGCTTCAGGGTGAGAGCATGGAGAGGAAAATCATCCTGCAGGTGATGCAGCTCCAAAGCAGGGCTCACTGCTGACACCTCTGGATGGTGTCCAAACACCACTCTGAACTCCCTCTTCCCCTTGGGGTCTGTGTGCACATCTCTGTCTCACAGCAACTACCCCATGTCCTCCTGTGTCCTGAGCCATGAGCAGGAAGGAGCAAAGGCCAGCACGGGCCCTGGGAGCAACAGTGTGATGGTTTGAAACTGTCTTTTTAATTTTTCCTTGCAAAGTTCAGAACAGAGAAAGTGAAAGAATGTAAATAAGTCACTATTGGGTGTAAGAAAGCAAAATAACGATTGTTCTAAACACTTCCATTGGATAGATAGAAATGTTTAAGAACTATTACCCAAAACAAAGTAGGCACTCTGCACATTCTGCGTTCGGCAGTGGGGGCAGTTGCTGGGCTGTCTGGCTGCTGTTTCTTCTTCTCTTCTGGCTGAAGATAACACACACTGACCTTGGCAGCTAAGTTAACAACTTTCTGCTTAACTAACTCTGCTTCTCTGTCCAGGGGGGTCTGGGGGGGAAGCTCCTGGGAGAGAGAGGCCCCTTTGGGAGGGTCCCCTTGGGGGGAAGCAAAGGGAGATCGGTTGTGCTTTTTCTGTTGATTGTATATATTTGTGAATGTTGTGAATTTTGTATATTTGTACATATTCATTGCATTTCATTGTAGATTTTAGACTCTGCTTGTAAATACAGCCATTCCTTTGCTTCCAGACTGAGCTAGCCTGGTTATTGTCGGTGGGGGGGGAATTTCAGCTCACACCAACACACTTTTTATTTTTGGCGCCCAACGTGGGGCTCGATTGCTTGTGATTTATTTCTGCTCAGATTAGGAAGCAAAATGAAGCTGTTTTGGATTCTGAGTCATTCTATTTCATCTATTATCAGTGCAATTGTCTACAGATGGGCCATTTCTTGCATGATAGACAAGATAGTGAGATATGTGGCATATAAGTCGTTTCTTTGGGTTAAGAACAAGTTACTGAATGTTGGTGAATTCTGTTGTGGTCTTATTGGGCTAAGAAGCTATGGTAACTCAACTATGGATCTGCTAGCAGACACATATGAGTTTGTTACTCCTCTTACAACTACAGAGGGTCTTTGGAACCAGTGGTACCCTAGATATCTTGTGCTTGCCTTAATTTTGTTGCTTCTTGGAATAATCATATGGCTACTGATAGCACTGTGTCAAGAAAGACATAAGGCTACTTGCTCTTCCAACTCTGCTGTGAATGTGAAAACCAAGCCAGTAAATTTGGTGGCCACTGTAACCAGAAAGCGCAAAGGAGCTGCAGGAGGAGATGCAGATGCTGCAGGAGATGGTGCAGATGGAGATGAGGGTCCTTCTACTCAGGGTCCCTCTGTTAAGAAAGATCCTTCTGATGAGGAAGAGAGGGTTAGCCTTAAAACTCTGGTAGACCTCTTGAGACCCCACATGGATGATGGAGATGTAGGTCAGGATGTAGACCCTGGTAGATTAGCAACTGCTGGTAGTGCCTCTGAACTCCAAGAAATTCAACGGAGGATTAAAATAGGATTATGGGGACAGCGACCTCAGGATGATGATGATGATGATGATGATGATGATGATGAGGATGACATACAGTCAGCTAATGCACCCAGACAGGAAATTAGACATGTGAGGAAGGATTACATCAGAGGAGATAATGAGCCAGTCCTGTCTTGGCTAGCCAGGTGTTTTGATATGGGAGCCCCAGCATTGGTGGTAGGTGACAAGTCGGCCTCTCAGTTGGGGATGCTCTCAAAGGATACAGGCATAGACAGGCACCTAGGCAAGTGCATTGGTAAAGTTTCTCTGTGGGCACGCCTCCTACTGGCAGTCTCGCTGAGGTACCCCAGCAGAGATGATTTACCATGGAACCCTAAGCCTTGGACCACAATAGCTGAGGGAATCAAGCGTCTGAGAGAGTTTGCTGTGAGAGAAGTAATGTATGGAGATCATAAGACTCTGAATCCTGATGAAATTCCTGTTGGAACAGGCCTTGCCAAAAAGCTCATTAAGCTTGCTCCTCCTAATTATGCTACTATTCTGGCAAGCAGGATTGTGGCAAGAAATTATGGTGGAGCACCTCCTACTGTTGGCCATTTCACTGACCAAATGAGGCAGTTGGAGGATAGTCTTGCACGTACTTCTTTGGTTTCAGCCATTGAAACTCTGTCTGGAAAGATGGAGAATTGCATGAAAGAGCTGAAGGAGGAACTTAAAACCTCCATATCCAACTTGATGAAGGGGGATGATTCTAATTCCTCTTCCTCCAGATGGATACAAGTTTCAGCTGTTAGGAACAGATGTGCTCCAAGGAGGCCATTCCAAAACAGGTCCAAACCAAAACAGACAGCAGAGGCAATCACGTGGCAGTATCTGGATAACTCTGCGTGATCAGTTTGGTGAGAACATGAACAGATGGGATGGTCAACCAACTTCTGATCTTTTCAAGAGGTTACGGGAGCTGCAGAGGGGCAGATCCCGAGGTAGCAATACCAGGAGGGTAGCTGTCGCTTCCTCAGTTTCCCAGAACAACTCTGATAGCTCCAACAGTGATCCTAATTCTGGTGCTGGACGTTGTGCCAGCTGTACATGTGGAGGTAATCCCCACCATTAGGGGTGCCCTGCCTTCCGCCAGGGGGAGGTAAGGGATAATGGAGATAACAGAATCTATTGGGATGTGTACATCCAGTGGCCTGGCACTTCAAACTTTCAGAAGTACAGGGCCTTGGTTGACACAGGAGCTCAGTGCACCATAATACCATCAAATTATCAAGGGGGAGAATCTATAACTATTCAGGGAGTCACTGGTGGATCTCAAGAGTTGTTTAAGATAGAGGTTGATATAAGTTTAACTGGGAAGCAGTGGAAGAAACATACTATTGTAACAGGACCTAATGCACCTTGTATTTTGGGAATTGACTTTCTGAGAGAAGGGCGTTTTAAAGACCCTAAGGGTTACAAATGGGCTTTTGGAATAGCAACTGTAGAAATTGATGGAGGAAAATTGAAGTTGTCCATTAGACCTGAGCTTTCAGATGAATCTGCAGTTGTGGGACAACATGAGATAGAGGATGTAAAGCTGCCGGTTGCTTCTCAAACTGTGCATCACAGACAATACAGAACCAACCGTGACTCTTTGGTGCCCATTCAAAACTTGATTCGTCAGTTGGAGAGTCAGAAGGTCATCAGCAAAACTCATTCACCTTTCAACAGTCCAATCTGGCCTGTGAGAAAGCAGAATGGAGAGTGGCGTCTGACAGTTGATTTCCGTGCCTTGAATGAAGTAACTCCACCCATGAGTGCAGCTGTACCAGACATGATGGAACTCCAATATGAGCTGGAATCCAAGCAGGCCAAATGGTATGCTACCATAGACATTGCTAATGCTTTCTTCTCTATTCCCATAGCAGAGGAATGCAGGCCTCAGTTTGCTTTCACCTGGAGAGGCATTCAGTACACATTCAATCGTTTGCCCCAGGGGTGGATTCACAGTTCAACCATCTGCCATGCAGTGATCCATGATGCTTTGGAGAAAGGTGGAGCTCCAGAACACATTCAGTTCATCGATGACATCATCGTCTGGGGTGAGACTGCTGAAGAAGTCTTCGAGAAAGGTAACAAAATCATTGACATTCTCTTGCAAGCTGGTTTCGCTATCAAGCGAGACAAGGTGAAAGGACCTGCCAGAGAAATCCAGTTTCTGGGAGTGCGGTGGCAAGACGGTCGCCGTCACATCCCAATGGATGTGATAAACAGAGTCTCCACCATGGCAAATCCCATCAACAAGAAAGAAACTCTGCGTTTCTTAGGCATAGTGGGATTTTGGAGACTGCACATTCCTGGATACAGTCAGATTGTGAAACCTCTCTATGATGTGACTCGAAAGAGAAACAGTTTCCAATGGGGTCCTGAGCAACAAGCAGCCTTTGACCAGATCAAGCGAGAGGTAGTCCAAGCGATGGGTCTGGGACCTGTCCGAACTGGTCCAGACATTAAGAACATTCTGTACACGGCCGCGAGTGACAATGGTCCAACCTGGTGCTTATGGCAAAGAGCTCCAGGGGAGACACGAGGACGTCCTCTTGGTTTCTGGGGTCGTGGCTACAGAGGCTCAGAGGCAAACTACACTCCAACAGAGAAAGAGATTTTAGCTGCTTATGAAGGAGTGAAAGCTGCTTCTGAAGTGATTGGAACTGAGTCACAACTTCTTCTAGCTCCTAGATTGCCAGTTCTGAATTGGATGTTCAAAGGCAAAGGTTCTTCACCACATCATGCAACAGATGCTACCTGGTCTAAGTGGATGGCTCTGATAACACAGAGAGCTCGAATGGGAAATCTCGAAAGGCCTGGTTTGGTGGAGGTGATCACAAACTGGCCAGAAGGCACAAGCTGTGCTAAACCTCCAGAGGAGAGAGTAGCTCGTGCTGAGGAAGCTCCTCCTTACAGTGATCTGTCTGATGATGAAAAGAGATATGCTTTGTTCACAGACGGTTCCTGTCGTCTTGTTGGGAACAAGCGGAGATGGAAATCTGCAGTGTGGAGTCCAACGCTCAGAGTTGCAGAAGCGAGAGATGGAGAAGGAGAATCCAGTCAATTTGCAGAGGTAAAAGCTGTCCAGCTAGCTCTTAACATAGCTGAACGTGAGAGATGGCCAAAGCTTTATCTCTACACCGACTCGTGGATGGTAGCCAATGCCTTGTGGGGTTGGCTGAAAGACTGGAAGAAGAATGGCTGGCAGAGGAAAGGAAAGCCAATCTGGGCTGCAGATCTGTGGCAAGACATTGCTGCTCGCATTGAGAGAATCCCAGTGAAAGTGAGACACATCGATGCTCACATTCCTAAGAGCAAAGCTACTGAGGAACAACAACACAACCATCAGGCAGATCTAGCTGCAAGAGTTTCCCAGGTGGACACAAACTCTGATCCTGATCCTGATCTTGACTGGAAACACCGAGGTGAGCTGTTCTTAGCTCGGTGGGCCCATGACTCGTCAGGACATCAAGGCAGAGATGCAACCTACCGATGGGCTCGTGACAGATCCATTGACATTTCCATGGATGCTATCACACAAGTCATCCATGACTGTGACATTTGTGCTGCTATTAAGCAGGCAAAGCGGATCAAGCCCTTGTGGTACGGTGACCGATGGTCCAAGTACAAGTATGGTGAAGCCTGGCAGATTGACTACATCACTCTGCCTCGTTCTCCATCTGGTAAGCAGTATGTGCTGACTATGGTAGAGGCAAGCACTGGATGGCTGGAAACTTATCCAGTTCCTCATGCAACTGCACGTAACACCATTCTTGGTCTGGAGAGACAAATCCTGTGGAGACACGGAACTCCAGAGAGGATTGAGTCAGACAATGGAACTCATTTCAAGAACAATCTTGTAAAAAACTGGGCCAAAGAGCACGGCATCGAGTGGATATTCCACATTCCCTACTATGCACCAGCTGCAGGGAAGATCGAACGCTACAACGGTTTGCTGAAAACCACTCTCAAAGCCATGGGGGGTGGATCTTTGAAAAACTGGGAGAAACATTTAGCACAAGCAACCTGGTTGGTGAATAGTAGAGGTTCAGTGAATCGAGCTGGACCTGCCCAATCAGATTTGTTGCGAAAGGAGGAAGGTGATAGAGTTCCTGTTATCAGAGAAAAGAATCTGTTAGGCAAAACTGTTTGGGTATTTTCTCCTTCAGGAGAGGCCAAACCTGTCCGAGGGGTGGTTTCTGCTGAAGGTCCTGGTCACACCTATTGGGTGATGCAAGAAAATGGTGAAATTCAGTGTATTCCACAAAGAAATCTAACTTTGGCTGAGAGAGGTTAAATTCAGAGTGTTGCGCAGATACAGCATCGCGCCCAAGAGGAGAGTTCATGAGATCTACGGTGCACGAACCCTGAGAGCCCTGAGTCACCTGAGAGTCCCTGTTCCTTCCTTCGCTCCATCTGCGAGGAAACAAGCTGTTTGCTGTTTTTCCTGTGATTTGACTCTTTTGAATCATCTACATCTGAGATAGCCGGAATGGACTATGGTCTTTATTCACCTAGTGTTGTAGATATTATTTTAGATTAGATAAATGATAGTAGCAGCCAATGGAATTGTTTAGAAGGGGTGGACTGTGATGGTTTGAAACTGTCTTTTTAATTTTTCCTTGCAAAGTTCAGAACAGAGAAAGTGAAAGAATGTAAATAAGTCACTATTGGGTGTAAGAAAGCAAAATAACGATTGTTCTAAACACTTCCATTGGATAGATAGAAATGTTTAAGAACTATTACCCAAAACAAAGTAGGCATTCTGCACATTCTGTGTTCGGCAGTGGGGGCAGTTGCTGGGCTGTCTGGCTGCTGTTTCTTCTTCTCTTCTGGCTGAAGATAACACACTGACCTTGGCAGCTAAGTTAACAACTTTCTGCTTAACTAACTCTGCTTCTCTGTCCAGGGGGGTCTGGGGGGGAAGCTCCTGGGAGAGAGAGGCCCCTTTGGGAGGGTCCCCTTGGGGGGAAGCAAAGGGAGATCGATTGTGCTTTTTCTGTTGATTGTATATATTTGTGAATGTTGTGAATTTTGTATATTTGTACATATTCATTGCATTTCATTGTAGATTTTAGACTCTGCTTGTAAATACAGCTTTTCATTTGCTTCCAGACTGAGCTAGCCTGGTTATTGTCGGTGGGGGGGGAATTTCAGCTCACACCGACACAAACAGACAGCAGCCAGAGATGCAGAGAGACCACCACAGGTGCCCAGGGAGGGAGGAGCAGGGGAGGCTCAGCTCAGAAGCCTTCTCCTGAGCCTGGCAGGGTGCTGGAGGGTGGCTGAGCAGCAACTTTTGTTCCAAGGAGCCAAAGAGAGAGCTCCCTAAATCTTCACTTTGCAACCCTTCTCCATGTTCCAACGAGAGTTTGACACCTGATCTCCCTGCTCTGGAGCAGCCCAGGGGCTGGTTCAGGCTGCAGCTGAGATGAAATTCCTGCTTCCTGCCCCGGGGGTTGAGAGCTGTGTCCTGCATGGAACAGCAACAGGTAAATCACTTTCAAACCCTGAAGAGATCACAGCCTCAGGCTGAGCACTCAGAGAATGGTGGTGCTGGAGGGGAGCTCTGGAGCTCATCCAGTCCAAGCCCCCTGCCCCAGCAGGGCACCCACAGCAGCTTGCCCAGCAGCACAATGCCCAGGGGGGGTTGGAAGCTCTCCACACAAGGAGACTCCACAACCTCTCTGGGCAGCCTGCTCCAGGCCTCCAGCACCCTCACAACAAACAACTTTCTCCTCCTCTTCACATGGAACCTCCTGGGTTCCAGTTTGTGCCCCTTGCCCCTTGTGCTGTCCCTGGGCACCACTGAGCAGAGTCTGGCCCCAGCCTCTTGTCCCCCACAGCTCCTTTAGCTCTTGCTGAGCATTGCTCAGATGCCCTCTGGGGCTGCTCTTCTGCAGGCTCTCAGCCCCAGGGCTCTCAGCCTTTGTTCCTCACAGAGCTGCTCCAGGCCCCTCAGCAGCTTTGCAGCCTCCCCTGGACTCTCTCCAGCAGTTCCCTCTCCCTCTGGACCTGGGGAGCCCAAAACGGGACCCAGGAATCCAGTTGTGGTTTCACCAGGGCAGAGCATAGGAGGAGGGGAACCTCCCTTGGCCTGGTGGCCACACTCTGGAGCCCCAGGAGAACTCCAGGACCTGCACACCACGAGGCAGGCAGCAAACTGGCTGCATTTAAGGCAGCCCTGCATGGAGCTGCTGCAGAAGCTCACTGCTGGAGCTGGGATTTTTCTGGGTCTGCTGCTTCCCAGGAGCTCAGGGCTGGAGCACTGCAGGGAGCAGCCTTTGAGCCTGGGGCTACAGGGAGATTACAGCTGGGACTCAACTTCTGAGTGACTGAAGCTTACCAGGGAGTCTTAAACAAAAGGGAAAAAAAACAAAACCGAAAACACAGAAACCAAAGCCAGAGGCTTCAGAGCCTTCCTTTAGAAGGCAGCCACAAAAGTCAGGCTGATTTCACAGGGCACAAGGATCCTGGTTCTGAACAGGCTCTGTTTGTGTCTGCATAATGAAGGCAATTGCTGCCCTGCAGCTACCACTCCTCTGAACTTGCTCCATCTCTCCCCAAGTCCTTCACTTCCACCCTTTAAAGTCAAGCACAGCATTGCCACAGCACAGCCCTGCTGAGGGTACAGCTCTCTCCCAGCACTGTGTCCACCTGTACTGCTGGGAGCCAGAGCAGGGCTGGGGCTGCTCAGGGCTGGCACTGCCCAGCTCAGGCTCTGCTCAGGGAGGTCCTTGCTGAAGCTCAGGGCAGCTTGGCACAGCCAGAGGCTGCTCCTAGCAGGCAGAAGCTGATGGCAGAGTTCCTGCCAAGGGCTGGGATGCACAAAGCCTCTGCCTCAGACTTGCTGCTGGCCACACCAAGGGCACTGCCACAGCTTGTGGCACACCTTGGGGGGCAGGAAGGCAGAGGTGGCAGCTGTGGGGAGGAGCAGCCAGGACAGGGGAGCCTCAAGTGCCCCCCAAGGGATTGCAGCCCCTGCAGGGCATCTTCAGGAGCCAGCTGAGGGATCCCCAGGGCCAAGCCTCTTCTTCCCTGCCTGCTGTCCCAGCAGGACTCTGTCCCTTCTGCCTTCCATCCCCATCCCTGTGCTCCTCAATCCACCTCCTGAATCTGCTTCCCATCTGGTGCTGAGTCCAGGCTGGGCCTTGCCCAGTGCCTGTCCCCAGCATCAGTGGTGCCAATGGTGCCCTCCTTGCCCTCAGGGCTTGGGTTGGCTCTTGGTTTGTGTCTCTGTCTCTCTATCCCATGGCATTGTTCTTCTTCCCACCCCAGCTGGGTGAGTTTCTTTTCACCCCATCAGTCTCTCTCCCTTCTCTAGGGAATGCAGAGAGGTTCCTGGAGAGCCTCTGGCACTCAGCTGGTTCCCAGCCCAAACAGACTGATAGTGGAGCCTTGCAACAAGACATGAAGGAAACCAGGTGAGACAGGTGGTGGCAGGAGGATGACAGCAAAATTCAGGGTGGATTGGGAAGAAGGAGTCAGTTCCAGCAGGGACGGTCCATGCTGCTTGCCCGCTGTCTGCTCCCTTCTGATGGGTGTCCCCTCTGGCTTTGGGCCTCCATGGGCTCTGCTACAGACAGGCTGCAGAGATCTCCTGCTCTCAGCAGCCTGGGATGAACCACAGCCCTCCAGGCAGAGCTTTCCACCTCACTTACTGTCTTAAAAGCACAGGCTGATGCCTGGGACACAGAGAGACAGCTCGAGAGGGAGAGAGCTCTGTGAGACTCTCAGTTGGGTGCAAGCACAGAGAATCCAACCCTGATCACTGCCCAAGCCCTCCTAGGAGCCACAAGGCTGCTCTCTGCTCTTCAGGTGGGTCCCAGCTGCACAGAGCTCATCTTCCCCTGGGACACACCACTCCTGTGGGCAGCCCACCCAGGTTTGTTAATCACAGAATGGTAGGGGTTGGAAGGGACCTCTGGAGATCATCCAGTCCAGCCTCCCACCTAGAGCAGGGTCACCCAGGGCAGGTCACACAGGAACACATCCAGGTGGGGCTTTGAAAGTCTCCAGAGAAGGAGACTCCACAACCTCTCTGGGCAGCCTGCTCCAGGCCTCCAGCACCCTCACACCAAACAAGCTTCTCCTCCTCTTCAGGTGGAACCTCCTGGGTTCCAGTTTGTGCCCATGGCTCCTTGTCCTGTCCCAGGACACCCCTGAGCAGAGCCTGGCCCCTTCTTGCCCCCCACCCTTCAGATATTTATAGGCATCAATAAAATCCTCTCTCAGCCTTCTCTTCTCCAGACAGCACAGCCCCAGGGCTCTCAGCCTGTCCTCCTCTGTCCTCCTCACACAGCTGTTCCAGGCCCTTCAGCATCCTCACAGCCTCTGCTGGACTCTCTCCAGTCTGTCCCTGTCCCTCTTGAGCTGGGGAGGCCAGAACTGGACACAACCCTCCAGCTGTGGTCTCACCAGGGCAGAGCAGAAGGGGAGGAGAACCTCCCTTGACCTGCTGGCCACACTTTATTCATGCACCCCAGGGTGCCCTTGGCCTTCTTGGCCACAAGGGCACATTGCTGTGCCATGGAGAACTTACAAGGTGCTTCTCCACAGAGCTGCTCTCCAGCAGGTCACCCAGACCTGTGCTGGTGCAGGAGTTTGTTCCTCCCTGGGTGCAGGAATCTACCCCCATCCTTGTTGAACCTCATGGAGCTCCCCTTAATGTTGGACAAAATTCAGTTGTGTCTCTCCCATGAAAGAAAATCAACCCTGAGCTGCTCTGCTGTGCCAGAGGGGGGATGTGAAGGGAGAGCCCTAGAGAGCCACTCCATGCTGGGACTCCATTGCACTCCAGTTCCTGCTTTCCTCCCCACTCCTGCATTAGTTTATTTCCTGGTTTAATGCTGCCCAAACCACAAAACACAGAAGCAAACTGGCCCTGCTCAGAAGGGAAAACAAAGCATTAAAGCCAGATTCACCTCCTCTTTGGAAGGCAAACAACTGCAAGCCTCAAGGACACTGATGTTGGTTTGCAGCTCTTGCAATGCTTCTGGTTTGCTAAAGAGCTGAGCACCTCCTGGTGCTGGCCCTGAGCCATCCTCCAACCATGGAGCTCCACCAGGCTGCAAACCCCAGGGACAGCCACAGCTCCTACAGTGGAACCACTCAGCTTCAACAGGATTAGAGAATCATGGAATTGTTTGGGCTGGAAGAGACCTCCAAGCTCATCCAAGTCCAACATCAACCCAACCCCTCCATGGCCACCAAACCACAGCCCAGGAAACATGGCCACAGCTCTCTGGAACACCTCAGGGATGGGGACTCCACCACCTCCCTGGGCAGCCTGTGCCAATCCCTGACCACTCTTGCACCAAAGAAATTTTTCGTCCTCTCCATCCTACCCCTCCCCTGGCACAGTTTCAGGCCATTTCCTCTCCTTCCATCACCTGAGACTAGGGAGAGGAGCCCAGCCCCAGCTCACTGCAGCCTCCTTGCAGGGAGCTCTAAGTAAGATGCAGCAGGATGACCAGCAGCAGGTTGAGGAAGGTTCTCCTCCCTCTCTACTCTGCCCTAGCCAGGCCACATCTGCAGGACTGTGTCCAGTTCTGGGCTCCCCTCTTCAGGAGAGACTGGAGAGAGTCCAGGGAAGGCTAGAGAGATGCTGAGGGGCCTGGAGCAGCTCTGTGAGTGGCAAAGGCTGAGAGCAAAGGCTGAGAGCCTGCAGAAGAGCAGCCCCAGAGGGGAGCTGAGCAATGCTCAGCAAGAGCTAAAGGAGCTGTGGGGGGCAAGAGGCTGGGGCCAGACTCTGTCAGTGGTGCCCAGGGACAGGACAAGAGGCACAAACTGGAACCCAGGAGGTTCCACCTGAAGAGAAGAAGCTCTTCTGGTGTGAGGGTGCATCACATATTTGGGGTGAGGGCATGGGAGCTGCAGTGCCCTCTGCTCCCAGGGCTCTTCATCAGGAGTCTTTATCTAGCATATCCCAGACACTATTGAATTCAGGAAAAAGGTAAATAAAGATGCTTTAGAGGAGCAGAATCAGAGCAGCTCTCATTCAGGAGTGAGGAAGAAGTTGTCCCCAGGTCTATGGAGCATGCAGCTGGTGCTTAGCTGCTGCCTGGCCCCACACCCCGAGAGCCTGCACAGAAAGGAGACTGCCAAGGCTGGGCTGCTGCTCAGGCCATGGTCCTCAGGGGCTAACTGAGTTCCATTCTGCTAATTGAGTTTGTTCCCCTTGATTTATAGAGGAAATCAAGGCCTCTTGTTTGGTGGAGTTGATGTCACCATCAAAAGAAATGCATTAGGAGATGTTGTGAAGCAGGAGGCTGCTTGCTGGATGATAAAAGGAGGACGTTCAAATGCCTGCTCCCAGCTCTCTTGGATCCATGGCCAAATGCAATTACCACAATCACAGGGAGAGAAGAGAAACAAAACAACCCACAGCAGGCTAAATACAAGGCAGGCAGACAATCCATATGGATAACAGCCTTGCACAGCAAAGAAATGCTAATGCCTAAGGATTACTTACTCCTGGCAATCACAGGCTGCTCTGCACCATGCTCTGGGAGGAGGAAAAGGAACCAGAATTGGTCAGGAAAGGGAAATGTTGGGGTCTGGAAACTCCTGACAGTCACAGATTGCACTACAAGCTTCTCTGGGAGGAGGAAAAGGAACCAGAACTGGTCAGGAAGGGGAAATGTTGGGGTCTGGAACCCCTGGCAGTCATTCTCCAGGAGAATGAGAATTTGCTGTGTGCTCTTCCCCATCCCTTTCCTCCTGCTCCTAAGGCCTGAGCAGATGGAGGGTACAGATGGCAATTAGGGATGGATGAACAGGGCTGAAGAAGGTAAGAACCAGCCTGAACCTTCCAGAGCAGTCACAGAGCAGCCAGGAAGCATTTGCTCTTGACAGTTCCACTGCTACCCTGGGCTGCTTTGCTCTGCTTCTCCTTTCACACCCAGGACAAATCCTGCTGCTGTCTGAGTGGTTTCTCCTTTCTGGGAGGTAAAACACAACCCAAGGTAGGTATCTGCTGCCTGGCAGCTGCTGCTGAAGAAGGAACAGAAGGATATGTCCAGACCAGATGTGACTTCAGCAGCACAGAGGAGTCAGGATGCAACCTCTTCATCCTGAGACCAGGTGACAGGAGAAGAGGCAATGGCCTGAAATTGTGTCAGGGGAGGTTAGGTTGGAGAGGAGGAAAAATTTCTTTGCTGCAAGAGTGGTCAGGGAGTGGCAGAGGCTGCCCAGGGAGGTGGTGGAGTCCCCATTCCTGGAGGTGTGCAAGCAACCTGTGGCCATATCCCCTGGGGCCATGGTTTGGTAGCCATGGAGCGTTGGGTTGATGCTGAACTGGATGCTCTCAGAGGGTTTTTCCCACCAAACCATTCCATGATTCTCCAACTCCATGGCTGCAAGTGCAAAATGCAGCCAGCATGTTCCCAGCCATTAGTCTGCCAAGGTCACTAAGCTGGGAGATGTTTGAGGGCTCACTGGAGGTATTTCTGGAGTATTGAGCCCAATTCTGGGCTCCCCAGTTCAAGAGGGACAGGGAACCGTTGGAGAAGGGGGAGAAAAGAGTTACAAAGAGACTGAGGGGCCTGGAGCAGCTCTGATGGGGGAAAGGCTGAGAGCCCTGGGGCTGAGAGCCTGGAGAAGAGCAGCCCCAGAGGGCATCTGATCCATGCTGATCAATACTTCAAGGGTGGGTAGCAGGAGCATGGGACCAGGCTCTGCTCAGTGGTGCCCAGGGACAGCACCAGGGGCAATGGGCAGAGACTGGGACATCAGCAGCTCCATCTGAGCATGAGGAGGAACTTCTTTAATTTAAGGGTGCTGGAGCCTGGAGCAGGCTGCCAGAGAGGTTGTGGAGTCTCCTTGTGTGGAGAGATTCCAACCCCCCCTGGGCATTGTGCTCCTGGGCAAGCTGCTGTGGGTGCCCTGCTGGAGCAGGGGGCTTGGACTGGAGGATCTCCAGGGGTCCCTTCCAGCCCTACCCCTCTGGTCTGGGTGTGACATTTTTGCACACTCAAGACACCAATCCCTGCAGCTGGCATTTGCCTGACTCCCTACACCTGAACCCTCCCACTTGGTTACCATCACTTCTGGAGTCCCAGAGCACAGCTCCTGCTTCCCTCCCTGCCCCTTGATGTGTAATGGAGAAGCAAAACATTTGGAAATAAACTTGGAAAGTTGCTGTTGCTGAGTGCTTTTAGCAGCTGTTTTGTTTCCCTGTCAGAAGCCCGCAGGGATGAATAGAGTGTGAAAGGGCTGTAAAAGCCTCCTGCCTGGCAGGGAGAGAGCTTCATTGTCTATCAACTTTACCTATTTATGGGGAAATAAGACAGGAAAATGCCTCCAGGGCTTAAAAAAAAACAAACCTAAACGGATGAAGCATATCAGGGACCTGAGGAGAATGAGTGATGAGAGACAGAGCCACAGGGAAGGCAAATGTTTGGTTTTCATGGGAGTGAGGACACAAGAAACACAGAATGGGTTGGGCTGGAAGGGACCTGAAAGCTCACCCAGCTCCAACCCCCTGCCATGGGCAGGGACACCTCCCACCAGCCCAGGCTGCTCAAGGCCTCATCCAGCCTGGTCCTGAACACCCCCAGGGAAGGGACATCCACAACCTCCCTGGGCAGCCTGTGCCAGTGTCTCCTCACCCTCACTGCCAAGGAGTTCTTCCTCCTCTCCAATCTCAGTCTCCCCTCCTCCAACTCCAGTCCACTGAAGACAAATCCATCACCTAAAGCATCAGTGTCTGTGTTCCTCACCTGAAAGCTCCACCTCCCCACCACAGCTCAGCAGTTATTTATTAGAGGCGGGATCCCAGAGCTGATATTAAAGCTGTGGTGATGTGACAGAGCTTTTATCACTTAATAGAAACTAAATGAAAAACATCTTAACACATCATCATCTGTGTACACTGGGAGAGCAAATAATCTGCAGTTTAGGCACCAGCTCTGAAGCAGCAGGAAAGTTTGCTCCTGCAGAAGTACAAATTCAGTCTGAAATCAGCAATTTCCAGTTCTGGCTTCACTTCTTATCTCCTGCAGATCAAGCCCTGCTTCTTTACCTGGATGCTTCACAGAGATAGGCCAAGCCCAGGCACAGACCCAGGCTGGGTGCAGAGTGGGCTGAGAGCAGCCCTGGAGAAGAAAGAGGCCTGGGGGTGTTAGAGCTCTCAGGTGAGGAACACAGACACTGAGCACTTTCAGGTGAGGAGTTGGTCCTCGGTGGACTGGAGCTTGAGGAGGGGAGGTTGAGACTGGAGATGAGGAAGAAATTCTTGGCGGTGAGGGTGGTGAGAGTCTGGCACAGGCTGCCCAGGGAGGCTGTGGCTGCCTCCTGCCTGGGGGAGTTCAAGGCCAGGCTGGATGAGGAGCAGCTGAGTCTAGCTGAGAGGTGTCCCTGGGCATGGTGAGGAGGTTGGAGGGATGAGCTCTGAGGTCCCTTCCAACCTGAGCCACTCTGATTCTATTACCTATGAGGAGCCCAGTTCACAGGCATGGACCTTACCTTGAAGACTTCAACTGCTTGTGGCCACTCCATCCCACTTTGTGAGGGACACCTCAATGAGTCAGGATTGTGCTGACCAACCTTTGCTGTGCCAAGATCTCAGCTCCTGTGATGCTCCTCTTCCAGATCAGTTGCTTTGCTGGAAGCATTTTCCCTCAACATCCTTCAGCTTGGTGGGGGCTGGAGGAGAGCAGCCCCAGAGGGCATCTGAGCAATGCTCAGCAAGAGCTAAAGGAGCTGTGGGGGGCAAGAGGCTGGGACCAGACTCTGCTCAGTGGTGCCCAGGGACAGCACAAGGGGCAAGGGGCACAAACTGGAACCCAGGAGGTTCCATGTGGAGAGGAGAAAGTTGTTTGTTGTGAGGGTGCTGGAGGCCTGGAGCAGGTCTTTCAGGTCCCTTCCAATCCTATCCATTCCATGAACCTGTGATGCCCTCTGTACCACCCCATGGCTGCACACATTCACCCCAGGACACGTCCAAGGCACACCTGTGGGTGACCACCTCGGCCCCAGCAGTGTTTCAGCAAGCAGGGGAGGGGCAGGCAGCAGAAGTCTTACCCTCTATGGTGGCTCTCTTGGGCAGGATGGTGATGGCTCCTTCTGCCACATCCTCCTGCTGCAGCAGAGGGCTCACCTTGGAGCCCCACGTGTCTGAGCCCACCCAGAGGAAGTGGCCAACTTGATCTGCTCTCTTGGCAGCTGCCAGGATCTGCCTGTGGAGGAATCACAGAATGTATAAGGTTGGAAGCCACCTCCAGAGATCCCTGAGTCCAACCCCCCTGCCAAAACCCAGCTGCAAATTGGTTTCCTCTCAGCACAGAAACTGCTTGGGGAAAAGTGGTGCAGGAAGAAGAGAAGCAGCAGAGCCCTGCAAGCCCCAGAGCTCAGAGCTCTCCACCCCACCCAGCACAGACTGAGCCTTTCTTAATTCTCCTGCTTCCTACCACTCCAGCTTTTCCCATTGACTGAAGCTTCATCCTAACTTCTTCCTGGGCAACCTGCTCTAGGTTCTTCACAGAGGGTTCTCAGGCATTGTGGTGGAACCACCTGCCCTGCAGATGTTCAAGCAGCCTGTGGACCTGGTGCTCAGGGATGTGGTTTAGTGGTGACCCTTCAGTGCTGGGCTGAGGGTTGGGCTGGATGATCTTGGAGGTCTCTTCCAACCAGAGATATTCTGTGGTTTCCTCTGACTCTACCACCTCCCTGGGCAGCCTGTGCCAACCCCTGACCACTCTTGCAGCAAAGAAATTTCTCCTCCTCTCCAACCTAACCCTCCCCTGGCACAGTTTCAGGCCATGTCCTCTCCTTCTGTCACCTGAGACTAGGGAGAAGAGCCCAACCCCCACCTGTCTCCAATCTCCCTTCAGGAAGCTGTAGAGAGCACTGAGGTCTCCCCTCAGCCTCCTCTTCTATGGACTAAACACCCCCAGCTCCCTGAGCTCCACATCTCCACACCACTCTTCCCAACTCATTCCTCACCCCTTGCTTGCTCTCTCTTTCCTGCACACCTACCCAGCACAAATGAATGAATGAACTCCCTGGAGGTGTTCAGGACCAGGCTGGATGAAGCCCTGAGCACCCATGGGCTGGGGGGAGGTGTCCCTGCCCATGGCAGGGGGTTTGGAACTGGGTGAGCTTTGAGGTCCCTTCCAGCCCAAGCCATGCTGTGACTGCCTGACCCCTCAGCCCCCTGGTGCTCCTTACCTGATGTCCTCCTCGTTGGCAAAGATGACAACAGCCCTGGCGTTGGGCGTCTCCAGCAGCTGCCTGATAATCTTATCAAAGTCAATGCTCCTCTCCTTGCGCTCCTGGGGGATCTTCAGGGACTGGGCAATGCAGAGCCCACCTGGGCAGAGTGGGGAGAGACAAGGACTGCGTCAGAGGAAAGCAGCAGGGCTGGGAGGGGAGCCTGGCAGCTTGCAGGGCATTTCGCCTTCGTGGGAAGCTTCCTGAGGGCTTCCTGCAGCTGTTGGGATGCCCTCAGTGTGGTACAGAGAGTCTGCGAGGTGGGCAGGGGCAGGGCTTAAAGAGGTGGGCAAGAAACAGCAGAGAGATGCAAAAATCCTCAAATCACACCCCCAAACACCAAACCACTGCCCCCAACGAAGAAACCATGCCCCAAAATCTACCATGTCTCCCAAAAACACCAAGCTATGCCCCAAAATCTACCATGTCCCCCAAATCCACCAAACCATGCCCCAAAATCTACCATGTCCCCCGAAAACACCAAGCTATACCCCAAAATCTACCATGTCCCCCAAATCCACCAAACCATGCCCCAAAATCTACCATGTCCCCCAAAACCACCAAGCTATGCCCCAAAATCTACCATGTCCCCCAAATCCACCAAACCATGCCCCAAAATCTACCATGTCCCCCAAAACCACCAAGCTATGCCCCAAAATCTACCATGTCCCCCAAAACCATCAATCCATGCCTCAAAACCCACCATGCCCCAAACCCCATTAACCATTGCCCCCAAACTCCTTAACCATGCCCCAAAGCAAGTCAGCCTTAAGCCCCTACCCCTAGCTGCCTTCCTCTGGGCTGCTGCCAGCTTCAGCTGTGCCCCTGGAAGGCCAAAGCTGGGAGGAGCTGCCCTGTGCCAGCTCAAGCAGCCAGGCATGAAGGTGCTGGGGGGCAGGCAGCCCCCAGCTTGGCTCCTCAGGGGCTGGGGCTGTATCTGGCAATCAAAGTGTGGCTGCAGTCTCCATGGCTACCCCTGGTTATCTGCTCCTTTGATTCCTCTACAACACTAAGTACATTATTCTGCTTGCCTGCAATTCTCCAAGAGCTATTTTTTGCCTTATCACCACTTAATTGGATTATCAGGTAGCAAAAGAGACAATTTAACACTTTCTTTTTTTTTTTTTTTTTTGTGGTGGTGGTGGTGGTGTTGTTCCTCCTTTCAGATGCTTTATCTACAGAGAAACACTTCCAGCAATAGCCCCCAAACATCCCCTTCTGAAAGCTCTGCTGCTGCTTATTACAAGCAACTCTCAATTAATTTTGATTAATAGGTTACTTTTACAACTAGCAGCTGCCAAAAGCTGCCTCCAGGACGCTGAGCTAAGGTGCTGGGAACACCACGCAAAGCCAGGGGGCTCCCAGGGCTTCCTCCTCAACGAGCAGCTGAGAGCTCGCAAAGGCTTCCCCCCCACGGACTGCCCAGCTCAGGAGGCTCCTGGCAGGGTGACTGCAAGGTCTGGCACTGGGGCTTGGCCCAAAGCAAAGCTGAGCCTGCAGCTGCTCTGACCCTGCCCTTCCCCCTGCTTTGGCTGAGCTCTCCTCCCCTCCTCTGCTTTCTTTCCAGCCCAACTCTGATGCCCTGCTGCAGGGAAGCAGCCCATGGCTCACCTTGCCCTGGCATGGCTCAGCTTGGCACAGCTGCTCCTGCCCTGAGATGGATCTGAGAGTCTTTCTGCTGCCCAGCAGCATCCCAGCACTGTGTCCTGCTGGGAGCCAGAGCAGGGCTGGGGCTGCTCAGGGCTGGGGCTGCCCAGCTCAGGCTCTGCTCAGGGAGGTCTTTGCTGAAGCTCAGGGCAGCTTGGCACAGCCAGAGGCTGCTCCTAGCAGGGAGAAGCTGATGGCAGAGTTCCTGCCAAGGGCTGGGATTCACAAAGCCTTTGCCTCAGACTTGCTGCTGGCCACACCAAGGGCACTGCCACAGCTTATGCCACACCTTGGGGGGCAGGAAGGCAGAGGTGGCAGCTGTGGGGAGGAGCAGCCAGGACAGGGGAGCCTCAAGTGCCCCCCAAGGGATTGCAGCCCCTGCAGGGCATCCTCAGGAGCCAGCTGAGGGATCCCCAGGGCCAAGTCTCTTCTTCCCTGGCTGCTGTCCCAGCAGGACTCTGTCCCTTCTGCCTTCCATCCCCATCCCTGTGCTCCTCCATCCAGCTCCTGAATCTGCTTCCCATCTGGTGCTGAGTCCAGGCTGGGCCTTGCCCAGTGCCTGTCCCCAGCATCAGTGGTGCCAATGGTGCCCTCCTTGCCCTCAGGGCTGGGGTTGACTCTTGGTTTGTGTCTCTGTGTCTCTATCCCATGGCATTGTTCTTCTTCCCATCCCAGCTGGGTGAATTTCTCTCCCACCCCCTCAGTCTTTCTCCCTTCTCTTTCTCTTCCCTGAGGGAATGCAGAGAGGTTCCTGGAGAGCCTCTGGCACTCAGCTGGTGCCCAGCCCAGCCCCTGGACAAAAGAGGCCTTTAAGTCAGGATCATTTGGAAGTGCAAGAAGAGATCAGCTCCAGCACAGGTGACACCTGGATTGTTTTAGTCCAAACAACAAAACTAACAACTCCTGGAGCACGGAGAGCTTCTGATCTGCCCTGAACAACAGCCAGCAGGGAATCAGAGTGGTCCCACCCTGCCCCTGCCAAGGGATGCAGGATGCTCAGCAAAGCCTGAGCTGCAGGCTCTGTGAAACAAATCCAAGCAGGAAACCTCACACGGCACAAGGGGAAAGAAATCAAAGAGTTTGACAGAGTTTGGGATTGCCCAAAGGAGAGGAATTAATTGGGGAAGAAACCAAATAAACATCAAAGGCAGGGAGCAGGTTGGGGTTTTTGGTTTTTTCTCCCATTTTGTTGCCCATTTTCTGTGTCACTGCTGGGGTCTGGCTCCTGCCTGGGGACCCTGTACAGGCATTGATCAGCTGCTGTGCATTTGACTTCTAAATCTCAATTATTCTGTAGAAGAAAAAGAAAACAGTCACAGATTGAACCAGTTTGGAAGGGAGCCTCAAAGCGCAGCCAGCCCCTGCAGGCAGCAGGGACACCTCCAGCCAGAGCAGGCTGCCCAGGGACACATCCAGGCTGATCCTGAATGTCTGCAGGGATGGAGCCTCCACCACCTCCCTGATCAACCTGTTCCAGTGTCTCCCCACCCTCACTGTGCAGAACTTCTCCTGGTGTCCAACCTAACTCTGCCCTGCTCCAGCTCCAAACCATTGCCCTCCTCCTATCCCCACAGCCCCTTCTGAGCAGTCCCTCCCCAGCCTGCCTGCAGCTCCCCTGCAGATACTGAACTGCAGCTCCGAGGTGTCCCTGAAGCCTTTTGCATGCTGAGCAGCCCCAACTCTCCCATCCTGTCCCCAGAGCAGAGGCTCTCCAGGCCCCTGCTCATCTTCTCTGTTCTCCTTTGACTCTAAGGAGGCTCTGGGCCAGGTTCTGTTTCCTTTAGCCAATCTCCTCCTTCCCAAGAGCACTGAAGTCCCTGCCTAGGTCAGCAGCAGAAGTTTACAGCTGCAGTGGTGTGAGGCTGGGCTGGCATCTGAAGAAGGTCTCCACAGCCTCATCATTTCATTGTAATCATCAAATGCGCACCAATAATAAAATCACATTGAACCAGGAGACTGCACCCATTTGTCTCAGGGAAAGCATCCTGCTGCCCACACCACCACTCCAGGATAGGATCCTGCTACCCATTAAGGCTCTCCTGAATCACGGGGAAATGGGATTTGTGCTGAGCTGCTTGCTTCTCTCTTTTTTTTCCACCTTAGGCCTCATCATGACCAAAGAGGAGAAGACCCAAGCTGATAACAGAGGACCAATAAACATCTGCTATCTTCTCCATTAATGCTGAAGGAGTCCATGGGGTCACAGCTTTGCTGCATGCTTAATGACATTCCCACTGCTTTTTATCACCTCCCCAAATTGGCCTTTAATGTGGCAAGGAAACTGCAGCAATACACCACAAAAGTGCAGACTCTCTTCTGGAGCACTCATGAAATCCCAGGGGTGGGAGAGGATCCTTTTCCTCCTAGGCAGAAAAGGAAGGTGCTGAGGGCAGCCTCAGGATCATAGGAACACATCCAGCTGGATGTGGAAGCTCTGCAGAGATGGAGACTCCACCACCTCTCTGGGCAGCCTGCTCCAGGGCTCCAGCACCCTTCAGTCAAAGAAGTTCCTCCTCCTGTTCAGGTGGAACCTTCTGGGTTCCACTTTGTGCCCTTTGCCCCCTGGCCTGTCCTTGGGCACCACTCCACAAAGCCTGGTCCTGGCCCCTCAATGTCCTTCTTGGAATGAGGGGTCCAAAACTGAACCCAGGAGTCAAGGTGTGGCCTCCCCAGTGCTGAGGCCAGGGGGACAATCCCTGCCCTGCTCCTGCTGGTAACCTTCTGGCATCCTCCTCAGACAGAACCAGAGAACCACAGGATGGGTTGGGTGGGAAGGGAGCTCCAAAGCTCAGCCAGCCCAAGCCCCCTGCACTCAGCAGGGACATCCTCCACCAGATCAGGCTGCTCAGAGCCTTCTCCAGCCTCACCTGAGTATCTCCAGGCATGGGGCCTCAACTCCCTTCCTGGACAACCTCTTCCACTCCACCCCAGACACACAGAGACTACCTGAACGTCCCGAGCTGAGGCTCTGAGCCTTGAAGGCAGCTGAATACCAAACCCCTTCCCTGCTGGGGGAACCTTCCAGCTGGCTGCCCCTCAGCTCCCAGCACAGCCAAGGTGGGCAGTGGGAGGTGAGGTTCACCCCCTCCTCACCTCCAGGGCTCTGTTCCCTCCCCAGTCAATCCTCCTGAGCCTGCCTGGGCTGCCTTGCCAAAAGCAATTTCCTGCAGCCTTCCCCTGCCCACCTGAGCCTGTGTGCTCTGTGCCATGCCTTGATTTGTCTCCACTGCCTCTTGGAGCTCTGCTCTGTAATTTAGGAGGCTGCTCAGTGCTTTGATGTTCTTGCAGAGTTATTCTACCCCCTCCCTTAGTAATAATGATGCCACCTCTGGCTACTGAATCATTACAGACTGCAAGCTCAAAATGAGCTCTAATGATGAAGCTTTTCCAGCTACAATTGGGACTGTTCCCAGCTTACTAAATTCAGTTGAGTTTGCTTTTGGTTTCTTTTTCTTTTTTTCCTCTCTCTTGGAGGGGCAACACAGGATTGGAGCCTCCCCTCAGCCCATGGCATCAGCTGTCAGGGCAAGTAAAGCCTTGTCAGTGCCTCAGAGAGAGAGAACTGCAGGGGACAGCAGTGACACAGTGGGCAGGGAGGATGAGAGATCTTCTAAGCACACTTGGGGAAGGAAAGAAATCTCTGCTCAGATTTCCACTCAAGAAGAGATCAGATCTTACAACAGGGAACAAATCTCAGAGCTTACAACAGGAAACAAAACTCTCATCAGCCCAGTGCTGGGCTGGCACAGGTTCCCCAGCTGATAATGAACATGAAAAAAGATTGATAGGAACTGCTTTAGGTTTGGGCTCCTCACTACAGGAAGGACATTGAAGAAGGGCAAGGAGGGTGGGGAAGGGTCTGGAGAACAGGGCTGGTGAAAGGCAGCTGAGGTTGTTCAGGCTGGAGAAGAGGAGGGCTGAGGGAGACCTCATTGCTCTCTACAGCTCCCTGAGAGGAGGCTGCAGCCAGGGGGAGTTGGGCTCTGCTCCCTAGTCTCAGGTGATAGAAGGGACCTCCCGGGTTGCACCAGGGGAGGTTTAAGTTGCATATGAGGAAAAGTTTCTCTGCTGCAAGAGTGGTCAGGGACTGGCACAGGCTGCCCAGGGAGGTGGTGGAGTCCCCATTCCTTTGGGGGTTCCAGAGAGCTGTGGCCATGTCCCCTGGGGCCATGGTTTGGTGGCCATGGTGGGGTTGGGTTGATGTTGGATTGGAGGATCTCAGACAGCTTCTCCAACCCAAACCATTCTGTGATCTGCTGGGCTTTGAGTTGGGGAGGACAAGGAGTGAGGGGTGGGGCCAGAGCACAGAACTGAGTTAAGAGACCAAATGCAAAGAGGATTTGGCATCCACTCAGCTGAGCTAGGAGAGCCCAAGCAATGTTTTGGTGGGAGAAGAAGAGACAAGAGGGTATGAGGCTGGGGTACACCAGGGCCATTTCCTCCTGTCCTGTCCCTTGAGTGAGGAGAGGCAGTGGTGCCAGGCTCACTCTCTCTTGGGAAGCAGAGCTCTGCTCTGCAGGCTGTGAAGCAGTCATGGTCTAGCTCCTGGAGTGCCTGAGTGCTGCAGCTCCCAGATGAGGCTTTGCCACATCTCAATCAGTGACCTCATTAGAGCTTGCAGCAGGCTCCAGAGCTGGCCCCTGCCCAGCAAATGCATTTCCTCTCTGCATCTGGCCCTGCAATCCCAGCTGGGCCAGCCACACAGCTGGATGGGCAGCTTCAGGAGCAGCAAAAGCTTCCTCAGCACAAAATGTGCCTGAGCCAGCAATGGGAGCCCACCACTGCTCTACAGCCATCATCTGCTTCACATGGCAGCCTTCAGGTCCCTCTGATAGCACCTGAGGCACTGCAGCACAAAGCTCTCCACAAAATCATCAAACCACAGCATGGCAGGGGTTAGAAGGGACCTCTGGAGAGCATCCAGCCCAGGCCCCCTGCTGAAGCAGCATCACCCAGGTCAGGTCACACAGGAACACATCCAGGTGGGTCTGGGAAGCCTCCAGAGAAAGAGACTCCACAACCTCTCTGGGCAGCCTGCTCCAGCCCACCAGCACCCTCACACCAAAGAAGTTTCTCCTCAGGTTGAGATGAAAACCTCCTGGGTTCCAGTTTGTGTCCATTACCTCTTGTCCTACCAGAGGACACCACTGACAAGGGCCTGGCCCCTTCTTGCCCAACACCCTTCAGGTATTTATAGCCATTGCTCAGATGCCCTCTGGGGCTGCTCTTCTGCAGGCTCTCAGCCTGTCCTCCTCACACAGCTGTTCCAGGCCCTTCAGCATCCTTGCAGCCCCTATGGGACTCTCTCCAGCACTTCCCTCTCCCTCTTGAACTGAGGAGCCCAGAACTGGACACGACCTTCCAGCTGTGGTCTCACCAGGGCAGAGTAGAGGGTGAGGAGAACTTCCCTTGACCTGCAGTCTTCATTGCCTGCTTTCTAAAGAGGCTTTTCAATGCCCAGCCTGCTCAGGCCAAGGCTCTGCTCTTCCCTGGGTGCTGGAGTCCAGAGGTGCAGGCAATGTTTGGACTATTCAATGTGTTTAGTGGAAGGAGAAAGGAAGGCTGCAGAGGTCAGCCCCCTAGGCAAGCCCACCCCAGGCTGCAAGGCACCCACAAACATCAGCAATATTTAAAGCTTCCACTTCCAGTCCAGCACCTGGAGGTATAGCAATAGAAAAGGAGAAAAGCAGCAAACTTCCTTTCCCTTCACAGCAGAACCACAAAGGGAAGCCTTTGTTTCTGTTTTCCCTTTAGCTGCTGACAACAAACAGCCCAAACCCAAGCACTGGGACTTGTGGGAATCAAACACAGGAATCAAAACCTTTCAGGCTGTGAGGAGGCATCTGGAGAGATGCTGAAAACACCAAACTGGAGGAGGGGTCACAGGAGAGAAGGGCAGGGAAGACTTCACAGGAGGTGCTCTTCAAACATGGAACTTGCAGACTCAAAAAGTGACTTATAAAAAATATTGAACCCCAGGATGGGTTGGGTTGGAAGCGACCTGAAAGCTCATCCAGCTCCAACCCCCTTCCCTGGGCAGGGACACCTCCCACCAGCCCAGCTTGCTCAAGGTCTCATCCAGCCTGGCCCTGAACACCTCCAGGGAAGGGACATCCACAGCCTCCCTGTCAACCTGTGCCAGTGTCTCCCCACCTTCACTGCCAAGAATTTCTTCCTCATCTCCAGTCTCCATCTCCCCTCTCCCAGCCCAGAGCCATTGTCCCTCATTCTGTCACTCCCAGCCCTTGTCAGAAGTCCCTCCCCAGCTCTCCTGGAGCCCCATCAGGTACTGGAACCACAAACTGCCTTGGGTTGCAAAGGACTCTTGAGCCTCATCTTGTCCAACCCCACTGCAGGCAGCAGGCACACCTCTGACTCCAGCAGCTTGCTCAGGGCCACATCAAGTTTCACCTTGAAATCCCCCAGAGATGGAGCCTCCAACATTCCTCCCAGTATTTCACCACCCTTGTTGTGCAGAACCTCCTCCTGATGTCCAAAAATGGACAAACCCAACTGCAAACCTGCACAGAAGGAGCAGTAAACTCCTCAGCCAAAGCTCTCAGGTCCTGGGGCTCAGAATTAGTTTCCAGGCAGAATTTCTTCAGCACCAGTGGCAAGGAATGGGAAATAAAAGAGCTCAGACCCTGCTAAACTGAGTGCTCAGGTAGAGCTTCCACCACCACTGCAGCACTCACCCCTCACCCTGGGCATGATGAAGAGGAGCCTGCAAGGAAGTCAGAAAGGGACTTTGGACAAGGGCTGGGAGTGCCAGGATGAGGGACAAAGGCTCTGAGCTGGGAAAGGGCAGATTGTGACAGGAGATGTTCAGGACCAGGCTGGATGAGGCCTTGAGCAGCCTGGGCTGGTGGGAGGTGTCCCTGCCCATGGCAGGGGGTTGGAACTGGATGAGCTTTCAGGTCCCTTCCAGCCCAACCCATTCAATAACCTCTGCCCCTCCTGGAGCTTGCACTTGGAGCATCCCCCTGCAGGAGCAGTGCTGTAGACACTTAACATTATTAACCTGAAGTTAATTTTCATGTTAATTAAATGCTATTGGCATTAATTGAATGCTCCTCTCATTACCACCAGGAGCTCCTCTGCTCCTCCAGGGGTGGCTTTTTGCACTGCTGCAGACCTGCAGGCTCCATCAGACCTGGTTTTGCTGTGTAAGCAGCAGCAGGATAGAGTGTCAAGGGTGGCTGAGGTCTGTCTCCTGCAGTCCCACCTCACTGCACTCTGCCTCCAGACCTCCACCACCCCAACCAGCTCAGGCTGCAAGCTAGCAAAGAACAAAAAGCCAGGAAGCCTGCTTCACAGCAAGAAAGCTTTGGAGCCTCAGAAGGGTTTGGTCTTCTGGGAGCAGGAAATGAGGTCACAGCCTCAAATCTGTGCATAAATAAATGTTGTGGATTAGCAAAGAGGCTCTGCTGGCTCACCTGGGGTTTGATGCATGCAGCTGGAGAGCCAAAGTGGGAGCAGTGGCTGACACCTCCTCAGGCTGTGCTGCCGTTCAGAGAGACCTGGGCAAGCTGCAGAGCTGGACAGAAGCACTCATGGAGGTCAACCAGGGCAAGGGTAGGGTCCTGCCCCTGGGGAGGAACAACTTCTTGCAGCAGCCCAGGAAAGGGACAACCTGCTGGAGGGCAGCTCCGTGGAGAAGGACCTGGGAGTGCTGGGGGACAACAAGTTCCCCATGAGCCAAGAAGGGCAATGATCTCCTGGGGTGCATCAAGCAGAGCGTAGCCAGCAGGTCCAGGCAGGTTCTCCTTCCCCTCCACTCTGCCCTGGTGAGGCCACAGCTTGGATGCTGGGGCTAGTTCTGGGCTCCCCACTTCAAGAGGGACAGAGACTTGCTGAAGAGGGGACAGCAAAGGGCTGTAAAGATGCTGAGGGGACTGGAACAGCTCTGTGAGGAGCAAAGGCTGAGAGCCTGCAGAAGAGCAGCCCCAGAGAGCATCTGAGCAATGCTGATCAATGCTTGAAGGGTGGTGTCAGGAGGCTGGGACCAGGCTCTGCTCAGTGGTGCCCAGGGACAGCACAAGGAGCACAAACTGCACCACCAGAAGTTCCACCTGAAGAGGAGGAGAAAGTTGTTTGTTGTGAGGGTGCTGGAGCGTGGAGCAGGCTGCCCAGAGAGGTTGTGGAGTCTCCTTGTGTGGAGAGCTTCCAACCCCCCCTGGGCATTGTGCTGCTGGGCAAGCTGCTGTGGGTGCCCTGCTGGAGCAGGGGGTTGGGCTGGGGGAGCTCTGTGGCCTCTCAGACCATGGCAGAGCCCTCTGCACAACAGAAAGGACAGAGGAGGACTATCCACAGCATTCCTGGCAGCCCTCTTTACTCTGCTTGGTTCTCCACACCCACCTGGGGGCAATAAATGGCTTCCCTTGAGTTGCCTCCAGAGCTGCCCAGCTAACCCCTGCCTGTCCAAGCCTGTGAGCAGCTCCACCACCCTCCAGCTCCTCACCAGCAGCTTGAGGTGGCTGTGCTGCAGCACTCTTGAGTCATGGCTCTGCCTCTCCATCCCACGCTGCTGCCCCAGGCAGTGTCAGCTCTCCATTTGTTGATCCATATTAAGTTCCTGCATCACACACCGTGGTGGCTCTCCAGATAAGCTTTGCAAGTGCCCTCCTACACAGAGGCTTTCTGGCTGTCTCCTTGGGATACTGCTGAGAACCAGCCAGAGTCATCTGCTTCAAACATTAATGAAGAAGATGGAGGCCAGGTGGTGATGGGGTGGAGATGGGGTGGGGAAATCAAACCTGGAGAGGGATGAGGCAAGGGGAAAAAGAGGATGAGAGGCAAGATGGAAGCTTACAAGGGTCAGGGAAGGAGTGATGAAAACACCACTTGGAATGCTAGAATGGGTTGGGTTGGAAGGGACCTGAAAGCTCATCCAGCTCCAACCCTCTGCCATGGGCAAGGATACCTCCCACCAGCCCAGGCTGCTCAAGGCCTCATCCAGCCTGGTCCTGAACACCTGCAGGGAGAGGGCTTCACAAGGTTAGGGAGCAGAAGGAGCTCTGCTCTCGTGGCTGGGGATGAGAAACCCACAGCATGAAGGTCCCAGAGGACAAGCAGAACCAACCATCAGCATCTTAGTTTCTCCTGCTTGGAAAGCCCCTGGGACACAGGAGTGAGTCGCAAGGTGAGAGGAAACCTTTCCCAAGGCCACAGAATCACTGAATCCCAGCTGCCCAGGTCAGGAGAGACAGGGAACTGCTGGAGAGAGTCCACGGGAGGCTGGGAAGCTGCTGAGGGGCCTGGAGCAGCTCTGTGAGGAGCAAAGGCTGAGAGCCCTGGGGCTGAGAGCCTGCAGAAGAGCAGCCCCAGAGGGCAGCTGAGCAATGCTCAGCAAGAGCTAAAGGAGCTGTGGGGGGCAAGAGGCTGGGGCCAGACTCTGCTCAGTGGTGCCCAGGGACAGCACAAGGGGCAAGGGGCACAAACTGGAACCCAGGAGGTTCCATCTGAAGAGGAAGAGAAAGTTGTTTGTTGTGAGGGTGTTGGAGGCCTGGAGCAGGCTGCCCAGAGAGGTTGTGGAGTCTCCTTGTGTGGAGAGCTTCCAACCCCCCCTGGGCATTGTGCTGCTGGGCAAGCTGCTGTGGGTGCCCTGCTGGAGCAGGACTGGAGGATCTCCAGACCACAGCCATGCTCAGGCTCTGTGACCTCTTTGAAGACCCTTTTCAATTACCAGCTCTGGCTGCTTCACCTTTGCCTTTCATCAGGGTGGAGGTCACTGTCACCAGACACTTTTGTCTTCCAAATATCCAACCAGAATTATTTAATTCTGAGCTCCTTCATTAAGAATTCAATATTAATTTTCTAAGAGGAACACAAAGAAGCCTCCCTCCCTTCCAGGCTGCTGTTGATGTGTCTGCCAGGACACTTCTCCTTGGCCCTGTCACCTACTCACCCTTCAACCACCTCTGGAAAACAGGGATGCAGTCACCTCCATCTGCTTGCAATCACAAAGCAGTCACCTGCAGAGGCTCTGCAAGGCAGGTTGGCACTGCCACACTTCCCAGCTGGGTGGTTGGAACCACCATGACACAAAGAATTTCACCCAGACCCAAGACTCTTCTGCTCCTGCCCCCTCCAGACCCAGCCAGCCAAGCTGGGCATCCCCTGGCACCACAGCTCTGCCTCAGCAGCCAAGCCGAGGAGGTGGTCTGGAAGGGACCACTCCTTTCTCAGGGGCAGAGAACAATTCCTGTCAGTGACAGTCCCTGCAGAGCTCACCTGGCAATGTCCAACTGCTGCTGCTTTGGGGTCTGACAGAGTGGCTCTGGTGTCCCTGCAGCCACCACGCTGCAGCAGGCTGGGAATGGTCTCTTCTCCCAGGAAACAATAACAGGATGAGAGGAAACAGCCTCAGGATGACCCAGGTTGGACATCAGGAATGATTTCTTCACAGAAAGAGTGGTTAAGCCCTGGCCCAGGCTGCCCAGGGCAGTGGTGGAGTCCTCATCCCTGGAGAGTGTAGATGTGGTGCTGAAGGCCATGGTTCAGTGGTGGACTTGTGCTAGGTTAAGGGTTAGACTCCATGACCTCGGAGGTCACTTCCAGCCTCAGTGGTTCTGTGGGTCTCTGTTCATGGTCACAGGTGAGATCCAGGACCCCAAGCTACACTCAGAGCTGTGTGAAGGTGACTCTGGAGTTGCTGTTTAAGCACAGACAGGAACTGCTCTGCACACTGGCCAGAGAAACCCCAAAGGCTGCCCAGGAAGGACTCTTGCCTGGCACCCTGCAGGGCTCTGTCCCTGAAGAGCTCTCCAGAAGGGTACCAGAACAGCAGCAAGGGGGAGTGATAAGAAGATGACCAAATGGAAGGCAGCTCAGAGAATCACAGGATAGGCTGGGTTGGAAGAGACCTCCAAGATCATTGAGTCCAACCTTCTACCCAGCACCACCAAGGGCACCAAACCATAGCCCTGAGTGCCATGGCCACAGCTCTCTGGAACACCTCCAGGCATGGTGACTCCACCACCTCCCTGGGCAGCCTGTGCCAACCCCTGAACACTCTTGAAGCAAGGAAATTCCTCATCTCCAACCTAACCCTAATATTTTCAGGCCATTTCCTCTCTCATCCCTCCCCATCCCCTGCAGACCTTGGTGACATCTCCCATCCCAGCTCAAGATCATCTCCTTGACAAACTCAAGGCAAGGACTGAAGGATTCCAGTTTCTCAGCCATGCTTTGTGATCTCTCAGGATTGTTGACACTCTCCCCTTGGACTCCCCATGGACTCTCACATCAAAGGCTGCTGCTTCCTATTCTGATGATTTTGCCTTCATTCAGAACTTTAGAAACACGAAGCTGTGTTTGCTGCTTGCAGCAAATGCAGAGTTCAAAGATGCCCAAAGTCCTCTGCCTGGGCTGAGGGAATATTGATGCAGTCTCTGCTTCGAGGCACTGAGCTTGGGGAGGAAAAGAGATGAATTTTTTCTGCCACAGTTCAATAATGCAATGAACATTCTCACAGTTGTTTAAACAAGTACAGAGATCTTTATATTACCATAGAATAGTCAGGGTTGGAAAAGGCCTCTGAGCTCATCCAGTCCAACACCAACCCAACCCCACCATGGCCCCAAGGGACATGGCCACAGGCTTCTGGAACACCTCCAGGGATGGGGACTCCACCACCTCCCTGGGCAGCCTGTGCCAACCCCTGACCACTCTTGCAGCACAGAAATTGTTCCTCCTCTCCAAAGTACCCCTCCCCTGGCACAGTTTCAGGACATTCCTCTCCTTCTACCACCTGAGACTAGGGAGAAGAGCCCAACCCCCACCTGGCTCCAGCCTCCTCTCAGGGAGCTGTAGAGAGCAATGAGGTCTCCCTCAGCCTCCTCTTCTCCACCCTCAGCTCCCTCAGCTGCTCCTCCCCAGCCCTGCTCTCCAGACCCTTCCCAGCTCTGTTGCCCTTCTCTGGCCCTGCTCCAGCCTCTCAATGCCCTTCCTGTACTCAGGACCTCCAACTGGGCTCAGTATTCACACTGTGGCCTCACCAGTGCAGAGTCCAGGGGGACAATCAGGTCTCTGCTCCTGCTGACCACACCACTGCTGATCCAGGCCAGGATGCTGGTGGCCTTCTTGGTCACCTGGGCACCCTGCTGCCTTTAAGACCACCTTTGTGAATGGGGAGCACAGTCTGAAATATTTTTAAGTCATTCTTTCACTCCTGAAATGAAACCAAACACAGAACCCTGGGCTGCTGCTGGAAGCAGGAGGAGAAAACCTCACAGCCAGGATCCCATTTCCCAGGTCTTCATTTCCTGCCCAGCAGCTGCTGTGGATAACGTGCTGGAGAGTTGTGTCAGGCAAAGGAGAGGGCAGGAGAGAGGTTTAATCCTCTCCACTGCTTCATGTCCTGCTCTGCTTTGTCATCAGGGAGCTCACTCCTGCTCCAGTGCCATGGTCCTGCTGTGGGGCTGTGTTGCTCAGCTCCACTTCCCTTTCCCTAAAGAAATGCAATCCTCCCGGGGAGGGCTCAGATGACTCCCAGCCAGGAAGCTGGAGGATTAGCAGAGGGATGTGCTGCTCAAGCTCCTATTTCTCACTATCCCCTGACCAAAGCACCCCTCTGGAGCTGCATCCCAGCTCCCTTCTCCCATGTCCTCAATAATTCCATTGGAGTTCATTAAGCACCAAAACCAACCCAACCCAGCTGGCAGTGGCAGGCAGAGTGGTTTGACTTTGAAACCCAAGCTACTCCCAGCCTCTCACACGAGCTCTGGCAGCTCTGCCAAGGCACTTGCTGGAGATCAGCAGGTGGAGCTTCCTCCTGGATGGAGGGATAACTCTGCTGGCTGTGGTGCTGCTGGTGTCCAGCGTGTCCCAGCCTCCTGCCCAGCTCAGCCACCAACCTTCTGCTCCACACAGCCCAGGGCAGGGGGCAGCAGGCTGCTTGGCCTTGGCCTGGGGTTGGGTTTTTCTGTTGTTTGTCTCTTGTAAGTGAAGGACAAGCAGCAGAGCTGTGGGAGGTTCAGTAAGAGGCAGGTTGCTGTGTGCAGGAGGCTCTGGAAGCAGCCAGAGCAGGAAGGAGTCTGAAGAAACGGTTTGTGCCTGCAAGGTGTTAGGGCAGTGGGATCAGAGAGTCAGGAATTTGTTTGGGTGGGAAAAGACCTCTGAGATCATCCAGTCCAGACAGCAACCCAACCCCACCATGGCCACCAAACCATGGCCCCAAGGGACATGGCCACAGGGTTCTTGCACCCCTCCAGGGGTGGGGACTCCACCACCTCCCTGGACAAAAGAAGAAAGATTTTTGGAGTCATGAGCAGGTCCCACTGCAACCTGTCAGGCAGCACTGTCCTGAAGAAAATCCTGTTTCATAGAATCACAGCATGGCAGGGCTTGGAAGGACCTCTGGAGATCCTCCAGTCCAACCCCCTGCTCCAGCAGGGCACCCACAGCAGCTTGCCCAGCAGCACAATGCCCAGCTAGGGTTGGAAGCTCTCCACACAAGGAGACTCCACAACCTCTCTGGGCAGCCTGCTCCAGGCCTCCAGCACCCTCACAACAAACAACTTTCTCCTCCTCTTCACATGGAACCTCCTGGCTTCCAGTTTGTGCCCCTTGTGCTGTCCCTGGGCACCACTGAGCAGAGTCTGGCCCCAGCCTCTTGCCCCCCACAGCTCCTTTAGCTCTTGCTGAGCATTGCTCAGCTGCCCTCTGGGGCTGCTCTTCTGCAGGCTCTCAGCCCCAGGGCTCTCAGCCTTTGCTCCTCACAGAGCTGCTCCAGGCCCCTCAGCATCTCTGTAGCCTCCCCTGGTCTCTCTCCAGCAGTTCTCTGTCTCTCTTGACCTGGGGAGCCCAGACCTGGACCCAGTCCTCCTGCTGTGACCTCCCTAGGGCAGAGTGGCAGGAGAACCTCCCTTATCCTGCTGGCCACACTCAGGACACCTTCCAGGTCCTGAGGGCACATTGCTGGCATGGTGAACTTGTCCACCTGCACTCCCAGGTCCTTCTCCACAGAGCTGCTTTCCAGGGTCAGCTCCTCCCCCCCCTGGTGCAGGAGGCTGTTTGTCCAAAAGCTGAGATGAGATTGGTCCCTGGCCTCTTGGTGCTGGCAGAACCTCACAAGCCTGCCTGCAGCCCCCTGACAGCACCGAGAGAGACGTGGGGTGCTGCAGGGCTTCCTGCCGGTGTGTCTGCACAGGATCTGATGCCAGCTGCCGTCAGCCAAGCTGGGAACACATTCTTGTGGTGTTTTCCTCCTTTCCTCCTCCGGGAGCAGCACCCCAGAGCCGAGAACAAGACCACAATGGGGAGAAGCAGGACTGCAGAGGCAGCTGAGATGCTCACTGCCCCACACCAGCCCACGGCTGAGGATTTCACTCTGGCTGCCATTCTCTTCTCTGTCTGACAGCCAGCAAAGCACTTGGGAGGTAGGCTGGGGGGGACAGGGCAGCTCAGCTCCCTGCAAAAGCTCTCATCTCACTTTGCCTTCACAGGAGGCTTCACCAGGCTGAGGAGATGGCTTCTAGAAATGACCTATCCTCAGGAGAAGCTTTTCAGACAGAAGCCAGCTAAAGGGAGCATTTTGTCCTCCAGGAATATCATTTACTGGGGTTGTCTTCATCAGGGAAATTATCCCTGGCAGCTGAACATTTTTATCTCATGCTGCTTCATCAGGAGCTGCTCCAAGAGGGCTTCCTGGCTCCCTCCCCTCTCTTCCCTACCATCACCTCCCTGCTAGGAGCTTGGCATCTTCACCCTCCAGCCTGCTTTCCCTCAGAAAAATACCAGGATAACGTGATCATAGAATCATGGAATCAAGAAGGGTGCTAAAGACCTCTAAGAGCATCCAGTCCAACCAGCAACCCAACACCACCAATGGCTATAGAACCATTAAGGTTGGTAAAGACCTCCAGGATCATCAAGTCCAACCAGAAACCCAGCACCACTGTGCCCAAAGACTCATCAAGGCTGGAAAGACCTCCAAGATCATCCAATCCAGTCATCAACCCAATAGCACCATTCCCACAGAATCATTATGGTTGGTAAATACCTCCAAGAACATCCAGTCCAACCACCAGCCCAGCACCACCATGCCCAGAGACTCATTAAGGCTGGAAAGACCTCACCAAGCCCAACTGCCAACTCCACCATGCCCATGGAATTATGGACTCTTTAAGCTTGGAAAAGACCTCCTAGGACTCACAGATTGCATTGGGTTGGAAGGGAGCCTCAAAGGTCATCTTGGTCACCCCCCTGCAGGCAGCAGGGACACCTCCAGCTAGAGCAGGCTGCCCAGGGACACATCCAGGCTGAGCTTGAATGTCTGCAGGGATGGAGCCTCCACCACCTCCCTGGGCAATGTGACCAACTGAAAGAATTCCATGAGCTCAGTGGTCCTGTGGCTTTGAGTGTTGGAAACCTTTTGTGCTTCCTGGAACTGGGCAGAAGATCCTCCCCCTGAGCACCACATCAAGGCAGCAGAGTTTTGCTCTTGGGTTGGTTTGGGTGGGGTTGGTTTTTATCCTGAAGAAGACAAAAAGCCTCCTGCAGCCTCTTTAAGGAACAATGACTCGCAATGTGCTGTAATCACTTCCTGCTAACAGAGTCCCTGCCTCTGAATGGAACCACAGCACAGCAGCCCTCACACAGGACAGGCCAGGAGAGCCAACAAAGCAGCTTCAAGAGACCTCAGAGAGGCCCTGGGCTGGTCCCCAGCAGCGTGGGGCAGCAGGGAGGGCATTGTGCCCCTAAGCTGAGACCCCCCTGGAGTGCTGGGGCAGCTCTGGAGTCCTCAGCACAGCACAGACAGATACCTGGTGAAGTAGGGCCAGAGAAGGTCACCAAGATGATCAGAGGCTGGAGAACCTCCCCTGTAGGGACAAGGCTGGAGAGTTGGGAATGTTCAGCCTGGAGAGGAGAAGGCTCCAGGGAGACCTCAGAGCAGTGTCCCAGTACCTGAGGGGCTGCAGGAGAGATGGGGAGGGACTTCTGGCAAGGGCTGGGAGTGCCAGGATGAGGGGAAAATGGCTTTGAGCTAGGAGAAGGGAGATTGAGACTGGAGATGAGGAAGAAATTCTTGGCAGTGAGGGTGAGGAGACACTGGCACAGGTTGCCCAGGGAGGCTGTAGCTGCCTCCTCCCTGGGCGGGTGTTCAGGACCAGGCTGGATGAGATCTTGAGCAGCCTGGGCTGGTGGGAGGTGTCCCTGCCCATGGCAGAGGGTTGGCACTGGATGAGCTTTCAAGTCCCTCCCAACCCATTCTGTGATTCTCTGTCCCTGCTCTCTACAGGGGTTTGGACAGGAGGACCATGGACAGTCCCTTCCCACCCAATTTCTGTTTTTATTAAGTGCAGCTAAGATGGCAATAGCTCAGGGGCTAGGTGCAGAGTAGGTGAGGTTGTGATGCAGCCCCAAGCAGTGTCCCTTCATCTGGGCTGCAGGAGCACAGAAAGCTCCAAACCCCAAAGCACCTGAGCACCTCCCAGCCTGTGTGATGCAGAGCTCAGAGCTGACTCTGCAGGAGATGCTTCCAGTTTCAGGGAACAGTTTGGCAACAGCCAGAAGCAAAAGAGAGAAAAAAAAAAAAAAAAGAACAAAGACATAGGAAGAAAACCCAAACCAGGACAACTTCAGAAGGGGGAGGCACAAACCAAACCATTTCTGCTGCTGCAGACACTGGTGGTTGCTGGTAACCAGTACACACCAGCTGCTGCTGCTGCTGCTGAGACATGGAGCTGCTTGCAAGCTGAGTGAGCAAAGGTGTCACAGCCTCTGTGCCTCCTGAAGGGTTTGTCTCCATCAGCTCTACCTCCTGAGTGGGTCTGCTCCTCTCATCCAATTTGCCAAGCAGATGACAATATCTGCTGTAAAACAACAGACTGTTTGGGGTTGGGGTTGTTGGTTGTTTTTTTTTTTTTTTTACTTATTAAATCAGAGGCTCAAAATAGCTTCAAATTGAGATGAGAAAACAAATGAAGGGAGAGAGAAAAAGCAAAGCTTAGGTGAGAACAGGAAGTACAGACAAGACCTGTCTGAGGTCACAGCTTTGCCTTAAACCTGGCCAGGCAAAACCAGGCTGCCCAGGGAGGCTGTGGCTGTCCCCTCCCAGGAGGTGCTCAAGGCCAGGCTGGATGAGACCTTGAGCAGTCTGGGCTGGTGGGAGGTGTCCCTGCCCATGGCAGTGGCTTGGGACTGGATGAGCTCTGGGGTCTCTTCCAACCCCACCTATTCCCTGACCTGGGTATTTCTGGAGCCAGCTCCTATCCCATTAGTATCTCCTGGACCATTTGCTTCCCTTTCTCCTGCTCCTGCCAACAACTCCCAACCCTTTCCACAGGGAGAGCTGAGAACAACACCCAGAGACTCTTCCTGGTGGTGAGGGAGAAGCCAGCTGCAGCCAAGAGCTCTGCAGGCTGCAGCAAAATGCTGTTTTCTGCACTGCCTTCATGGCTGAAGGGCCCCTGAGGAGCCTTCGTGGGCTGCTGCCTTCCAGCCCTGGCCTGGCTCTGGCCTGGGCAGGTGGCAGCCACAGCAGCCATGTGTGGAGCTCACTGCTGAAGGTACCTAGAAAGAGTCAGCAGCAGGACCTCTGCTGGGCTCTCCTGGAGCTCTACCTGCTCATAAAAGAGCTCTCAGGAACAGCTCTCTGCTACTTGCCAGTTCCAAAGGACTCCAGCCAGCAGTCCCCAAGCTCCCCCTGACAGATGTCCAACAACCTCCTAATCTCTGCAAATGGCTGGTGAGAGCTGCACAAAACCAGAATGCCATCAATCTCTGCTCTCTTTGCTGCAGCTCAGCTGGAAGTCTCTGAGTGCTGAGGAGCAACAACTGCAGCCAGCTGCTGGGGTAAAAGCAGAGCTGAAAACACCAACAGGAGCTTTGCCTGCACAAATGCATCTCCTCCAGGAGCTGGAGACACCAACCAGAGCTCTACTTGCACAAATTCAGCCCCTCCAGAGGCTGGAGACACCAACCAGAGCTCTACTTGCACAAATTCAGCCCCTCCAGAGGCTGGAGACACCAACCAGAGCTCTACTTGCACAAATTCAGCCCCTCCAGAGGCTGGAGACACCAACCAGAGCTCTACTTGCACAAATTCATCTCCTCCAGGAGCTGGAGGTCCCCAAATCTCTCTTTTCTGTGGCCACAGAACAAGCAGAACCAACCACCAAGACCTTAGAGCCCTGGGGTTGAGAGCCTGGAGAAGAGCAGCCCCAGAGGGAAGCTGAGCTCAGCAAGAGCTAAAGGAGCTGTGGGGGCCAAGAGGCTGGGACTCTGCTCAGTGGTGCCCAGGGACAGGACAAGGGGCAAGGGGCACAAACTGGAACCCAGGAGGTTCCATGGAAGCAGGAGAAGAAACTTCTGTAATTTAAGGGTGGCAGAGCCCTGGAGCAGGCTGCCCAGAGAGGTTGTGGAGTCTCCTTGTGTGGAGAGCTTCTAACCCTCCCTGGCCATTGTGCTCCTTTGGCAGGGGCTTGCAGTGGGTGGTCTCCAGAGGTCCCTTCCAACCCCCCATGCTGGGACTGGGTGAAGCAGAGGTGAACTCACTACATGAGATATGAACAGACCTTACATGGCCAACCAGCTCTTTCCTTTTCCAGGTGAAGCCCTGCAAACCCTCCTATGGAACTCAGAGCATCGCCTAAGGTCCCCTGGCTCAGAGGAGAGCAGGGCCCATGTTCCTCCAGTCCTGTCTCCCACTGCTAGATAGGTTTCAGGATGAGCAGATCTTTTCCCTAAGGCTTCAAAGGGCTTCTAAGCCCCAGCACCCTGCAGCAGTCACACTGAACCCCCCTGACTCTCCAGCAGTACAGCACTGGGCTCTGGCTGTGCTATTTTTGTGCTCCTGCTTGTTCCAGGTGAAAGGAAAATTGGTGTTTTTAGCACCATTATTGAGTAGAGAGAGTCTGGAGAGAAAGGGAGGGAAATACAGCCTTGAGCAGCACCTCAGGAATTGCTTCTGGATGAAACACAGAGCTGGGACCTGTCCTACCTTCACTCACAGCATCTTGTGCCTGCTGCTGGTCTCCCTGTGGCAGTGGCACTGGTGACAGCAGAGCCAGGCTCCTGGCTGCCCTACACAGCAATGCTGCTGGGACAGAAAGCACACAGGGCCCTCCCCTGCTCCTGGAGAGCAGCAGGGGAAGGGGTGCTTGGTTATCCTGCCTCTGAAGCTATGAACACTCAATTGGAATCAATATTCCACATTTGTCCAATCTGGAAGTCAAGGCTCAGGGCTGAGCTGGGCACCAGCCAAGTGCCAGAGGCTCTTCAGGAACCTCTCTGCATTCCCAAAGGGAAGAGAAAGAGAAGAGACTGATGGGGTGGGAATCTACCAGCTGGGACGGGGAATCTCTTACCTCTCTGGGCACCCTGGGCCAGGCTCTCACCACCCTCAGTGCCAAACATTTCTCTCTTCAGGCATTGGCACAGGCTGCCCAGGGAGGTGGTGGAGTCCCCACCCCTGGGGGTGTGCAAGAAACCTGTGGCCATGTCCCTTGGGGCCATGGTGGGGTTGGGTTGGTGTTTGGGACTGGCTGAGCTTGGAGGACTTTCTGCTGCAACAGTTCTGTGGTTCTGTGACTTGGCTGACTCAGATCTGATTTTAGAAAGGCCCAGGAGACCACAGGCTCACAGAATATCAGAGGTTGGAAGGGACCTCCAGAGATCATCAGGTCCATCCCCCCTACCAGAGCAGAATCACTTAGGGTAGTCTGCACAGGAATGCATCCAGGGGGGTTGGAAAGGCTCCAGAGAAGGAGACTCCACGACCCCCCTGGGTAGCCTGTTCCAGGGCTCTGTCAGCCTCACTGTAAAGAAGTCTCTCCTCATGTGGAGGTGAAATCTTCACTGTTCAAGTTTGAACCCATTGTTCCTTGTCCTATCACTGTGCACCACCCAGAAGAGCCTGACCCCCACCTCCTGACCCCCACCCCTCAGCTATTGATATACATTGATCAGATCCCCTCTCTTCTCCAGACTAAACAGCCCCAGCTGACCAGCCCAGCACAGGTACTTGCAAAGCACTCATTTCCCCAGCTCTGTTTTGCCACCTCCTCCTCCTCCTCCCCACAGCCCCATTGCCACATCACCTGTGGAGCACCCTGGGGGGAAGGACACAAGCAAGGGGAAGCCTCCTCCTTGGCTGGAGAGGGACAGATGGATGGGGCCCATCCCTGAGGCTGGAGACAGAGGCAGGGGATGCTGAGCAGAACCAGGGCAGAGGGATCCTGCAGCCCCAGCAGGACAGCAATGTTCTGCTGGGGAATTATCCCAAATTGCAGGCATAAGCCTGGCAAGGAGCCTGTCCTCTGCAGCTCGCTGCCCACGCTCATTATTCCTCCCCATTTGAAGCCTTGCAACTGTGACCCCAACTCTGATTTCTCAGGCACCAGGCATCATCTCCTGGCATGGGCTCAGCTTGGCTTTTGTCTGAGCAAGCCATCCTCCAACGACCTGCAGAGCTGAAGGTAGCCCTGCTCAGGCTGCTCTCTGAGTGCAAACAGGGAGAGGGAGTGCAGCAGGACAGCCAGCAGCTTCTGCTGCCACCCACTGAGACCTGGGCAGGATGAGGGCAACCTCAGGAAGTTCAGCAGGGACAGTGCAGGGTCCTGCACCTGGGAAACTGATCTGAGGAGAAAGACCTGAGAGACCTAGGGGACAGCAAGGTGCCCATGAGGCAGCAATGAGTCCTTGTGGCCATGAAGGTCCATGGGCTCCTGGGGAGCACTAAGGAGACTGTGGCCAGCAGGTCAAGGAATCTCTGGAGAGCTTCCAACCCCAGCTGGCCACTGTGATGCTGGGCAAGCTGCTGTGGGTGCCCTGCTGGAGCAGGGGGCTTGGAGTGGATGATCTCCAGAGATCCTTCCAACTCTCATCATTCTGCAGCCTATGACCACATCAGAGGAGCAGATTGAGGCTGTAAGACTCTCCTGGGAGAGCAGGAGATACCAACAGGAGGTCCTCTCCCCACGGATGAGCCAGGGGGGTCCCCCACAGCCTGCTCCTGTTGCCTGTGTCCCTTTCAGGGTCCCTGCTCCAAGAGCAGAAACAAAAGAAAAAAATAAGTGAATGTCAGAGGAGACCAAGCTGCAGCCTCACAACCATGAGAGTTGAGAGAGGAGCCTGGAGCCCCTGCCTGGCTTCCAGCACTCCCTCCCTGCCCAAGCTGTTGGCATTCAGCTCGTGGGCTGAGGGATGTTTTGTGTGCTCAGAGGCATTAAGGGAAAGACTTTTCTCAAGCAAACCAAAGCCTCAAACCCAGCCATGCAGCTAACTGCATGGGATTGCCATCTCCAGGCCCTGGGGCTGCAGCAGTGGCTGGCACCAGACCTGACAGGGTGAGGGACAATGGCTTTGAGCTGGGAGAGGGCAGACAGACTGGAAAGGAGGAAGAAATTCCTGACAGGGAGGGTGGGGAGACACTAGAACAGGTTGCCCAGGGAGGCTGTGGCTGTCCCCTGCCTGGAGGTGTTCAAGGCCAGGCTGGATGAGACCTTGAGCAACCTGGGCTGGTGGGAAGGTCATAGATGCATAGAAAGGTTTGGGTTGGAAGGGACCTTAAAGATCATCTAGCACTAACTCCCCTGCCATGGGCATGGCACCTCCAGACTTCTGATCACCTTTGTGGCCTCCTCTGGACCTGCTCCAGCAGTTCAATGTCCTTGAAGGGAGGGAGCAAGTGTCCCTGCCCGTGGCAGGGGGTGGAACTGGATGATCTTTAAGGTCCCTTCCAACCCAACCCACTCTGTGATCCTGTGATACTTGCTTCCTGGAGACCCGCTTGTTTGGTTGGGTTCACCAGAACAAGAGAAACTCAAGTTTCACCTCATCCTTATCCTTGATGCCACCTCCTACAATGTCTCTTCACAATGCCACTTGTGCTGGAGCTGCTGCCCTTTGGATTTGGGGTGACAGTGCAAGACTGACTGTAGGAGTCTGTCATCACCAGGGGAGCAAGGAATGGTCCCAGCCTGCAAACTCCAGCTGAGCAGGGTCAAAGAATGAAGAGACCAGCAGAAAACTCTTACCTGCTGCCAGCCAAGTGATGTGTTTTGTTTGGGAAGAGAAAAGCCAAAGGGGTGAAGCAGCTTAGAAACACACCCCCCCCCCGCCCCCCAAAAGCAGAGGCTTGCCCACAGACCACAGATCCCAGCACACTGCACAGGCTTCAGTCCATCTCTGCTCACCTCCCTTCCCTCTCCTGGCCATTTCCCACCCCTCCTTGCAGAGCAAACATTTCCCCCTGTCAGTAATCTTGTTTGTTTTAACCAGGGAGTCCCTAACAGCCCCAGACCCTGCAGATGGCCTCTTGACTCCAAAGGGAGGAGAAATTTCCCCAGGCCAATGGTTTTAGTGACTAATGCAATTAACAGCAGCCAGGAGGGAATTAGCTGAAGCCACCCAGCTCTGCAGCATCACACACAGAACATCCAGGTGGGGTTTGGATGCCTCCAGAGAAGGAGACTCCACCACCTCTCTGGGGCTTTGTAGCCACTGCCAAAAGCCAATGGGATCCTGCCAAACACAGTGTGGGGCTCAGGGACATGGTTCAGTGGTGACCATGCAGTGCTGGGCTGGATGAGCTTGGAGGTCTCTTCCAAAAGGTTGTAGAGAGCCAGGTCTCCCCTAAGCCTCCTCCTCTCCAGGCTGAACAACCCTAGCTCCCCTTTTATCTTTTTCCAAATACATCAGAATTCCCTGAACCTCAAGAGCTGCACTGTCACCAGGTACATCTCAACCTCACCAAAAGTTGCTGCTTTCACCCCAAATTCCAGTTCCCAGCTCCATCAGAGTCCTCTCCATCAGCAACCCAGTCCAGCCCCAGCTTGCTCAGCTGACAGCAGCTTTCAGGAGAACATAAGTCCTTGTGATAGGGAACATTCTGAGAGCTGAAGATAAAGCTGGAGGTAATTACCTCCTAATCTTTTCATTTGATCTGCAGATCTGATTGGGTCAAAGATTTCAGCCCCTGGGAGCTCACAGCACAGGATGTACTGCACAGGGATGGGGAGGAGGGAGCAGGGGAGAGCAGAGCAGAGCACTGGTGGATTGCTCCCAGGGCATTAGCAGCACTTAAAGACAAAGGGGAGAAAAATCAGGGCTGGGAAGGCAAAGCCCCAAGGCCTGAAGGTTCCAATAAATAGACCATCAGAAAGCCAAAGAATGGGTTTGGTTGGAAGGGACCTCAAAGCTCATCCAGTGCCAACCTCCTGCCATGGGCAGGGACACCTCCCACCAGCCCATGTTGCTCAAGATTCATCCAACCTGGCCTGGAACACCTCCAGGCGTGGAGGCTCCACAACTTCTCTGGACAACCTGTTCCAGTGACCTCACCACCCCCCTGGGGAAGAATTTCTTCCCAATTGCTTTTAATTACCTTTTCTGTGTTTAAATGATCCTTGGGCACAGTCACTGCTGAGTTCTTTGTTAATTACTAATTGCACACACACAAAACAGGCTGCCCAGGGGGGCTGTGGAGTCTCTCCCCGTCTGGAGATATTCAAGACCTACCTGGATGTGTTCCTGTGTGCCCTGCCCTGGGTGACCTTACTCTGGCAGGGGGTTGGACTGGAGGATCTCCAGAGGTCCCTTCAAACCCAGGCTGTGAGAGGGAAGGAGAACAGAGCTCTGACTTCCACCACTTCAACAGCCCTTGCCCTGCTGTCCCCCCTGCTCCAACTCAAACTCTTCACACGAAAAGAAAAAGCCTGGAAAGTCAAGGAAGTGGAAAGGACCTTCTCTGGTGGCTCAGCCATGCAAGGAGACAGTTTAGGATTGCCCTTGAAAGATGCTTTCCAAAGACTTCACAAACCCAGGGCAGAATTAGGCCAACTGTGGAGGCTCAAAGCTCTTCTGCCACAGAACACCTTCATCCACTTCTTGTTTGGCTCAACAAAGGGAGGTTAAAAACCCCCAGCCTGCCAACAAACAAAGGATGGGCAAGGGGCGGAGGCAGGATGGGCAAGGAGCAGAGGAGGGATGGGCAAGGAGCAGAGGAAGGAAGCAGAAGGATTCATAGCTTCACAGAATGGCTTGGAAGTGACCTCAAAGCTCATCCAGCTCCAACCCCTGCCCTGGGCAAGGACACCTCCCTCCAGCCCAGCTTGCCCAAGGTCTCCCTGGGAAGGCAAGGCCAGGCCTGGCTGTGCAGAGCTGCCAGCTGCTGCAGGGAAACCTGGAGACCTTCTGACAGCTCTGGGCTTTATCTGACTCTTTTTGGTTTTTTTTTTTTTTGATCCTTGCTTCCTTCCACCAAGCTGCAACCTGGATGGGCCTCTCTCTGCCCTTTGTCTTTCCAATGTCTATTTGATTTGTGAGAGAGTAAATCATTTATGGGAGATTTAATTTCTTGGAACTGATAATGAGGGGGAGCTAGATATGGATCCTCTCATTTGAAGTCTGCTTTGCAATTTAATCAGCCCCACGACCAGCTCAAAAGTGCTGGGGGAAGAGTTGTACTGGTGAGTAAAGGATGCAAAAATGAGACAGAAATTGGATTAATGATTTTATCAGGGCTGCTGGGCTGCTCTCTCTAATCTAGTTGAGCTCTGATGCTCTCTCTCAACACAGTTGTCCTTCTCAGGGGAAGGTTATGGTTCTGTAAGCAACCTGGGGCTTGTCTGGTGCTGAGTAATGACATGAAAGGGGCTCCAGGAGAGCTGGGGAGGGACTCTGGAAAAGGGCTAAGAGTGATAGGATGAGGGGAAATGGCTTTGAGCTGGGAGAGGAGAGATTGAGACTGGAGAGGAGGAAGAAATTCTTGGCAGTGAGGGTGGGGAGACACTGGCACAGGTTGCCCAGGGAGGCTGTGGATGTCCCCTCCCTGGAGGTGTTCCAGGCCAGGCTGGATGAGACCTTGAGCAGCCTGGGCTGGTGGGAGGTGTCCCTGCCCATAGTAGGGGGTTGGAACTGGATGAGCTTTAAGCTCCCTTCCAAGCCAACCCATTCTGTGAATCTATGAATCCTTCTCTTTCCCTCCCCTTCCTCTTCTCCTTCCCCATCCTTCTCCTCCTTCCTCTCCCTTCCTTCTCCTTCCTACTCTTCCTTTCTTCCTCCTCCACTTAAGAACCACTGAAAGGAATCTCCCCCAATGCAAAGGGAAAAGGCACAGTCACATATTTTTTCAACAGCACAGAGATGAACAACACAGAACATCTTAACAGACAACCAACCAGGTCCCTTTCACAGGTGTTTGACTTGGGGCAGGAAGCTGTCCTAGTGCCAGGGTTTATGCCCCTGCCAGCCTCTCCTTTGCAGAGCAGAGTTAATTTTGCAAGGCAAACAGCAGCTGCCAAAGCAATGAGGCAGCCAGGCCTGAGAAGGCAAAGCAAACTTTCACCATCCCACTATAATAGGATTAGAAACGTCTCCAGTGGCTCCAAGAGCTGGAATTCTGCCCTGAACAATAATAATAAAAAAAAAGGATCTGGCCCCAGAGCCAGTGGAGAAGAAACTGGGTTGAACCTTCACAGCTAAGTGGCTTAAGAGTGTAAAAAAGAGGCCAGGGGAGGCTACAGAGCTGCTGAGGGACTTGGAGCAGCTCTGTGAGGAGCAGAGCCTGAGAGCCCTGGGGCTGAGAGCCTGCAGAGGAGCAGCCCCAGAGGGCAGCTGAGCAATGCTCAGCAAGAGCTAAAGGAGCTGTGGGGGGCAAGAGGCTGGGGCCAGACTCTGCTCAGTGGTGCCCAATCCCTCCTAGGCTGCACCATCAGATGGGTTGGGTTGGAAGGGACCTTAAAGCTCATCCAACTCCAAGCCCCTGCACCTCCGACCAGCCCAGGCTGCTCAAGGCCTCTGAACATCTCCAGGGAGGAGACATCCACAGCCTCCCTGGGCAGCCTGTTCCAGTGTCTCCCCACCCTCACTGCCAAGATTTTCTCCCTAATCTCCAGCCTCAACCCAAGCCCCACAATACCCTCAATTCCTAAAGCCATCTCTGAAGAAGTTCAGAGGTGATTCCCAGAGCTGGGAACTGTTTTCCCCAAGCACTGATCCATGCTTTGACAATGGCAGGCACTGAGCATCTCCTGCCAATTCCTCCTCAATGCCTTTCCTCCACTGAGCTGAGCCAAGCAACCTTTCCAGCACCCTGCAGCCACAGCACCCAACCCTTCAGAGGAGTCAGACTGAAGCCTGGCTGGGCTGAGCTCTCCTCTCCAGCCACTTGCCCAAGTCCCTGAGCTGGGGCAGGAGACAGCAGAAATTAGAGGGCAGTTCATTTTCCTCACTTAGACAGCCTCAGCTCCCCAGAAAACCTTCTCCCAAACAGCTCTAAATCTGACTCCCAGCTCAGATAATGTGGCTCTGTCTGCTCCTATCAGTGTCATTTACTTTGCCTTACAACAGTTGAGACTTTGCAGGATCTCTGGGTTCCTTTCTCTGCCTTGATTTGCATTTTTGCAGCTGTCAGTCATTTTTTCTTTCTTTTTTTCTGGGCAGTTCAACTAATTCCCTTAGCAAAGCTCTTCTAATTCAGCACTACAAGGAAACCCTGGAGCACAGCACAGAAACCTCCAGCAATGCCTTGCTGCTCACCTGGAGGAAAAACAAACAGACCAGGAACTGCCAAGCAACCCTCCTGAGGAAACAAGGAGGAAACTTCTCCCTTCTCCATCTACTCCACACTGCTCCTTCTGCAGCCAAGACTGAGATGTTCATTAACTGTGAGGCACAGCTGTTCTCCCTGTCCCCCAGCAGGACATTGCAGGCACACTGGGGAGTGTCTAACAAACACCAGCCCAGAGAGGTGCTGCTGTAGTGCAGGATAATGTCACTGATGTTAGAGGATGTCTGCTTCTGGAGCAGGGAGAAAAGGAAGCTTTAAATCCAGGTAATTGTCTGCTCTCTGCTTAAAACTTACAACTGAACCAGAGGCAAATCCCTCTGAAGAGCACAGCAAATATCAGAGACTCAGAGAACCACTTAGGCAAGAAGAGACCTTTGAGGTCATCAAGCCCAACCACTGCCAGGTCCAGCACTAAGCCATATCTGCAAGCACCACATCTACAGAGATTTTAAACCCCTCCAGGATGGGGACTCCACCACCTCCCTGGGCAGCCTGTGCCAATCCCTGAACACTCCTGCCATAAAGAAATTTTTCCTCCTCTCCAACCTAAGCCTCCCCTGGCACAATTTCCTCTCCTTCTATCCCCTGATACTAGGGAGAAGAGCCCAACCCCCCCAGCCGGCTGCAGCCTCCTCTCAGGGAGCTGTAGAGAGCAATGAGGTCTCCCCTCAGCCTCCTCTTCTCCAGGCTGAACACCCCCAGCTCCCTCAGCTGCTCCTCCCCAGCCCTGCTCTCCAGACCCTTCCCCAGCTCTGTTGCCCTCCTCTGGACCTGCTCCAGCCCCTTGATCACTTACTTGTAGTGAGGTGCCCCAAAATAACAACAAGCCAGTCCCTGCCCTACGGGACCAGCAGAAGAGGAGAACAATGATTTATACTCACTGGTTCTGGAGCATTCCCTACCCATGCCAAGGGTCGCCAGGCACCCTCTGAGCCCTTGGGCACTTTGGTCACCACCATGCAGCTGGCACTCCGTGGATGCAACCTCTTGTTGACAACAGGGAGATGATTTTCTTAGATGAATGACCCCTCCCTGGAGGTGCTCAAAGCCAGGCTGGATGAGGCCTTGAGCAGCCTGGGCTGGTGGGAGGTGTGTGCCCATGGCAGGGGTTGGAACTGGATGAGCTTTGAGGTCCCTTCCAACCCAACCCATTCTGTGACCCTGTGATTTGCCAGCATTGTGTGGAGAGCTTGGGTAAAAGACAGAGAGCTGCTCCTGGCTGGAGCTCAATGCATGCCAGCACTGCTCAGAGGAGCACAGGACCTCTCTGCAAAGCAGCTCTCAATACCAAGCATCTCCCAGCTCTCTGGAGATGGGATGGGGCAGGAATACCACCACATTGCCAGCCAGCTGCAGATCCACCTGCACTGCATTCACACAGCCAGAGCTCTAATGACACCCAAATTACATCTTTCCCAGCTCTCATCTTTCTGATTCTGGGCTCCCTTGTAAGGAAGAGATGGCATCACAGCTTAATCAATAGCATTCTGCTCCAAGAAAGGCTTCCTGAGGCTGACAACCCCACCTAGGCTTTGCTTTGAAACCTGCTCCCATTCCAAACACCACATCAAAAGCAGGGAATTTATTTTTCCTGCTATGGAGACTGCTGAATCTCCTCAGGAAAATCAAACAGCAGCTCCAAAAGGCAGCAGGGTCCTGGCTGGATGTGTGCAAAGCAGGGCTGAAAGAAGGGACAGGGCCAGTGGAAGGCTGCAAAGATGCTGAGGGCCCTGGAGCAGCTCTGTGAGGAGCAAAGGCTGAGAGCCTGCAGAAGAAAAGCCCCAGAGGGCAGCTGAGCAATGCTCAGCAAGAGCTGAAGGAGCTGTGGGGGGCAAGAGGCTGGGGCCAGACTCTGCTCAGTGGTGCCCAGGGAAAGGCCAAGGGGGACAAACTGGAACCCAGGAGGTTCCACCTGAACAGAAATAGAATCTTGTTTGGGGTAAGGGTGCTGGAGGCCTGGAGAGCTTCCAACCCCCCCTGGGCATTGTGCTCCTGGGCAAGCTGCTGTGGGTGCCCTGGTGGAGCAAGTGGTTGGACTGGAGGATCTCCAGAGGTTCCTTCAAGCCTTTACAGAATGGTAGGGGTTGGAGAGGACCTCTGGAGACCCCTCTGCCAGAGCAGGATGACCTAAGGCAGGTCCCACAGGAACACTTGATGAGAATGAGATGAAATGGATGGGTTGGGTTGGAAGGGACCTCAAAGCTCATCCAGTGCCAACTCCCTGCCATGGGCAGGGACACCTCCTACCAGCCCAGCTTGCTCAAGTCCTCCTTCAGCCTGGTCTTGAACACCTCCAGGGAGGGGATATCCACAGCCTCCCTGCACTGAAGGAGAAGAGTTGCATAGTGCCCATGGAAGCAGCTCTGCAGGGTGAGCTGCTGAGCAGGGGCTGGGGAAAGTTCTGAAGCCAGAGGTCAGTAACAGACATCTCACCCAGCAGCAGCCTGGGGATGGTGCCTGGGTCCAGGCATCACTCCACCCAGGGCCATGCTCTGCTCCAGCTGCCCCACACAGAGCAGGCAGCCTGCAGCCTCCCTCCCTGCCCTGTCTTAGTGTTAATGAAGTGGCAAACCCAGCTCTGGAGCTGTGGTGGGAAGTGTCAGCAGGTGCCTGGGGCTGCCAAGGCCACGTCAGCTGTGCCCCTGCACAGGCAGCAGGCAGTCAGGGGCCAGCATGTTACATGTGCAAGGCATAAATATTCATGGCGTGCTTCATGAGCCCTCTGAGCACAGCTCAGGCCATCCAAAGTGCTGCTGGTCACAGGTCCTGACCTCAGCTCTGGGCATTTCACCTCAGCAGCACCAAGGGTCCTGCACAGATAATCCTGTAATGGATGATCAGCCCTGGAGACAGAAACAGCAGCAAAGGAAATCTCTGCAGCGCTGCAAAGCAGAACTGCTGTCACACAGGGCTGGGGCTCAGGCTGAGCTACAGCAGCTCCACAGCCTCCCCCATGGCAAGCAGCTGGGGATGGTTTGAGTTTTATTTTTAAGTCTCTTCTCTTTTCCCTGTTTCCCAGTGCAGTCTGCGGCAGGGGCCAGGCTGAGCCAGAGGATGCGTTTGCTCCAATGGCTTTCATGGACACTGAAGTTCCTGCTGCCCTTCACCCAAACCGCAGAGGCAGAAACTCAAAAGCAGAGGAAAGAAGGAGAGGGAAGCACTAAAAGAACACAGATGTGGCTTCAACCAGAGGAGGTGCTGCTAATGAGCTCAAGGCCAGGCTGGATGAGGCCTTGAGCAAGCTGGGCTGGTGGGAGCTGTCCCTGTCCATGGCAAGGGGTTGGAGCTGGATGAAGCTTTGAGGTCCCTCCTAACCTAAACCATTCTATGAATCTATGATTGCAAATTACTGACCTGATTGCACTGTAACTCTTCTCTGCATTGCTGAGCCCAGAGCTGGGTCCAGAGGAACAGGGAACTGCTGGAGGGAGTCCAGGGGAGGCTACAGAGATGCTGAGGGGCCTGGAGCAGCTCTGTGAGGAGCAAAGGCTGAGAGCCCTGGGGCTGACAGCCTGCAGAAGAGCAGCCCCAGAGGGCAGCTGAGCAATGCTCAGCAAGAGCTAAAGGAGCTGTGGGGGGCAAGAGGCTGGGGCCAGACTCTGCTCAGTGGTGCCCAGGGACAGCACAAGGGGCAAGGGGCACAAACTGGAACCCAGGAGGATCCATCTGGAGATAAGGAGAAAGTTGTTTGGTGTGAGGGTGCTGGAGGCCTGGAGCAGGCTGCCCAGAGAGGTTGTGGAGTCTCCTTGTGTGGAGAGCTTCCAATGCCCCTGGGCATTGTGCTGCTGGGCAAGCTGCTGTGGGTGCCCTGCTGGAGCAGGGGCTTGGACTGGGTGAGCTCCAGAGGTCCCTTCCAACCCTACCCTGCTGGGGTTCTGCAACTCTTTCTCCTGTGTTTATTCTTTTAAAAGACTGAGGGAAGAACTCCAGCAGCCCAGAGTGAATCTCCACTACTTGCCGGGGCCTCCTGGGGCAGGGCACCAATGACAGCCTGCAAAGCACTCAAAAGAAAAAAAAGCAATTAGCAGCTCTGAGTGGTTCTGACAGAGTGGTGGCCCTGCAGGGCACCTCAGGGTGAAGAAGCCAGAGAGGGACTCTGCTTCCTCAGAGCTTCTGCAGAGAGGGTTCAGAAGCTGTTTTTGTGGAGGCACAGCTTGTTTACCACAGGCTTGGGTTGCAGCTTTGTGCTGCTGCTTCTCTCTGTTTTCCCTCCTGATGTTAATAAATAAAAGTTATTTGATTACAGCAATCAGAGGGCTGAGATCAGTTCTGGCTGCAATGAATATGTTAGGAAAGCACAAGAGCCAAGAAGACAAAAAAAAGAAAGAAAGAAAAATTAACTGCTTCAGGGAAGTACAAACTTGAAACTGGAAACAACAGACTCCCAGCAGCAGGGCATGGGCTGGAAGGGACCTCTGGAGATCATCCAGACCTAAAGAAGGTCCCACAGGAACTCATTCAGGTGGGGTTGGAATCTCTCCAGAGATGGAGACTCCACCACTCCTCTGGGCAGCTTGCTCCTGGGGCTGCATCACCCTTAAGCCAAAGAAGTTCTTCCTCACCTTCAGGTGGAACTTATTCCTTCAGCCTGGCTGGGGAGGGGTAGGACAAACCCAAAGCTCCCTCTGCAAGAGCAGCTTTTGGGGCCCTTTTCCCCTCAAAAGGACAGCTGGAAAAGCTGCCTCAGGCTTTGCTCCTCAGTCACTGCTGCATCAGGTCTGAATGCAAACCACAAAGGCTCACGATCTGGAGAAACAAGTTGATGCCTGGGGACACTCTGGTGCCTTTCTGTAGATTGAGATGGCCAAAGGACCTCAAGTGGGGCTTGCTTTGGACACTGAGCCAGCCAGATATGAAAAAGCCCTCCTAGGGAATGAGGGAAAACAGCTAGGAAAGTGGCAGAGGCTGGAGGAAATGAAGGCCACAGGACACCCAGCAGTGATCCAGCAGCAGCAGCATCTTAATGAGCCAATAAAAGACTTTAGACAATCTGTCTAGACTTGGCTTCTGCCTGGCTATAAAATGGGCCTTAAAAGAAAGACACAAACAGCAATCAGAAGTCAATGAAGAGCTGGTGGAAGGAGCTTCCTACTGGGCTACATCTGCAGCCTGCACTGCTCCTCAGGCAGCAGCACTTCACCCAAATCCTTCATTTGCTAAGCAGCAAAGCTGCTCCCAGGGGGTTGGCTGCACTGCAAGCCCACAGGCAGCTTCCTGACTTGGTCTTGTAGAACTTGACTGGAGGACATCTCTGCTCTGCTGAGACCTCACCTGCAGGGCTCTGCCAGCTCTGGGGCCCCTAACTCAAGAAGAACATGGAGCTGATGGAGAGGGGCCAGAGGAAGCCACAAAGATGATCAGAAGGCTGGAGAAGCTCTGCTGTGGGGACAGGTTGAAGGAGCTGAGGGTGTTCAGCCTGCAGAAGAGAAGGCTCCAGAGAGTCCTTAAAGCTACATTTCAGCATGGGACCTCCAGGCAGACTGGGGAGGGACTGTACAGAAGGAGTGTGGGGATAGGACAAGAGGTAATGGTTTGGAACTGGAGCAGGGCAGAGTTAGGTTGGACATCAGGAGGGAGTTGTGCACAGTGAGGCTGGGGAGAGACTGGAACAGGTTGCACAGGGAGGTGGTTGAGGCTCCATCCCTGCAGACACTCAGGAACAGACTGGCTGTGTCCCTGGGCAGCCTGCTCTGGCTGGAGCTGTCCCTGCTGCCTGCAGGGGGTGGCCTGGATGCCCTTTGGGGTCCCTTCCAACCTGATGCAACCTGTGGCTCTCTGACATCTCTCCTAGAAAGCTCTGATCAACACAGCTCAAGATGGGCCTTGGTCTTGAGGAAGCTGAAATGTTTGAAATAGTCATAACTGAGTAGAATCATAGAATTGTTTGGGCTGGAAAAGACTTCCAAGAGATCCTCCAGTCCAAGGCCCTGCTCCAGCAGGGCAGCCACAGCAGCTTGCCCAGGAGCACAATTCCCAGCTGGGGTTGGAAGCTCTCCTGACAAGGAGACTCCACAAGTTGAGATTAAAAAGGAAAGGAAGAAAGAACTCTGTGGGGAAAGGAAGGAAGGAAAAGGGGATAAAAAAGGAAGGAAAGGAGAGAGCTGAGTCTAAAGTGGAAGGAAAGAAGTCGTCTGTGGAAAGAGCAAGGCAGGTTTGAGGAGTAGGAGATGAAAATGGAAGCAGGGCAGCAGGAAATGCTCCTGGCATGCCTGGAAGATCACTAGCAAGGCATGAAAGGCATCTTCTAGGAGCATGGAGAGCTGAGGCCGTTTGTCATCCTCTGTGTGAGAGGAAGGAGAAGGCAGGCAGTGGGCAGGGGAGGGCTCCTGATGGAAGAGGCATCTCAGGATTATTTATGTGCTGCTACTCCCCCATGGCTCCCAAAGCTGTTCCCTGCATTAGCACAAAGCAAGAGAGGCCTGTGAAGTATGGAAGGTACAAGAGAAGGCAATATTTTGTCTTTCCTCCTGGGATGGAGGATCTCAGTGACAGAGGCTGGGACAAGGGATGGCATCCTCTGATCTATTACCCTGCAGGCTCCTCCTGCTCTGCAAACCAGGCAGATCCCGTGGGAACAGCTCAGTGCAATCACAATATTCCTCCTTTCCACAGGGTAAGCTCAGGATGACAGCAGGGGGCTTCCTCTGCAGAAGTCTGGATGGAATTCATGGCAGCCCTTCAGGACAGCTGACAGAGGCTCTGTGCACCACGCACCGGGACAGGCGCCGGAGCAGCCACGGCAGCCAGGACTCAGCAGCTCTGCTTCCCATCCCCCACTGCCAGGGAGGCAAGAGAATGGGAGAGGAGCAAAGGCAGGAGGATGCAGTCACCTAGGAAGCCTGGGTTCAGCGCCCTCTGCAGAAAAAAAGAGGGACAGGGGAAAGAATTTGTCTCACCTCACAAGGCTTCCTTCGTTTTTACAGCCAAAGGCAGCTCTGGTGCTGAAACCAGAGCACGGTCCAGGCCAGAAGGGACCTCCAAAGCTCACCCAGTTCAAGCCCCTGCAGGCAGCAGGGACATCCTCCACCAGATCAAGTTGCCCAGAGCCTCATCAAGCCTCACCTTCAATATCTTCAGGCATGGAGCTTCAACCACCTCCCTGGGCAACCTGTTGCAGTGTTCCATTACCCTCCTGGTACAGAACTTGTTCCTCACATCCAATCTCAATCTGCTCTACTCTAGTTTCAAACCATTGCCCCTGGTCCTGCCCCTGCAGGTCTTTGGAAACAGTCCCTCTGCAGCCTCTTGTAGCCCCTTCAGGTAGTGGCAGGCAGCTCTAAGGTCTCCCTGGAGCCTTTTCCTCTCCAGGCTGAACACCCCCAGCTCCCTCAGCCTGTCCCCATAGCAGAGCTGCTCCAACCCCCTGAGCATTTTCATGGCACTCCTCTGGCCCCTCTCCATCAGGTCCATGTCCTTCCTGTGCTGAGGGCTCCAGACCTGCACACAGTACTCCAGGTGAGGTCTCAGCAGAGCAGAGCAAAGAGGCAGAATTACCTCTATGGATCTGCTGCCAATGTTGCTTTGGATGCAGCCCAATTTGGTGCTTTGTTTTTTTTTCCTGTTGGGGTGTTTTTTGCTTTTCCAGGCAAATCTTCCTTATTTATGGATATTTTTCCCCCCCATACCATGCCTCAATCTTTCTATCAACTTCCATCTTCATTTCTCCTTCTCCCCTGACCTGGCAAGTGCTGGGTTCATGGATGGACTTGATGATCTGAAAGGTCGAGCCTGAAAGATGCAATGAAAGTGAAAGGGACAGATAGAAGATGAATATTTGAGCCCAGGCAGAAAGAAAAATGGAAAGCCCTTGAAGAGCTCAGAGATAAATGAGTTGATTTCATTAGTGGTGAGCTGTTTGCTTTTGCTGGGCTGGAAGCAGGCAAAGAAGCTCTCCAGTAGATGAATAAAGGCCATTCCCACCAGAAAGTATCATCACTTAAACACAACCCAAAGCAAAGGAACAGCCCTGCTGCTTCTCCAGCCTGCCTCAGACCTCCAGCCCTTCCTGCAGACACTGAGCCCCCCAGCAGAGAGAATCAAGAGCACCACAGGCAGTGATCTGTGGGACCAGTAACTCAATGGGAGAGCTCCCCAAGCCCCAGGCCATGCTCTATAACCACAGACTCCACAGAAGCACAGGGGGCTGGGACCCCCCCCACCCCCCACCCGAGAGCTGCTGGAACCCTCCCCCAGAGAGCTGCTGCTTCTCCTGAAGTGACAGCACCTGAGCTGAAACCCCACTCCCCCTCCCTGGAGATGTTCAAGGCCTTGAGCAACCTGGGCTGGTGGGAGGTGTCCCTGTCCATGGCAGGGGGTAGGAGCTGGAGGAGCTTTAAGGTCCCTTCCAACCCGACCCACCTGCAGAATCCATGAATGAAGCTATGAAGAAGTTGTTCTGAGGCTGCTTTTTGCGCTGCACTTCCAAACCCTATTTTTAGACCCAATTTGTCACCACACAAGCTCAGCTGCTAGCTCAACCTGAACTGCTGTAGAGAAGGTTTCTGCCCCTTGGGTTAGGGCAGTGGGAGAGTTCCAAGGAACACAATGTGCAAAGCACTGTTCCCACAGCTAAAATCAATCAATAGTCCTCGTGGTGGGCAGGGCAACACCTCAGCCCAGATCTCCTTCCAAAGCACTGACTCACTCCAATGAATATTTGAACAGTGACACCAGGAGAAGTTGGGCTCTGGCAGCTGCTGGGGAGAGCAGAAGCCAGTCATAGACCCATCAAGGTTGAAAAGCTTTCCAAGATCATCCAGTCCAACCTTCTACCCAAGCCCACCATGGCCATCAAACCATCTCCCCACGGCCACAGGTTTGTGGAACACCTCCAGGGATGGGGACTCCACCACCTCCCTGAGCAGCCTCTTCTCAAAGTAAAACGTGCTCAGGTATCTTGCACACCTCCAGGGATGGTCCTGTGGCCAAGCAGAAATCCTGGTTTGTGTGTCTCACACTGATGTTCATGAAACATCTCTCTCTCACTCTTGAACCATCAAAGCCCTGCTCTGGGGGTTTAGACTCCTCATTACAAGCAGCAGTCACTTGACAACATAACCCAAGGTTAAAAGAAGCTCAGAAATGGGAAAGAAAGGTGGAAAACATTAGCGATGGAATCACTGAATCATGGAATCATAGAAACAACTGCTTGGGGTGGAAAATCCCTCTGAGGTCATCCAGTCCAACTATCAACCCAATCCCACCATGGCCACCAAACCATGGCCCAGGTTTCTTGCACACCTCCAGGGATGGGGACTCCACCACCTCCCTGGGCAGCCTATGCCAATCCCTGACTACTTCTCCATGACTGAAATTCCTCCTCACACCCAACCTAATTCCCCTTCAAAGATCATAAATTGTGGACATCATTGGATGGTGAAGAGGTGGTGCTGAGCAGTGTGGTTCAGCACCAGATGTGGTAGTGTTGGGTTGATGGTTGGACTCAATGATCTGAAAAGTCTTTTCCAGCCTAAAGGATTCCATGTGTGGCATCAGCCACTGCCAGAGTGCTGCACAAAGGGTCCCCCAGGAGTCATCTTTGTCCTTTATTATCACAGCCAAGGCAACCTTTGCCTACCACAGTGACATCAAAGGGCAACCAAGTTGGGGAACAGGGCTGGAGAGGAGCAGCTGAGAGAGCTGGGGATGTTCAGCCTGGAGAAGAGGAGGCTGAGGGAGACCTCATTGCTCTCTACAGCTCCCCGAGAGGAGGCTGCAGTGAGGTGGGGGTTGGGCTCTGCTCCCTAGGTTCAGGGGATAGGAGGAGAGGAAATGGCCTGGAATTGTGCCAAGGGAGGGGTAGGTTGGAGATGAGAAAAAATTTCCTTGCTGCAAGAGTGGTCAGGGACTGGCACAGGCTGCCCAGGGAGGTGGTGGAGTCCCCGTCCCTGGAGGTGTTCCAGAACCCTGTGCCATGTCCCTTGGGGCTACGGTTTGGTGGCCACGGTGGGGTTGGGTAGAAGGTTGGACTGGATGATCTTGGAGGCCTTTTCCACCCCAAACACTTCCAAGATTCAATGATTCCATCACTAATGTTTTTCACCTTTCTTTCCCATTTCTGAGCTTCTTTTAACCTTGGGTTATGTTGTCAAGTGACTGCTGCTTGTAATGAGGAGTCTAAACCCACAGAGGAGGGATCAAGAGTGAGAGAGAAGTTTCATTAACATCAGAGTGTGGGGCACACACACACACAAATCAGGATTTGCTGCTTGGCAGCAGGACTTGCTTCTCTATTAGAGACACCCAGAAGAGTCTCCTCTCCCTCCTTCCAGCACAGACAATTCTCAACTCCCTAGCAGCAACGATTTAACTCTGTCTTCATTTGTGCTGCTAATGGAATTCCCATCAGACAGCAGCAAAATTTAAGTCCCACTACTTAAAAAAAAAAAAATCATAAATTCAACTCATGCAGATTCAGGCAGAGGAAGAGCCCTAGAGGAGCTGTGTGAATCACTGCTGGGTGATACTGCAGCTCCTGGGCTCTTCATGGGGTCAGCTCCCACAGACCATGAGTACTGAGTCACAGCACCAGAATCTGATCCTCCACCCTGAAGGCTTCACAGAAAGTGACCAGAGATGATTCAGAGCACCCCAAACACCCTGAATTAAGAGGCTCAGCTCTTCTTAGAAACACAAGGCAGGGTAGGGAACATATCAAGGCTGTAAGAAAGGCTCAGAGGTTCAGAGTGAGGTGGCCAAAGGGGTTCAGAACAGCTGCCACAGATAAACCCATGGAGAATGATTGCTGCAGGAGGTACTTCACAGAATCTCAGAGTCCCAGCATGGGGGGGTGGGAAGGGAACTCTGGAGCTCACCCAGTCTAAAGCAGGGCACCCACAGCTTGCCCAGGAGCACAATGCCCAGGGGCACTGGAAGCTCTCCACACAAGGAGACTCCACAACCTCTCTGGGCAGCCTGCTCCAGGCCTTCAGAACCCTCACAACAAAAAACTTTCTCCTCCTCTTCACATGGAACCTCCTGGGTTTGTGCCCCTTGCCCTGTCCCTGGGCACCACTGAGCAGAGTCTGGCCCCAGCCTCTTGCCCCCCACAGCTCCTTTAGCTCTTGCTGAGCATTGCTCAGACACCCTCTGGGGCTGCTCTTCTGCAGGAAGAGAGAAAGCATATTAAAAAGAAATTCAAGTGGCCATTGAGGGACAGCAGCACTGCTGGGAAAAGCTTCTGCTTGTGAGGAGAAGGAACCAGAACTTCAAGGCTCTCTTCTTTAATCTGGCAGAGGGGAGATTTAGACTGAAGATTGGGAAGAAAGTCGTAAGAGTGAGGGTGAGGAGACACTGGCACAGGCTGCCCAGGGAGGCTGTGGATGTCCCCTCCCTGGAGGTGTTCAAGGCCAGGCTGGATGAGACCTTGAGCAACCTGGGCTGGTGGGAGGTGTCCTTGCCCATGGCAGGTCCCTTTCTGAGGTCCCTTCCAACCCAGCCTATTCTGTGATTCTTTGCCCTGACAGTGGCTGGGTTGGGATGTTCCTGCTGTGCCTGACCCAGCCCAGCTCCTGCAGAGCCACCCCTGCTGCCTGCTCTCCACCTTACCCAAGCAAGATGCTCAAGGATGGCAGGGACAGGAGGATTAAAGTCTGGAATGTTTCCAGAAAAGAAAGCTTTCAGCAAGAAAAAAAAATCCAAAAGAAGAAAAAGATGAAGAGATTGTCACAAGCATTGTGCTTACCAGGCTGGAGTGGATTAAAGTTGATTCTGCCTTTTTGTTCTGCCAAGGTGATGAGAGCCTCCTAACAAACACACCGCTGCCATGAGAAGTCCTCCGAGGCAACTTCACCAGAGAGATAATCAGATCAGGGCTCTGCTACAACAGCTTTAATCCCTCTTGATCCTGTCTTTAAGACACAGGCAAAGACAGCATGCTTGGCCCATTTGTTTTTTTCTTTTCCCTTCTCCAGCTGGTTGGGAGCAGCAGCACCTACAGCCTGGGGAGGTTCAGCTGCTCTGGCGCTGAGGCGCTGCTCCGTGCGGCACTGCAGGGCTGGCTTGGGCAAATCAGCAGGACCTTGTGGGCAGAAAGGCTGAGTGGTGAGATGGGGGCTGAGCTATAGAAGGGCAAAAGAATCAATGATCTGTAGAGCTGTTGAGGTTGGAAGAGACCTTTGAGCTCAGCCAGTCCAGCTGCTCACCCAGAGCTCACAATCCAGCCCTGCTGCTAAGCCACATCCCTCAGCACCACATCCCTGAGGCTCTGAAACACCTCTGGGCATGGGGACTCCAACAGCTCCCTGGGCAGCCTGGCCCAGTGCCTGACAACTCTTGTTGGGAAGAAGTTTCTTCTATGTCCAACCTAAACCTCCCCTGGAGCAACTTGAGAGGCCACTTCCTCGTCCTGTCTCTTGTTGCCTGTGAGAAGAGACCAAGCCCCAGCTCTCTGCAACCTCCTCTGAAGCAGCTGTAGAAGGTGATGAGGTCTCCCCTCAGCTTCCTCTCCTGAAGGCTAAACAACCCCAGCTGCTCCTTATCAGACCTGTGCTCGAGGCCACCTTCTTTGGACATGCTCCAGCACCTCAGTGTCCTTCTTAGAGTGAGGGACCCAAAACTGAGCCCAGGATTTGAGGTGTGGCCTCACCAATACCAAGCAGTGGGGGGGGACACAATCACATCCTAGGCCTGCTGGCGAAGAGGTGAAGGTAGCAGAGACATAGAATCATGGAAAACAATTAGGAAGGTTGGAAAAGGCCTCTAAGATCACCCAGTCCAACTGTCAGCCCAACACCAAATCATGTCCTGAAGCTCTGTGGTCTGTCTCCTGGGTTAGGAGATCTGAGATCTCCATCCTGCAGCAGGCTGCCCAGAGAGGCTGTGGAATCTCCTTGTCTGGAGACTTTCAAAGGCCACCTGTATGTGTTCCTGTGTGACCTACCCTGGCTGACCCTGCTCTGGCAGGTGGTTAGACTGGAGGATCTCTGGAGGTTCTTTCCACCCCCTACTATTCACTGATTCTGTGATCCTCACAGGGTTTGGAAAATCATTAAGATTGGAAAAGGCCTCTAAGGTCATCAAGTCCAGCTGTCAACCCAACACTGCCATGGCCACCAAACTGTACCTTGGTGCGCCACATCCATGTGTTGTGGAGCTCTGGGCATCCCTACCTGCCCAGGCTCTGCTCTTCAGCCTGTGGAGAGAGCATCCAAGGCTCCCCCAGCAAAGCAGGCAGTGAACTGATCTGGGAAGGGGTGAGTTGAGGAGAGAAAAAGATGACTAAATGCCCTCTGAATCTTTCATTGATCCATTAGGAGGCCTTCAAGTGGTCCTTTTGCTAACAACTCCCATATCTATCTCTTACAGACAGCAATTAACCTCCTGGTAGGGATTAATCTTTGCCAATAAAAAATAAATCAAAGAGTAATCAATCTTTGAAATTCCAGCATCCATTCCTTCCATTAATAATCTGAAACAGTCCTTTAGATTTTTCCATAATTAGACCATTCCCTTAATTTATTAATCCCACAGACTGCAGAGCAGGTTCCACATCCCCAGCTCCTGCCACAATGACATACTCAAACCCTCTGCAAGTGCTCGGCATAAAAAGACACTTGGGGAAGAGTTTATTAGCTCAAAGGCTCAAGCAAAGCCTTCCCTGTGCTGAAGCAGGATGGAACACTGAGCAAGGAGAGCACCTTCCACTCATCCTCGCCAGCTCCCAGCATCTGGGTTGGAGCAGATGGATGGAACACTGGATTTAGGGGAATTAGCTGGCTACAGATTGGAGGTCAAAGGTCATGAACATTCTGGTACCCAGGGACAGGATCTTCCTTCTGCCAAAACACAGCAAGCAGGGAATCAATCTTAGGGGTTGGAAGGGACCTCCAGAGATCACCCAGTCCAAGCCCCCTGCTCCAGCAGGGTCACTGAGGGCAGGTCACACAGGAACACAGCCAGCTGGGCTTGGAAGCTCTCCACACAAGGAGACTCCACAACCTCTCTGGGCAGCCTGCTCCAGGCCTCCACCACCCTCACACCAAACAACTTTCTCCTCCTGCTCAGATGAAACCTCCTGGGTTCCAGTTTGTGCCCCTTGCCCCTTGTGCTGTCCCTGGGCACCACTGAGCAGAGTCTGGCCCCAGCCTCTTGCCCCCCACAGCTCCTTTAGCTCTTGCTGAGCATTGCTCAGCTGCCCTCTGGGGCTGCTCTTCTGCAGGCTCTCAGCCCCAGGGCCTGGGGCAGTAGTGGACAAAGCTCCCTGTGCTCAGACTGTGAGGAAGGAAGCTCTGGGTGTGTTGTGTCACAGAAATGCAGCTGGTGTGCAGGTCCCAGGTAAAGAGCCTGAATAACTCTTCAGAGAATTATGGAATTGGTTGGGTTGGGAAAGCCCTCTGGGCTCACCCAGTCCAACATCAACCCAACCCCACCATGGCCACCAAACTGGGGCCACAGCTCTCTGGAACACCTCCAGGGATGGGGACTCCATCACCTCCCTGGGCAGCCTGTGCCAATCCCTGACCACTCTTGCAGCAAAGAAATTTTTCCTCCTCTCCAACCTAATCCTCCCCTGGCACAATTTCAGGACATCTCCTCTCCTTCTATCACCTGAGACTAGGGAGAGAGCAGAACCTGACCCAGCACAGGACACAGCATTTCCCTCTTGAAACATCTCCTACAGGCAAGTGACATCATCCAACACAGTTTGGCCTTCTTAGTCCACCACCACTCAGTGGAACCAATAAAATGTGATGCAGGTCACCAGAGGTCTGATGCAGCTTGCACCAAGCCTGCTGCCTCTGCACCCCTGGGCAGAGACCTTTGAACCTTCAGGTGAAAGCTGAATTGCTCAAGAGATGCTCAGGACAAGGGACACAAAGCAGGCAGAGATCTGAAAGGTGAGGAACCAGCAGCATGGCACAAGGCAGTGCTGGGACCCAGCAGCCCTCCCAGCCTGCCTGGCTGTGGGGAGAGTAAAGCTCAGCATTCTCAGCCTCCTACCCACCTCACCATCACCACAGCACAACAGGAGCTCCACCAGGCTCAGGACTGTTCTGTTTTCTCCAGGAAGGATTGAAAACTGCTCAAGTTTCCAAGTCCCTGGAACTCCATCAGCAATTTAGGAACAAGAGCATCTCCAGCCCATCCCAGAAGTACAGAATCCAAGACATTCAGCATCAAACCAAGCTTCCAGGAGAACAATCAAACACTGGGGTACAAACCCCAACGTTCACCACTTCCACAGGGGGTTCTGCAGGGAGGGGGGAAGGGAGGATGTTGCCTACCTGCTTCTCTGGAAATTTGCATGAAGGACTCCACTCCTTTCTCTCCATAATTCCCTTCAGATGCCAAAGTGGACACATAATTCCAGCCCAAAGCTTTCACAATGTCCACCATTGCTTGTGCTTGGAAGGAATCTGGAGGCACCACCCGGGAGAAGAAATCATAGCGCCTGTCATCGCTCAGTTCTGGGGCCGTGGAGGCATAACTGATCTGTGGGATCTGTGGGAAGAAACAAGTCCTGATGAATACAAACATCCAGGGACTCAGTACACTCCTTGGCAGCAGGCAGCTGCAGCAGCTCTGGCTTCAGCTGAGCCTCACTTCATCTTGGTCCCCATCTGCGTTTCTCCACCACCTTCCCTGGCGATGCCCAAAGCAATCCTGGGATTGGCACAGAACAATCAGCAACCAACAGTAAACTGAGCCACAGAATGGGTTGGGTGGGAAGGGAGCTTAAAAATCATCCAGTTCCAAGCCCCTTCCATGGGCAGGGATACCTCCCACCAGCCCAGTTTGCTCAAGGCCTTATCCAGCCTAGCCTTGAATACCTCCAGGGAGGGGACATCCACAGCCTCCCTGGGCACCCTGTGCCAGTCTCTCTTCACCCTCACTGCCAAGAGCTTCCCCCTAATCTCCAGTCTCACTCTCCCCCCCTCTCCCAACTCAAAGCCATTTCCCCTCATCCTGTCACTCCCAGACATTGTCAAAAGTCCCTTCCCAGCTCTCCTGGAGCCCCTCAGGTGCTGGAAGGCTGTTCTGAGATCTCCCTTGAGCCTTCTCTTCTCCAGGCTAAACAGCCCCAACTCTCCCAGCCTGTCCCCACAGCGAAGCGTCTCCACCCTCTGATCATCTTTGTGGCTTCTTCTGGACCCTCTCCAGCAGCTCCAGGTCCCTCTTGTGCTGGGTGCCCCAGAGCTGGAGGCAGTGCTGCACAGGTGGGGTCTGAGCAGAGCAGAGGGGCAGAATCCCCTCCCTGTGCTGCCTCTCTCCCTGCTCTGGATGCAGCTCAGCACACAGCTGCCTGCTGGGCTGCCAAGGACCATTGCTGGCTGCTGGGGAGTTTGTCACCACCTGACACCCCCAAGGCTTTCTCCTTCAGGCTGCTCTCAGCCACTCCTCACCCAGCCTGGATCTGTGCTGTGATCATCCCCAACCCCACTCTGCAGCTGTTTGAGTAACAGTCTGGGACTGCTCCTTAAATGAAGGAAGCTGCCATAACTCTCACTTGAGATGCCAAGGAAGCAACAGAAAGGTTTGCAGCACACAAAACCACGACCATGGATCATCATTTGTGACTGCTGGACACCAAAAGGTCACTGCCTCATGCCTCAGTGCAAGCACCTCCTGCAGCCTCACTCTCTGCCTGCACACAGGGCTCCTACCAGCAGCCTCTGGCTCTCCTGCCTGCTCAGCAGGACAAACCTTGTGCTTCTTCAGGCTCTGTCCTGCACAGGGCTAAGTGCCTGTAGTCTGCACAGAGCCCAGCAGAAGGTAAGAGCAATCCCAACATTTCCACAGAGGACAGGCTAGACCCAGCCTTCACAGCATGGACCTTCACAGCTCCTACAGCACACTGCAGGCAGAGCTGTAGAGCATAGCTGCAGCTGAAGACCCAGCAAGTAACTGAACTTGACCAAACCGTCCAAAAATTACTGAAGATCATGGAATTGCAGAACCAGTTTAGGCTGGAAAAGACCTTCAAGGTCACTGAGTCCAACCCTTACCCCAGGTCAGCACCAAACCATGTCCCTCAGCACCACATCTCCATGGCTTTGAAACCCCTTCAGGGATGGGGTCCCCACCACTGCCCTGGGCAGCATGAGTCAGGGCTTGACAGCCCTTGTAGGGAAGAAATTGGTCCTTGTGTCCCAGGAATGGTTTAGTTTGGACAACTTGAGGCCATTGCCTCTTGTTCTATCCTCTCAGAGAAGAGCCCAACCCCCACCTGGCTCCAACCTTCTTCCAGAGAGCTGTAGAAAGCCAGGAAGTGTTCCCTGAGCCTCCTAAACAACATTTGTTGAGGCACAGGGCTCTTTCCACAGCTAATATCCACTGCTTTAGTACAAGCCATAACCACCCACAGCACAGGAGTTATTTAAGCCCTTTCTAGCTTCAGTCAGCATCAGCCTGGAGCAAAATACAGCTCATGGTGCAGGCTCAGAACCTGCTCCAGCAGTCCCCCCCTGTAGGCAGCTCAGTGAATCAGGGCCCACACCCAGCATCCCTCTTAGTTGCCATGAAGTATTAAACCTCAACAGGCAAGCTGTCAGGGGGTGCTGGGGCTGGCACTGGGGGTGCTGGAGAACTCAACCCCCCCCTCTCCTTCAGAGCCATCCTGTCTGCTGGCTTTACAACCTGATGAGGTCTGAAACTGTGCCAGGGAAGGGGTAGGTTGGAGAGGAGGAAAAAATGTCTTTGCTGCAAGAGTGATCAGGGGTTGGCACAGGCTGCCCAGGGAGGTGGTGGAGTGCCCATCCCTGGAGGGGTGCAGGAGATGCGTGGCCACGGCCACTGGGGCTGTGGTGGGGTTGGTGTTGGATGGGAGGTGCTCAGAGGCCTTTCCCAACACAACCAACTCTGTGCTGCTGCAATCAAGCTGAAAGCTTCTCTGCTTCGGGGTGAGTGGAAGGCAGCAGCAGGCTGCAGAGCCTTGCCAGTTGTTTTCTGAGCTGGGTGGCTGGTGGCCAGCAGGACTTCCAGTGCTGCACTCACAGGCAATTAAAACAGCTACAATTGAAGCTGTCAGGAAGACCAGAGCCCTGCTGCTGACCACTGGGCCACGACTTATGTGCTCAGGATTCCACCTAAGGGCCAGCAGAGCCTGGGGACCACTCTCCAAGACAGAGAGATTGATGCCACCCATGTCTCAGGGCTCTTTTCTTTTCTGTACCTGCCTTGGGCATGACTTTCAGCCAGCAGCAGCTACTGCAGTGGGAGACAACTCTGGGCAGCCTGGCCATCAAAACAATCAAACCCAAAAAGTTCAGCTCCTCATTTGCCTGTGCCTGGAGTTGCTGTGGTGACAAACGAGGGCTGACAGTTTAGGATCACTCTCCTCTCCTTTGTGCAAAGCAAGTTAATGGAGCTTGCTCAGACACTTATCAGCTGAAGTCATCTCCTCGGTGGATGGGGTGGGATGAAGTGGAGCAGCCTCCCAGGATGGCTTGATGGGTGCTGTTTAGCACTTCTTACTTAGACAAAGCAGCTCAAACACAACACACAGCACCACCACCCCCCTCCCCACACACAGACAGAGCCCTGCTGAGAGCCAAGAGCTGGGGTTTTAATTATAAACCCAAGGAAATGGGGAAGCCTGAGCTTTTAGCTGGGCAATGTTTGGATGCCAACCACTGCTTTTACACCTAAAAAGCCAAAGGAGCAGAGTTCTGCCCTTTGCACCCAATCCCAGCATGGGGGTGGGGTGGGAAGAGACCTCTGGAGCTCACCCAGTCCCAGCCCCTGCTCCAGCAGGGCACCCACAGCACCTTGCCCAGGAGCACAGTGACCAGGGGTGGGGGGTGGGGGGGGGGTGGAAGCTCTCCACACAAGGAGACTCCACAATCTTGAGAAGGAGGAGGCAAGAAAAGCTCTGCCTCTGACCATGACATTCACAGAATCCAGCATGGTAGGGGATGGAAGGGACCTCTGGAGATCACCCACAGCCCACACCCCCTGCCATGGTAGAATCACACAGGAACATGCCCAGGTGGGTTTGGAATCTCTCCAGAGATGGAGACTCCACCACCTCCCTAGCATTTTAATTAAGCAGAGAATGTTTTCTGTCTCTTAACTGCCTGCCTTTGCTTCCAACTCAGGTAAAAGCTGCTGCTTGTCCTCCACACCTGCCTCTCAGTGCCTTGGTTGGGAGAATGAAGCTTTCTCCTCCAGCCCTTCCCCCCCGCCTCTGTTTTCAGTTCTGAAGCACATCTGAAACCTCAGAAAGCTGCAGGGCATCCCAGCCTGCCCTCCAAATGGCTCTCACACCTTGGCAGAAGAGGAGACAAAAATGCTCCTGGGTCCTTACACAGCAAGGCAGGGTGAGAAAAGCCTCTGGTGCTCCTCCAGGGAGCTCAGAGCAGAGCAGCCAAGGCCTGCAGGAGAGGCAGGCAGCCTGCCTGAACCTTCACCACCCCCACAGCAAGGCAGGGCTGGAGCTGGGGCTCTCTGGAAGCCACCAGCAAGCACCTCCTTGGTGTGGGAGGCAGGTTTCACCTTTGCAGCAAACACCACCCTCAGGAGCTTCAGGTGGCCTGGCTGATGTTCTGCTGACAGCAGGAGAGGATGTTGAGTGCTGGGAGCACTGCATGAGGCAGTGATTAATTGATGCTAATTGACTGCTGCCACTGGGCATCATTGTTCATCCACCTCACTTCCTTCTCTTGGTGGAAAGCTCTCCCTGGGTCACTGTTGGCTGTCACTGCTGGCACAGCAGGGCTGGAAGGAGATGATCTCCAAGGTCCCTTCCAGCCCAAACCATTCTAGGATGATCTTTTCATTCTCTGAAGCTCTGCCATGGATGTTGGCCAGGGTGCTCCACTAGCTGTTGATGTTAGCTCTGACCACTGCTTCTCCTCTCTCACCCCTGCTTCTCCTCTCTCACCACTACCAACCACATCTCCCTGGTTCAGCTCTCTGGCTGGAGTGCAGCTCTCACCTCTGTCCATGGGAGAGGTGCAAGCTGTGGTTCTCTGTTCCATCAGGCTGCTCAAGGTCTCAGCATGGATGAGGCCCTGAACAACCTGGGCTGGTGGAAGGGGTCCCTGCCCATGGCAGGGGGCTGACACTGGATGCTCTTTGAGGTCTCCTCCAAGCCAAGGCAGTATTGTGAGCAGCTGCACCAACCCCCCAGCAGACAGCATACCTCTCTGATGGTCTCAACACCAAACATCTTCCAACACCACTTTTGCAACTGAAGCAGCAACTGCAGCACCACCTTGCAGTTCCAAAGCTTCATTCAAGAGCATTTTTTCATTACCACCTCAAGCTGCACCCTCCTCCCCCCGCTACCAGACAGACCCTTCACAGAGCACCACAGGAAGCAGTGAGCTGCTTGCTAACAGCCAAGTGCCTCAGCTCAAGAGCCTCAGTGCCAGGAAACCACCACCCAAGCTGGAGTTGAGTGCCAGGAGCACTGGGCTGGCTGCCCACACCCTCATCACCCCTACCCAGCTCCTCCTTCACACAGCCAAGAACCTCCCAAAGCAGCACAGCCAGCAGGATCCTGCACTGCTCCTCTGCTCCTGCAGATGGGACTGAGGGAGGTGACAGCTCCTTGTTCCTTACCAAAAGATGCCCCTGAACCCAGGTCCTCACCATGCCACAAAGCTTCAGCAGAGGCAATTGCCCCAAGGACCAGCAGCAACTTAAGACAATGCAGGAGTCTACCTGCTGAGGCATTAAGGAGCTCCTACTAGAGCAATACCAAGACCACAGCTTGCTCAGCTTCTGCTTCCTATTCAGTTTCATTGCTACAGAATCCTGACAACAGAGGAAAAAAACAAAACAACCAACCTAATAGGTTCAGGCTTGGGCTCCTGAAGGACACTGAGGAGCTGAAGCAGGTCCAGAGAAGGGCAACAAAGCTGGGGAAGGGTCTGGAGAACAGGGCTGGGGAGGAGCAGCTGAGGGAGCTGGGGTTGAGGCAATGTGAGGGGCAAGGGTTTCAAACTAGAGGAGATTGAATCTGAGGAACAAGTTCTGCACCAGGAGGCTGCTGGAGCCTCGTTGAGGCTCCATCCCTGGAGATATTCAAGGTGAGGCTTGATAAGGCTCTAAACAACCTGATGTGGTTGAGGATGTCTCTGCTGAGTGCAGGGGGTTGGACTGGATGAGCTTTGGAGGTCCTTCCAAGCCAGACCATTGTGTGACTCTATGATTTGAGATGTGGCCTCACCAGTACTGAGCTCAGGGGCACAATCCCTGCCCTGGCCCTGCTGCACCTCATACCAGTGGCCTTGGGCCATGGATCCAGCTTGTCCTGGTCCTTCTGCAGAGCCTTCCTGCCCTGCAGCAGATCAGCACTTCCACCCAACTTGCTGTCTCCATCTCCAGGCACATAACTCAGCCTCCCTCCCCAGAGTAAGAGCCACAGCAGGGACATGGAAAGACATCCTGGCAGATACTGGCAAGCTGGGAGTGTTCTCCATATCTACAAGGTCTCTCCTGCTTCCTTTCATAGCAGAAGAAAGCTCTTGTATGAATTATTCCAGAAAAAAAAATAATTGTAGCAATTAAGGGAACAATAATGACAGCAATTAGGACTGTCCACATGGCTCATGGGAGCACTTTATCAGCTCAGACAGAAAGCAGGAAGGGGGGGGAAAAAAATGATGGAGAGGGAGTAAAATGAGAAGTGTCCATAAATATGAATGTCCTAATGCTTCATCCTGATGAGCTGTGCCTGGAACCAGGGCTGCCTCTGACAGCCATCAACTGGTGGCACAGCTTGGGCTCTGAGACCTCCAAAAACGGGCAGAGCTCTGAGTTTCCTTGGAGAGATGTCAGGAAACCAGGGCCCAGGAATTGCAATGGAAATCAGCATGGAAACAGCCTCATAAGGACAGGAGATGCTGGTAAGTCACAGAAATGGTTGGGATGGAAAAGGCCTCCAAGTTCAACCAGTCCAACATCAACCCAACCCCACTATGGCCATCAAACCATGGCCCCAAGTGCCATGGCCACAGGTTTCTGGAATACCTTCAGGCACCTCCACCTCATCTCCAGTCTCAGTCTCCCCTCTCCCAGCTCAAAGCCATTGTCCCTCATCCTGGCACTCCCAGCCCTTGCCAAAAGTCCCTTCCCAGCTCTCCTGGAGCCCTTCAGGTACTGGAAGGCTGCTCTGAGGACTCCCTGGAGCCTTCATTTTCTCCAGGCTGAACAGCCCCAACTCTCCCAGCCTGTCCCCATGGGAGAGCTTCTCCAACCCCCTAATCATTTTGATGGCCTTCTCTGGACCCTCTCCAGCAGCTCCAAGTCCTCCTTGTGCTGGGGGCACCAGAACTGGAGGCATTGCTGCAGGTGGGGTCTCAGCAGAGGGGCAGAATCCCCTCCCTGCTTTGGCTGCAGCCCAGCACATGGTTGCCCTTCTCTGGACCTGCTCCAGCCCCTCTCAACGTCCTTCTCGAACCAAGGGGCCCAAAACTGAACCCAAGGCTTGAGGAGTGGCCTCAGCAGTGCAGAGCCCAGGGGGGACAATCCCTGCCCTGCTCCTGCTGCCCAAACCGTTGCTGATCCAGGCCAGCTGGGAAGCTCTCCCAGCACCCATCTGCAGGCAGCAATATTTATCTGCTGGCCCCGAGCGGTGAGTGGTAATGAAGAGAGAGGAACATTGCAATGATGAAACCTCAGCACCCGATGCTTGCTAAGTGACAAATTCCCCTTCTGAAGCATTTTCAGCTGCCTTGCTCAGCAGCAAGAGAGCTTCCCTGGCTTGCAGAGCTGCTGGGTGAGCTCCGCCCGGCACGGCCCAGCACATCCATCCCGCCTGCTGCATATTCATCGACTTTCCCTTGCTAACCAGACTCTGCCTCCCAGGACCCAGCAATTAAAACATCAGCGGTGATGTCCCACCCGCTGCCGGCCAGGAGCGTAGAGCTCCTCACCCCGATGGAAGGAGAGCCGGGGAGCAGCGTTCGGGTGATGGATGGCACTTCGGCCGAGCTGCGCTGGGACCCTGACAAAGCATCAAAGCCTCTCGGCCATTACCACCTAACTCCTCCAGCCCATTGTCAGCTGAACCCGCAGCAGGCGATGGGAGCACCAGGACCCTCTCCCCTTCCTAATGGCCACATTTGGGTAACGAGCAGGTACAGCAAAGCTGCTTAGGCTGCGAGAGGCTCTGCAAACTCCTGCGGGGATGCAGGCTCAGCCACAGCTAACCCGCAGGGCCAGAGCCGCACTCCTGTCCCACCACTCAGACACAACTCGCAGCTCCAAGGCACTGCACACACAGCACTGCACCTCAGGCTCTCTATGCATGTCTGAAATGCTTTTTAACCTCCTTCATTCGGGCCGGGACCTGAAAAATGGCAGTAAAAGCCTTCTCCAGCAGGTGGGCTTCAGGTAGTGGTATCCCCCAGGGGCTGGGACTGGGACCACAGCTGTTTAAAAACCTTTGTCAGCAGTGTGCACAGTGGGATTGAGGCACCCTTAGCAAGTTTGCAGGTGACACCAAGCTGGGCTGGAGGGGAGATCCATCCAGAGGGACCTGGAGAGGCTGGCCCAAACCAACTTCATGAAGTTCAATAAGTCCAAGGGCAAGGTCCTACACCTGAGTCAGGCCAATCCCAAGCACAAATCCAGGCTGGGTGAGGCGTGGCTGAGAGCAGCCTGGAGAAGGCTAATGCCTAATGGGGTGTCAGGTGGTGACAAACTCCCCAGCAGTGGTCCCTGGCAGCCCAGCAGGCAGCTGTGTGCTGAGCTGCATCCAGAGCAGGGAGAGAGGCAGCACAGGGAGGGGATTCTGCCCCTCTGTTCTGCTCTGACCCCACCTGCAGCACTGCCTCCAGCTCTGGGGCCCCCAGCACAAGAGGGACCTGGAGCTGCTGGAGAGGGTCCAGAAGAGGCCACAAAGATGATCAGAGGGTGGAAAAGCTTCACTGTGGGGACAGGCTGGGAGAGTTGGGGCTGTTCAGCCTGGAGAAGAGAAGGCTCCAGTGAGACCTTAGAGCTGCAGTTCATTATCTGAAGGGATCCTACAGGACAGCTGGGGAGGGACTTTTGGCAAGGGCTGGGAGTGCCAGAACAAGGCACAATGGCTTTGAGGTGGGAGAGGGCAGATTGAGACTGGAGAAGAGGAAGAAATTCTTGGCAGCAAGGGTGGGGAGACACTGGAACAGGTTGCCCAGGAAGGCTGTGGCTCTCAAGGCCAGGCTGGATGAGACCTTGAGCAAGCTGGGCAGGTGGGAGGTGTCCCTGGCCATGGCAGGGGGTTGTAAATGGATGATCTTTAAGGTCCCTCCCAGCCCAGAGCATTCCATGATTCTATGACAGGGAACAGCTCAAGAGCAGCAGAGTTTCCAGGCAGGAAGAGGCAAACCCAGGCACACACAAAGCCACAGAGTGGAAAGGAATCACAACGTGGTCCAACGCGCAGCACTCACCCTTCAGAGCTGAGTTACTAGACTAAATGAAAGCTGTCAAGATCCTACTTGGACATGCCTCAGAACTGCCTTCCAGAGGAGCATCCATCTTGATGCTGGAGAAAACGAGGCTGTGATTTGAATATTTATTCCTTAATTCTCAATGTAGCAGAATGTCTGCTGGCCAAGGAGAATCAAGGCTGTGGCCACCTTGTCTCTGCAAAACAAGAGACATCTCCCCAGAACAAGGCTCTCCTCTCCAATCTGTCAATACAAATTTGTCCACATTAGCTCTGTGTTTATGATTTCAGTGGGGAGCTGAGCTCCAGGCCAGCAGCTCAATATCACAGTGAGCAAAACTCAGCTCCTCTCAATCTCTCTTACAGGGAAAGGCTGAGGGACCTGAGGGTCAGCATGCTGGGGTTGGAAGGGAGCCCTGGAGCTCACCCAGCACAACCCCCCGGCTCCAGCAGGGCACCCACAGCACCTTGCCCAGCAGCACAATGGCCAGGGGGGGTTGGAAGCTCTCCACACAAGGAGACTCCACAACCTCTCTGGGCAGCCTGCTCCAGGCCTCCAGCACCCTCACAACAAACAACTTTCTCCTCCTCTTCACATGGAACCTCCTGGGTTCCAGTTTGTGCCCCTTGTGCTGTCCCTGGGCACCACTGAGCAGAGTCTGGCCCCAGCCTCTTGCTCCTGAGATAGAATTGCAGAAGTGTTGAGGTTGAAAGAGACCTCTGAGACCACCGAGTCCAGCTGCTCACCCAGAGCTCACAATCCACCCCTGCCACTGAGCCACCTCCCTCAGCACCACATCCACACAGCTTTGAGACCCCCTCCAGAGATGGGAACTCCACCACCTCCCTGGGCAGCCTGGGCCAGTGCCTGAGAACCCTTGCTGGGAAGAAATTGTTCCTAATGGCCAACCTGAACTTCCCCTGGCACAGCTGGAGGCTATTTCCCATCAGTTGTTCCTTGGAGAAGAGCCCAACCCTCACCTCACTCCAACCTCCCTCCAGGGAGCTGTGGAAGGCAATGACGTCTCCCCTCAGGCTCCTCTTCTCCACAGCATGAGTCCCTCCTATTCCTGCACAGCCTCCCACTGCCCACCTGGTGTCTGCAGCTGCTTTTCCTTAGCTTTTTACCCAGGGCATCCCCTGCTTGTCCCTCCAGGGTGAGCAGCAGCTCAGAGGGATGGGCAGGGACCACCCATATGAGGGCTCAGGCACTGCCAAGTGTCCTCCTCCACCTTCCTCACCCTCCAGGTCAAACCCTTCCCTCCTTGGAAAGCAGAGACTCCTGAGCAGCACCAAGTAGTCCTTTGGAAAGCCTAAGAGCCACTTCTGAAGGACAGTTGGGGTGACCCAGGCACTGTGGGGATGGCTTAACCAGGGAGCCCTGGGGGGAGATATTTAGCCTGCCTTTCAGCTCATCATTTCCTTAATCCCAAACAAAGCTGGTGAGGAGTGAAAGAGGCATCACCATGTCCTCTGAGCACAGCAAACCCCCCAAGGTCTTCCAGCACACAGATTTTGTTGTTTTTTTTTTTTTTTTTTTTTTTTTTTTTTTTTTGAGGCTCAAGGGGAGACCAAGGAAAAGCAGCAGGGACAGGTGTAAGTGAGGATGGATGATAATTAGGGGAAGAAATCTGCATTTGACATTTCCTGGACTGCATCCCCAAGAATTATGGAGCTCAGGGAAGTTCCTTTGAATATCTGCACCTTTTATTCCCTTATATTTCATCCCTGCCCTTTTTCAGAGTGCATCATCAGCCTCTAATCCCACACAGATATAGAAATATTTATGCATGGTGATGGGAGGGGAAAAAAAAAAAAAAAACAACCCAACCCACCACAGCCAAGGCAATCACACTTCTACCTTCCCTGCTTCCCTTCACCCCAAGGTGCAGCTCTGCCAGCTCAGTAATTACATTGCTCCTTATCTCATCTGGGCGGGGGGGGGAAACAAATTTAAGAACAGAAATACAGCTGGAAAAAGGCACTTAGGGGGAAAGCGATTTTCAGCCTGGAAACTTCACAAGCTCCATAGCTTATTCTGGACACTGGCTAATTACTCACCCTGTCTTTATCACCAAAGTGCCCAGACATCCTAATTAATCCAAATTACTTTCCAAGGGCTGTGTTATTAGACACATGCAGAGGCCACCAGATAGACAAATATATTCTGACTTTTCTTTTTTTTAAGAGGTCTCTGGCAGCTCTGCCTTTCAGCCCCCTGAGGAAAACCACACCAGTGAGGCCAGCAGCTTCCCCCTTGCACTGCAGGAGGAAGGACAGGGAAGGAGCCTGCAGTGAGCTCTGCACAACAGGAAACCTTCTGCACAGCTTTAGTGTCCTGCAGATAGACCACAGCAAAAACAGCCAGGGACTGGTTTGCCAGACACCAGAACCTGCTGGCCACAGGCACCCCACAACCTCCCCCCAAGCCACCAGGACCAGCTGAGCTGGGGGGCACCAGGAAAAAGCCTCTTGCCCTCAGCAGGGGTAGGAAGGGAGCTCTGGGGATCACCCAGCACAACCCCCCTGGCTTCAGCAGGGCACCCACAGCAGCTTGTCTGGGAGCACAATGGCCAGGGGGGTTGGAAGCTCTCCACACAAGGAGATTCCACAACCTCTCTGGGCAGCCTGCTCCAGGCCTACAGCACCCTCACAACAAACAACTTTCTCCTTCTGCTCAGATGGAGAGCAGGGCTGGGGAGGAGCAGCTGAGGGAGCTGGGGGTGTTCAGCCTGGAGAAGAGGAGGCTGAGGCAGACCTCATTGCTCTCTACAGCTCCCTGAGAGGAGGCTGCAGTGAGCTGGGGTTGGGCTCTGCTCCCTAGTCTCAGATGATGGAAGGAGAGGAAATGGCCTGAAATTGTGCCAGGGGAGGGGTAGGTTGGAGATGAGGAACAATTTCTTTGGTGCAAGAGTGGTCAGGGACTGGCAGAGGCTGCCCAGGGAGGTGGTGGAGTCCCCATCCTTGGAGGTGTTCCAGAAGCCTGTGGCCATGTCCCTTGGGGCCATGGTGGGGTTGGGTTGAGGATGAGACTCTCTCAGAGCTCTTCTCCACCCAGAACATTTCTATCATTCTAGATCTTGCACATTTAACAGACACTGCCTGGGGGGCAGAGGCAGGAGGATTCTTCAGGCAGGTTCTCTGGACAGGCCAAAGGTACCTGCAGGACCCAGATGTCAAATCTGGAGCCCCTTTTTTCCTTCAGCAAACTGCCCCCTTGGGCTCTCTCTGTCCCTGGGTGGGTGCTTGGCTGGTTCATTGCTGCACCTCCAAGCTGGCTTTAAGCTCTGAGAGGTCAAACTAATGTGCTCCCAGGGCAGCTTTGTACTTCTGTGACCCTCCCTTCCATCTCTGCCTGCCTCAGTGGTGAGGATTTTGCTGGCAGTTATCTCTTGAAGTTCTGCATAAGGTTTTGTTTTCAGCTGATCCATGCAGAGGGCACCCAAGCTTCAACAAGATGAAAGAGATGGCTCTGACCCCACAAAGCTCCTGAGATAAAAGGTTCAGAAGCTGTTTCTGGGAAGCACTAAATATTTCAAGATCTCTGCCCTAGGTAAGAGGCTGCTAATGCTGGAGGGTCTTGGTGCTCATCATGAGCCAGGGGGCTGATCCTGCAAGGGGGCTGATCCTGCAAGGGGGCTGATCCTGCAAGGCAACAGAGCACAGCAGCCTGTTCACTGCCAGGAGTGGTGTGAAGGATGGAGGCAGAGCAGAGGAAAAGCTGCAGGCAGCAGGGATGGCACAATGCCACCATTGTCCCTTCTGTGAAACCAGAGTGGTCAGGGATTGGCACAGGCTGCCCAGGGAGGTGGTGGAGTCCCCATCCCTGGAGGTGTTCCAGAACTCTGTGGCCTTGGCACTTTTGGTGGCCATGGTGGGATTGGGTTCTGCTTGGACTGGATGATCTCAGAGGGCTTTGCCAACCCAAACAATTCTGTGATGCTATGAGAAATTGTGACCTTGGCAGCTGCTGAAAATCACCATTGGCTTCCAGGAAGCTCCAGCACATTGCACAGCTTGAGGAGGGGAAATGCAGACTGGGGATGAAGAAGAAATTCTTGAGAGTGAGGGTAGGGAGACACTGGCACAGGTTGCCCAGGGAGGCTGTGGCTGTCCCCTCCCTGGAGGTGTTCAGGGCCAGGCTGGATGAAGCCTTGAGCAACCTGGGCTGGGGGAGGTGTCCCTGTCCATGGCAGGGGGTTGGATCTGGATGAGCTTTAAGGTCCCTTCCAACCCAACCCATGCTGTGATTGTCCTTGAACACTGAGCCTGGACCTGCATAGTCAGCACATCCACTCCATGCTCTGCCTCACTGTGGTCTCAGGTAATTCCAGTCTGGATGACCTTTAAGATCCCTTCTAACCCAACCCATTCTGCGAATCCATGACTCTGGTGCACAGAATGAACCCTGCCCTGAAGGGAGCTCTGCAAACCACCCAGAGCCTGCATTCAGCAGCTTCAACCAAGCATGGAGACTTTGGAGCTCACCTCAGGTCCATCCATTTGCATCCCAGACCCTAAATCACTCCATTATTATTATTATTAATTTGCTTCTCCTGGAGCAGCTATTTCCAGCTGTCAGGTGTCAGCAGCTGCCTGTCACAGGTCCTCAGCTGCTAGCACCACAGCAGAGGAAGCAGTGCTGAGAGGTCTGCAGGAAGGGGAGCTCGTGGTGGTGATGGAATCTGATTTCCCCATTAGTCCCTGGCCAGCAGGGCAGTGCTCAGCTCATCCTCACTGACAGGAATCAGACAAGCTCCATGCCCCCTGCTGACAGCAGCCCGAAGCAATCATAGTGGCTGAGCTCCATGCAAGGAGGGACAGACCCTAGCAGCTCAGGTCCACCAAAGGAGGGGAGGGGAAAGGAGGGGGAAAAGGAGAGGAAGGGGAGAGGAAAGGGAGAGAGAATGGGAAGGGAAAAGAGAAGGCGACAAGGAGAAAGGGTCTTTACTCTCCACTCAAAAATATTTTGGGAGAGGGCAGGCAGGGAGGGAACAAAGGGGAGAGGATCTTTATTCTCCACTTGAGCATCTCAGGGGAGAGGGATAGGAAGGGGGGGAAAAGGAGGATGGAAAGAGTAGGAGGAAAAGGGAGGATGGGAAGGGAAAAGGCTCTTTACTCTCTACTTGACAATATTTTGAGAGGGGGACGTGGAAAGTGGAAAAGGAGGGGAAGGAGAGAGGACAGGGAAGGAAGGAAGAAAAGAAGGGGAAGGAGAGAGGGTGGGAAAGGAAGGGGACAGAAATAGAGGAGAGGGTGGGGAAGGAAGTGGGGGAAGGATCTTCACTCTCCACTTGAAAACCTTTTGAGAGAGGATGGGGGTGGGGGAGCAGAGTCTTTACTCTCTACTTAAAAATATTTTGAGCACTTTGGATGCAGGAAGGCTCTGCAGGAATGCCAAATGTCAGCACTCACGCTGCCAGAGCTTTCCCAGACAAGCAGCAAGCTGGGAGGCTCCGACTCCTGCCTGGTAAGCTGTAACAAAACCTGAGTGACAAATCAACCACCCAGACCTCAGCCCAGGCTCCCTCACACAGCCCCTGCTCCTTTGTTGCACCTCCTGCTCCAGCTGCCTGCCACACAGCAGCATTGTTAGCAGCATGCTGGTGGCCTTTCAAGTGCCACCTCCTTGCACTGAGGGCTGGCAAGTGTCTATTGGATTCCTAGGTGTCAGCTTTTGAAGCAAGCACAGGGAGCAGGGGGTGGCTATTCCCTCCTGTTTCATTCCCTTTTGATTCCTCTCTCTGTTTCCCTTCCCTCCAGTTATTTATTCCTCTGGAGGGTAGCAGAACAGCACAGAGGGACCAGCCCCATGTACACACTTCATCAAGACTCAGAGTCTTGCCTGCTAATTACCACAGCCACATGTCTCAGGCTTCCCAAGCAGGTGGGAAAAGGCTGGATGGAGCTCAGCAGGTCGTGCCCAGGCACTTTTCCCAGCCTGGGAAGCAGAGGACTTTGGGATGATGTTGCCTTCCTGGCAGCCCCAGCAACCAACAGGAAAATCAGCACTGGATTACCACAGAAATGTCAGGGTTGGAAGGGGCCTCAAGGCTCAGACAGTTCCAATCCCTGCCATGGGCAGGGACACCTCACACCACAGCAGATTGCTCACAGCCACCTCCAGCCTGGCCTTAAACACCTCCAGGGATGAGGCTTCCACCACCTCCCTGGGCAACCTGTGCCAGTCTCTCACCACCCTCATGGGGAAGAATTTCTTCTTAACATCCAATCTCAATCTCCCCACTTCTAGTTTTGCTCCATGCCCCCCAGTCCTATCATTCCCTGACACCCTAAAAAGTCCCTCCCCAGCTTTCCTGTAGCCCCTTCAGATCCTGGAAGGCCACAAGAAGGTCTCCCTGGAGCCTTCTCCCCTCCAGACTGCACAACCCCAACTCTCTCTGTCCTCATAGCAGAGCAGCTCCAGCCCTCTGCTCATCCTCATGGCTCTTCTCTGGACACCTTCCAGCAACCTCATTGAGATGAGGGCAATGCAAACCCAGCTCATGGGTGTACAGAGCCATGAGAGGGTCACAGCTGAGTGACTCAAGCCTCTTCTGGACCTTACACTCTTTGTCTCTCCCTCCTCCTGCTCCTAAGTGCATGCTCAGGGAGTACCCTGGGTTAGCTGTGCCCTGCTGCTGCCTGGCAGCTCACTGGCAGGCACCAAGTGGCAGGCACCAGGTTATTAATAGCTCAGGAACAGCAGCTGGCACTTGGGGAAGGAGGGGGGATGACTGCTCTGCACTGCTTCCCAGGAACCCCTGCAGCACAGCCAGCCCTGGCACCCCTCACTGAGGATGCTGACCACCTCCCAGTGCTTGGAGACATCAGTGGTGCCCCAAGCCTCCTTGCTGTGGTTCTTACCAAGCAATTGGAAGTGTTGGGAGCTGCTTGAGCTGGTTGGCAGCCACTTCCCACTGATGTAATATCTACTGCTTGGATGTTCTTACTGCATGCTTGGGCACGGGGCAGGAGACCTGACCATAGCTGATGTGGATCCATCTGAACCACAGAAGCACAGAACTCTTGATGCTGGGAGAGACCTTAGAGATCACCAAGCCCAGCCCCTCACCCAGGGCTCACAATCCACCCCTGCCACTGAGCCACATCCCTCAGCACCATATCCACACAGCTTTGAGACCCCTCCAGGAATGGGGACTCCACCACTTCCCTGGGCAGTCTGGGCCAGTGCTGGGAAGAAATTGTTCCTAATGTCCAACCTGAACCTCCCCTGGCACCATTTCAGGACATTTCCTCTCCTTCTATCACCTGATCCTAGGAGAAGCAACCAGCCCCACCTGGCCCCAGCCTCCTCTCAGGGAGCTGAAGAGAGCAATGAGGTCTCCCTCAGCCTCCTCTTCTCCAGGCTGAACATCCCCAGCTCCTTCAGCTGCTCCTCCCCAGCCCTGCTCTCCAGACCCTTTCCAGCTTCATTGTCCTTCTCTGGACCTGCTCCCACCCCTCAATATCCTTCTTGGAGTGAGGAGCCCAATCCTGAACCCCTATTTGAGGTGTGTCCCCCACCAGTTCCAAGCAGAAGGGGACAATCCCATCCCTAGAGCTGCTGCCACCCATTTGCAGGCCTGTGGCTGCTTTCTCTCCAGGTTTTGCTTTCCTGAGGACTTTCTCCCAGCCTGTAGTGCCAGAGGATCTTCACATCCATGCTTGACAGCTTGGGAATCACCACAATTAGCAAACAGAAGAAATGGAGGGAAACTAGATAGAGACTTGCCCACTTGCAGACTGTCCTGGTCCATTTCCATGCCTGCAGACAGGAGGTTTGGAGCTCTCTAGGTGCTCACGCCCATCCCCATGGTACCCAAGCAGCTTGCAAGCCTTTAAAAATAGAACTGCTTCTCTCTTCCTGGGGAGCTTGCAGGAGGAGTTGGTTTCATTTAGGGCTTTGGTTCAGTTCTGCATTTGGTTGTGAACAAGGGGGAGGGGAGCAGGTAGCCTGCCCCTCGTGTCCAGGGCAAGAAAAATAGAGAGGGGAAAACAGCTGAAAAGAATTGAGGCAGAGAATCATGGAATTGGTTGGGTTGGAAAAGGCCTCCAAGAGAGTCCAACCAGCAACACAACCCCACCAAGGAGACCAAACCATGGCCTCAGGGGACATGGCCAGAGGGTTCTGGAACACCTGCAGGGATGGGGACTCCACCACCTCCCTGGGCAGCCTGTCCCTGACCACTCTTGCACACACAGAAATTGTTCCTCCTCTTCAACCTAATCCTCCCCTGGCACAATTCCAGGCCATTTCCTCTCCTCCTGTCACCAGCCCCCACCCTCACTGCAGCCTCCTCTCAGGGAACTGCAGAGAGCAATGAGGTCTGCCCTCTGCTTCCCCAGCCCTGTCCTCCAGACCCTTCCCCAGCTTTGTTGCCCTTCTCTGGACCTGCTCCAGCCTCTCAATGACCTTTTTGGAGTGAGTGGCTCAGAACTGACCCCAGGACTCAAGCTATGGCTTCACCAGTGCCCAGTTAAAGGGAATGATCCCTGCCCTGCTCCTGCTGCCCACACCATTGCTGGTCCAGGCCAGGATGCTCCTGACCTTCTTGGCCACCTGGGCACACTCCTGGATCCAGTTCAGCTGCTGTCAATCCACACCCACACCTCCTACTACCTGTGGGAGCTCCTGCATCACTCAGGACATCCCAAGGCTGATCCCAGCTCCAGAGCAAGCCCTGACTCCTGCACCTTGCTCCAAGAAGATGGGAAATTGGGGAAAAGGAGGAAGGATAAGTCCCTAATGGAGAGCTCAGATGGATCAGTGCAGAGCCAGGCTAAAGGCAGCCATCAGCATTGCCTGCCACAGGGCACCCCAGGGACAGGGCAGAGGCCTTGCTGCTTCTCCAGGCTGCAGGGAAAGGGCAAAGCAATTTCAGACCCCAGGGAAAGGTCTCTGGCACAGCATGGCAGGTCTCAGGAGAGGCAAATGGCCTTCAGAGTTCTTTCTTCCTTCCCCTCACCACTCCTGGCTGCTGTTTTTAACCAAGGTGGGAGAAGCAGAGGGTTGGACTTGATCCTGCAGGTCTTCTCCAGCCCAAATAATCCTGTTGTCTGCAGTTGCTCTTTCACCAGCCCCTCCACATTTTCTTTCTTAACACTGCAAGACCCTTGCAGACCTCTTGATGCATTTCTCCTCCTTACAGCCTCCTGGAGGAACCCCAGCTACAGCCTCAGGCCCCTGCCTGACCTGTGCCAAGAGCACAGAGGGGCTCTCCTGCCCTCATGGGTCCCACTCACCAGGGAGAAGATGGCACAGAGGGGTTAGGGCTCAGCACTAGGAGATGAGAGCCTGCAACATGGATTCCTCAAAAGGAGGAACCATCTGAACCTCCACTGGTGACCTATAGGCTCTGTGGGCACCGTGCTGCTCTGCCACAGGATTGATTTGGTTGGAAAAGGCTTCCAAGATCATCAGCCCCAACCATTAAGCCCAGCAGGGCTCAGCACCACATCTCCACAGCACTGATTCCCCTGCAGGGATGGGGACTCCACCACTGCCCTGGGCAGCCTGGACCAGACTTTCACAACCCTTTTGGAGAAGAAATTGTTCCTCATGTCCAAGCTGAACCTTCCCTGGGGAAACTTGAGGCTGCTTGCTCTCATCCTATCACCTGCTCCTTGGCAGAAGAGCTCAACCCCACCTCCCAGCAGCATAGCCCCAGATCCTCTGCTCCAGAGCTCCTCACATTAAAGCCCAGCAGAGCAAAGCCCCAAGGGATGGCTCTGTCCTCTTGCTGTGGCCCCCTGGCAGAAGGCAGCAACCTCACTACAGTCAGCTCATAGCTCTCCATGAGAAGCAAAAATACAAACCACACAGCATTGCAACCAAACTCACTAAAGCAGGCAGGAAAACTTCAGTCCTCCCATCAGTGTCTGCTAGGATTATGGAAATCAGAGCTGGAGACCAGAAAGCTCCAGACCACCTCTTCCAGATCTAGGCCAGTGCAGAGGAGGATTCCCTGCAGAGCCCTGGCTGTGCTCTGCTTGCTGCAGAATAATCACAGCCAACAAACAGCCTTCAGCCTCCCCCAGAAGCAACCTTCCACATCCTGCTCTCAGCCACACACTTGTGGGGCTCCCACAGACAGCCTCAGCCCACCCTGGGTGCAGCAGCAATGCTCCTCCCCAGGAACACTGTGGCTGCAGCAGGAGCTGCAGGAATGGGAAGCATGGAATGGTTTGGGTGGGAAGAGACCTTCCAAGGGCACCCAGTCCAACCCCTGCCCTCAGCAGGGACGTCCCCAGCCAGAGCAGGCTGCTCACAGCCACAACCAACCTGACCTGCACTGCTGCCAGCCATGAGGCAGCTCCCATCTCTCTGGGCAGCCTGGGCCAGGCTCTCCCCACCCTCAGCATCAAACATTTCTCCCTTCTCTCCACTCTCCATCTCCCTCTTGGAGTCCAAACCATCCGCCCTTGTCCTGTCACCACAGGCCCTGCTCAGGAGTCTGTCCCCAGCTTCCTGATGGTCCTCTTGAAGCACTGCAAGGCCACCAGAAGGTCTCCCTGGAGCCTTCTCTTCTCCAGGCTGAGCTCTCCCAGCCTGGCCTCTGTGATGGTTTGAAACTGTCTTTTTAATTTTTCCTTGCAAAGTTCAGAACAGAGAAAGTGAAAGAATGTAAATAAGTCACTATTGGGTGTAAGAAAGCAAAATAACGATTGTTCTAAACACTTCCATTGGATAGATAGAAATGTTTAAGAACTATTACCCAAAACAAAGTAGGCATTCTGCACATTCTGTGTTCGGCAGTGGGGGCAGTTGCTGGGCTGTCTGGCTGCTGTTTCTTCTTCTCTTCTGGCTGAAGATAACACACTGACCTTGGCAGCTAAGTTAACAACTTTCTGCTTAACTAACTCTGCTTCTCTGTCCAGGGGGGTCTGGGGGGGAAGCTCCTGGGAGAGGGAGGCCCCTTTGGGAGGGTCCCCTTGGGGGGAAGCAAAGGGAGATCGGTTGTGCTTTTCTGTTGATTGTATATATTTGTGAATGTTGTGAATTTTGTATATTTGTACATATTCATTGCATTTCATTGTAGATTGTAGACTCTGCTTGTAAATACAGCTTTTCATTTGCTTCCAGACTGAGCTAGCCTGGTTATTGTTGGTGGGGGGGAATTTCAGCTCACACCGACACAGCCTCCCAGCAGAGGACTTCCAGCCCTGCCAGCATTGCTGTGCCCTCCTCTTGACCCTCCCCACCAGGTCCCTGTGCTGGCATCTTGAGCCTGTGACTGCATCCAGCTCAGAAGATAACCCCTGAGATCTCTTCTGTCCCATTTTGCCAGCATAATAGAGAAGGAAGAGACACCAATTAGCTGGGTGCTGTGGCAGCCAGGCATGAATATTAATGAGCCCATCCAAACTAATTTCACCAATTACCACTCTTCCAGCAGCTCTATTCCAATCCATAAGCCAGGGATGGAGATGAAGATCACTCTTCATAAGAGAGGCAGAACAAGTGTTGGTGGAGCTCTGTCACACCTCACATGACACTAACAAGGTTAGAAACTCAGTTTTTCCCCTGTATAATAATAATAATGAGCTCTAAATAATTTAAGGATAACAAAAATCTTCATCATTCACTAGAGATGAAAAAAAAAATCCCATCCCATCTGTTTTCAGAGATGATAACCAAGAAGCATCAGAGCTGGATCTTGTCCTTTGTGTCAATGAATGAGAGGAAATGGCCTCAAGGTGCACCAGGGCAGGGTTAGGCTGGAGATGAGGATTAATTTCTGCACTGCAAGAATGTTCAGGGATTGGCACAGGCTGCCCAGGAGGTGGTGGAGTCCCCATCCCTGGAGGTGTTCCAGAAACCTATGGCCATGGTACTTGGGGAAGTGGTTTGATGGCCATGGTGGGGTTGGGTTGGTGTTGGACTGGAGGATCTCAGAGAGCTTTCCCAACCCAACCAGTTCCATGATTCTGAGGATAATTCAGGCTCTTTACCTGGAACCTGAACACCAACTGCATTTCTGTGACACAACACACCCAGAGCTTCCCCACTCCCAGACTGAGGTCAGGGAAGGTTGGCATCTCCTACTCCTCAGCTCCCAAACACACAGCATTTACCACCAAGACAGACAGGGAGAAACATTAAACCAAGGAACTGGTTCCTGGGTTTGGGATCCTCACTGTTTCTGGATTTCAGATGGATACCTCCCTTCACTCACAGCATGGTAGGGGTTGGAAGGGACCTCTGCAGATCATATCCAACCCCCTACCCAGGCAGAGCTGCCTAGAGAAGGTCACACAGGAACAAGTCCAGGATGGTTTGGAAGCTCTCCACACAAGGAGACTCCACAACCTCTCTGGACAGCCTGCTCCAGGCTTCCAGCACCCTCACAACAAACAACTTTCTCCTTATTTCCAGATGGAACCTTCTGGATTCCAGTTTGTGCCCCTTGCCCCCTGTCCTGTCCCTAGGCACCACTGAACAAAGCCTGGCCCCAGCCTTTTGCCCCTCACCCTTGAAGCACAGATCAGCATTGCTCAGATGCTCTCTGGGGCTGCTCTTCTCCAGGCTCTCAGCCTTTCCCCATCAGAGCTGTTCCAGTCCCCTCAGCAGCTTTGCAGCCCTTTGCTGTCCCCTCTCCAGCAAGTCTCTGTCCTTCTTGAACTGGGGGAGCCTAGAGCTGCCCACAGCACTCCAGCTGTGGCCCCACCAGGACAGAGCAGGGGGGGAGGAGACCCTCCCTTGCATCCTGCTGGCCACACTGGAAGTGCTGGGGGAGTGCAGGAGACAGGAGTGTGTGAAATGGCTGAGGGGTGGGAGGACATGGCAAAGCTGAGCTGCCCTTTTATTATGATCACAGCATTCCAGCTGGGGATTTATTGCCTTTCAGAATGGTTTTTTCCTCCCCCCCTGCTCTGCAGACACTGCCAATACGTGGGAATCACAAAGCTAAACATCTTCTGCAATTACAAAGGAATTAAATCATTTCCTGGGGGGACAGCATCTACATGAGGTACATTCAGATGACATTGTGGAGCTCTGCTGCTTCAGGGTGTGGATGCCTTCTCTTTCCCAAGTGAAGATGACCACCACAGAATCATTCATGTTGCAAAAGCCCTCTAAGACCCAGTCCAACCTTCCCCCAGCACCACCATGGCCAAACCACATCCCCAAGTGCCATGGCCACAGGTTTCTTGAACCCCTCCAGGGATGGGAACTCCACCATCTCCCTGGGCAGCCTGTGCCAACCCTTGACCACTCTTGAAGTGCAGAAATTTTTCCTCATGCCACCTAGCCCTCCCCTGATGCAACTTGAGGCCACTAATTCTTCTCCTGCTATTAGTTAAGTGTCAGTAGAGGCCAGCAGCAGCCTCACTGTGACCTCTTACAGCTCTCCACCATGATTTAAATCACCATCCACAGGCATAACTTAGGAGGTCCACAGCACTAGGAGACATCCCCCCAGTGTGTGACAGAGCCTCAAAATTCACCTCCCAACAAAGAAAACAAACTTATGTGATGGCAACCAGGCTGCAGAGTTGAATTTTCAGTTCTGACTGACTAGGCACCACAACTCAAAGCCCACCTCAGCCCCAGTGACGACAAGAAGGTACCCACAGCCCTCCAGGGAGCCTCAGCATGAGAAGGGTTCACAGAATCACAAAAGGATAGGGGTTGGAAGGGACCTCTGAGAGCATTTAGTCCAACTACCCTGCCAGAGCAAGTTCACCTGGAACAGGTTGTCCAAGAGGGTGTCCAAGCATCCTCTTGTCCTTCCTTGGGAGAAGAAGATGACCCCTACCAGGTTCCAGCCCTCCTTCCAGGCAGCTGTAGGGAGCAATGAGGTCTCCCCTCAGCCTCCTCTTCTCCAAGCTGAGCATCCCCAGGTCCCTCAACTGCTCCTCCCCAGCCCTGTTCTCCAGACCCTTCCCCACCCTTATTGCCCTTCTCAGGACCTGCTCCAGCTCCTCAATGTCCTTCTTGGAGTGAGAGACCCAGGACTCAAGGTGTGGCCTCACCAGTGTCCAGCACAGGGACATGATCCCTGCCCTGCTCCTGCTGCCCACACCATTGCTGATCCAGGCCAGGATACTGACCTTCTTGGCCACCTGGGCACACCCTGGCTGATCTCCAGCCAGTTTTGGACCTCCACCTCTAAAACAGAGATCTCACAGGATGCTAAACAACTCCACATGGTCTCCTTTCTCCCAGCAGACTTCTCTTCAACACAGAACCTCTGTACCCAACGTTATGCCAGGCACTGCACAAAGCCCCTTTTGCATTTCAGGGCAACATTGACTCTGTTTAATGAGCAGCAACGCGATTAGGGCCTGAGCACTAATTTGCTTCCATGTTGCTCATGATGCATAAAAGCAGGGAACAAAAAATGAACCCCAGGCCAAATCCCACTGACACAAACGAATGGCAGAAGAAGTGGTTTCAACCACCACACCCTCCAGGCTGTCATGGACCAGATGCAAGACACCCTGGGCTTATAGAGGATTTTATGACCCCTTCATGGTCTGCAATTACAGAAAGAAAAAGACATTCTCTAGGAGCAGCATGGAGAGGCGCAAGAGCTTTTCAGAGGTTTCTTTTCCCTTGCTGGCCAGCCCATAAGAATTCTGAACAGTGAGGGTGGGGAGACACTGCAACAGGTCACCCAGAGAGGTTGTGGATGTCCCTCTTCTGTCTTCCACCTGGTAGGGGAGACACACAGGGGCTCCTTGCCCCTGGCTGCTCCCATTTCTGCTGCAGGGAGGGCACAGCCTGGCTCCACTAATCTCCCTCTGGCACTCCCTTGCAGCCCTCAGCCGTTCCACCTCCTCTTCCAGTTCAGCCTCCACTCTGGGCAGATCAATTCCCTGCTCGCAGCCCACACAGGGCTTGTGTCCGCAGCCCAACATCACAAGTGGAAGGCTTGGACCCTGCCTGCAGCCAGGGGCACGGACCCCTGCCTGTTCAGGTGGCACCACCGCCGGGGTCACCACATGGCTTTTGCCCGGGGTGCAACCACAGCTGCCTCTGGCCTCGCAAACTGCCGTCCCGGCCGCCCCTGGCTCCGCAGTGCTCCTGCCCGTGGGACCGACCCCGCAAACTGCAGCCCCGGCCGCCCCCGGCTCCGCAGTGCTCCTGCCCGTGGGACCGACCCCGCAAACTGCCGCCGCGGTCACCCCCGACCCCGCAAACTGCAGCCCCAACCCCCCAGCGCTCCTGCCTCGCGAACTGCAGTCCCGGCCGCTGCCCGCCGTGTGCCGGAGCCCGCAGCCGGCCGGGCTGACTCACCGCTCCCGCTCCTGCCGAGACTTGCTCACTACGCGGGGGCCGCGGCTCCTCCCGGGGCATTTAAAGACCCCCCGCGGGGCTGCGGCTCCGCCCGCACCTTGCTCCCCTCCCTCCCTTCCTTGGGAAAAGAAACCGACCCCCAGGTGGCTCCAATCTCCTCTCAGGGCGGGGTGGAGAGCCTCAAGGTCTCCCCTCAGCCTCCTCTTCTCCACGCTAAACAACCCTCAGCTGCTCCTCCCCAGCCCTGCTCTCCAGACCCTTCCCCAGCTTGATTGCCCGTCTCTGGACCTGCTCCACCTCCTCAATGTCCTTCTTGCAGTGAGGGACCCGAACCTGACCCCAGGACCTTCATGTCAGGGGGCTTGGAACTAGATGATCCTTGAGGTCCCTTCCAAGCCTAACAATTCCATGATTCTGTGACTCGAGGTGTGGCCTCCCCCGTGCGAGGGACTGATCCCTGCCTTGGTCCTGCTGCCCTCATTATTGCTGCTCCTGCCCTTGGCCACCTGGGCACACATTGGTTCATCTTCAGCTGCTTTTTGACCCCCACCTCAAACCCAGAGATAGCACAAGATCCTAAAAACCTTCTCCAGGTCTGTCTTTTCTGGAGAGCTTCATGGCCACTCTTGCCTGCGGCTGTAGCATTGCCTGGGGGTTGTGGATTTCTGTGGTAACATCAAGGTGGAAATGAGCAAAAAAACCAATTATCTGGGGGGAAAACAACTATCTGCCTAGTTCAGAAGGAGCTCTTCTGCCTTTTTTTCTTTTCTTTTTCCCAGAAGAGACATTCATTGAAAACTAGACTGGAGTGATGAAAATTGTTCCTAGAGATAATTACTATTAATGACTTCCATCCAGGATGAATCTTGAGTTGCAGCCAAGCTCTGTGGGGATGAACACTCAGGTACACAACCCAGGATTTTAATGTCCAGCTACTGCCCTTGTCAGAACTCAGCCTTATCTCTGGTGGCATCCATCACTGGAGACATCTCTCTGCACTTTTCTTCTCCTCTTGGCTAACAACCCCCTGTGGATGCTGCCCAGGGTGGAACCATTTGGGTTGGCAAAGCCCTTCCAGCTCATCCAGTCCAACCATTCTCTAACCCTACCAACCATGGCCCTCAGCACCACATCTTGGAGGCTTTAAAACACCTCCAGGGATGGGGATTCAAGCCCCTTCCTGGGCAGCCTCTTCCAGCATTGAAGAACCCTGTCATCCATGAAGTTTCTCCTCATACCCAACCTAAACCCTAGGATGTGCCTGTGGAAGCACTGCTGGTGAGATGTAGCCCATCTTGATAGCTGCAGACCTTGCTTTTGGTGCTGTCCAGTGCTCTCTGCAAGGACATTTGCCCTGCCAGGGAGAAGAAACAGACAGAGCAGCTAAAGAAAGCGCAGACAGAACAGCTCAGGTTTGGGCTTTGGAAAGGAAACATTATCCTGGACGTTGGAAACCCAAGGAACAAGCACCCAGGCATGCAGCAGCTCTCTGTCTGGTGGCCGCACAGTCACTGTGGCACTTGGGGACATGGCTTAGTGGCTGTGGTGGTGTCGGGTTGCTGGCTGGACTGGATGATCTTAGAGGATTTTTCCAACCCAAACCATTCTGTGACAACCCTCTGCTGTGTGTGGACAAAGCAGAGAGGTCCCAGCCACTCTGGGCTCCCTCCACAAGGCTCCCTCCACAAGCCAGACAGACAACCATCAGACAAACACCATGTCCTGACACCCAGCTGCTGACTTCACTCAGGGTTATCAACTATTTACACAGCTCCTCTGCCAAATGTGCTTCTGGACAGGAGTAGAAAGCCTCAGAAGCACCTGGCTGGTGTGCTGGAGCTACTCACACAGGCCCTGTTCAGCCTCTGCATGAATAATTCAGAGTAGCTGTGGCACTCCACATGCACATCCCATCAAGAGCAGCAAAAACACCTCTGCAAAGGGAGATCTCAGAACAAAGTCATAGAAACATGGAAAGGTTTGGGCTGGAAAAGACCTCTAAGGTCATCCACTCCAGCCAGCAACCCAACCCTACCATGGCCACCAAACCATGGCCCCAAGGGACATGGCCACAGGGTTCTGGAGCCCTTCCAGGGATGGGGAGTCCACCACCTCCCTGGGCAGCCTTTTTGAGTCCCTGACCACTCTTGCAGAAAAGGAATTGTTCCTCATCCCCAACCTAACCCTCCCCTGGCACAATTTCAGACCATTGCCTCTCCTTCTATCACCTCTTCTGCAGCCTTTGCTGTGCCTCCTCTGATGTCCCTCTTGCCCACCAAGGACCAGGCCTTTGGTTTCTTCCCCTCCAGGCCTGTCAAGCTTCTCTTTTTGGGGTCTCTCTTTGAAGGCATTGCTCACATTTCCCAGCCTTTCATATTTCCCTCTTACAGATCCTGGCTCCATCTGGCACTGGCAGCACCTTCCACTCTAGATTCATCTGGAACGAGTCCAGCAACAGCTTCAGAAAGCCCAAAGCAGATGCTTCAAACATTGTCTCTTCCACTCTTGCACTGATGGAGAAGGCAGCAGCTGTCAGACCTTCCTGCCCTCTCCTCTGCAAAGCAGAGCTCTGGACCCCTCAGCCTGGAGCTGCAGATTGCTGGAGGGTGGAGCCCTTCACCTTCAGGCTGCAGTGGCTCTTGGGTGGCTCTGGACACTGTCACCAGGTGAGCCTCACAGACCCTGAGCTGCTCCTGGTTTCCTCCATGCATCCTACTCCAAATCCACACCACATCCTCACTTCCCTGCAAAGTCCCAGCTGCTCTCCAGTGATCTGCTGCCACCACCTCCCTCCCCCTCTGCCAGCTGCCTCTAGCCAGCTTGTCCTCTCCTTCACCACATCCATCTCAAATGGTCCAAGTGCCCCCAGGCAGGTGGGTGCCCCCCACCTCTGAGCTACTCCAGGGCTGGCAATGAGGTGTCACAGGGACCCTTCATGATTTTCCAGGATCCTTCAGGTGCAGGGGGTGACGCAGTGGTTTCCTTCTGCAGTGCTGTCCCCACAGCCATGGGGAAGAGGGTGATGAGCTCAAGGCTCAGGCTGTGGTGCCAGCTCCACAGATACCCAGCCCAAATCCAGAGCAGATCCTTCAACCTGCAGCTTGTTCCAGTGCCCTCAGTGGCCCTGTCCTGCCTCTTCAAGGGAGGGTCTCCACCAGCTGTCTGAGCAACCTGTTCCAGTATTTCACCACCCTCATTGTTCAGAACTTCCTCCTTATGTCCAAGAACTTCCTCCTGACATCCAAGAACTTCCTCTTAACATTCAAAGCTTCCTCCTAATGTTCAAATACTTCTTCCTATCATCCAAGACCTTTCTTCTACCATCCAAGAACTTCCTCCTGATGTCAAAACTTCCTCCTAATATCCAAGACCTTCATCCTTCCATTCAAGAACATCCTTCTGCCATCCAAAACTCCCTCCTACCATCACAACCAAATTCCTAACCCTTCCCACATTTACCTGCAAGTTCATCACCACTCAGCCAACCTCACTTAAGACTTCTCAAATGTGGCCAGCTTTCCAAGTACATCTCTAACCTAACTCCATCCCTCCTCCAGCTTCAACAGCAGCTGAGCTTAACCCACAGCTGCTTTCAGAGTGCACCTCAGGAGCTGCAATCACAAGGCAGGGGTTGGAAAGGACCTCTAGAGATCACCCAGTCCAAACCCCTGCCAAGCCAGGGTCACCTAGAGAAGGTCACACAGGAACACATCCAGGCAGATTTTGAATGTCTCCAGAGATGGAACCTCTACAACCTCTCTGAGCACAAAAATCCTCTCCCCCTACACACAGAGCATCTTCAGGAGGGGGACCTGCTCTGGGCTGGGGTGGATTGGTGCAAACTGGACCATCCTGGCTGTGTGAGGGTCTGGCTGGATGAGATCTGAGGGACAATTAGGAAGCCCTGCATGTTCCTCCAGCAGCATGGGACTGTGTGAGGACTGCTGCAGCAACCAGCTCTGGCAGGAAGCTCTTCCAGCAGCCACCTGAGAATATGGACAGCCTGTGACTGCTTTTGTCTCCAGAGAACAGAGGGCCTTTAATTGCTGAAGCTGTTCAGAACCATTTGCTCTTTTGATTTTCTTTCTTTGTTAAAGGATCACAAAGAAAAGTGGAGCAGAAAAGAAGCCAGAAAATGAATAATAATCAGAAATCATAGACTGGGTTGGGTTGGAAGGGACCTTCCAGGTCCAGGTGGCCCAGGGTGGTTGTGGATTCTCCCTCCCTGGAGGTGTTCAAGGCTGGGCTGGATGAGCCCTTGAGCAGCCTGGGCTGGTGGGAGGTGTCCCTGCCCATGGCAGGGGTTGGCACTAGAGCTTTGGAGACCCTTCCAACCCATTCTGTGATCTCTGTAACCAACCTCTGTCACTTCCCAGTGTCTAGAGGAGCCTTGGCTCATCCCTTTCGTTGAGTGCTCAGAGAGGAGAGAGCCAGGAATAGAAAACCACCTCCCTTATCTGAGCAGCATCACCAGGCCTGGAGCTCCTTGGGTCCTTATCTCCTAACATCAGAGGCTGCATCCAGCAGCTAATGGTGCAGGAGGTGTGAGTGAAGCATTGTGCACTGAAAATGCTGAATACAGCCAGGAGAAAAGAAAAATCTTTTAATCTTTTCATTCTTTTTCATTTCCAGAAGACAAAGAATTCCAGAACACATCCCCCTCTTCCCCAGAAGTTCTGGTGGCAAAAGCCTTTTGTGTAATTAAATGATGGAGTTAATGAAACCCTCCCACCCCTGCCCAGTATCAAAGGGAAGGGAAAAATCAAGGGCTGTAAGGAAGGGAAGAGCTGTTTTCAGATCTGATTTCAAAGTGATGTTGTCTAAATGAGAAGCAGATTGAACAATATGATTGCAGTCTGTCAGTGGGAGAAGAGGAGAACGTTCCACTTAGCTCCACACTCTAGGCTGCAAACAAAAACCCCTTCCCAGGAGGCACTGGGTTGGTGGGAAGAACATCAGAGCTAGGTTATTCACCCCAAAAAACCACAAGGCTGAAAGAGTCCTGGGGACAAGATGACCTGTCTCAGCTGCTGGAGTGTCCTGAGGGATGATGGATACCTGGAGGATGTGGGGACCGTGGTGGTTTCCACCATGGCAAGGGGACCATGGCAGATTCCACCACAGAAAGGGGACCACAGGACTCCCACCATGGGAAGGGGACCACAGCAGTTCTACCACAGAAAGGGGTCTGTGGCACACCCAGCCTGGGACATTACTGTCCCATTATCCAGCTGGGAAAGAGGAGATGTTCCTGGAGAGGGTAACAGATGATATTCCTGGAAGGAAAGAGAGAGATTCCTGGGGGCAAAGGAGAAATATTCCCAGGGGGAAAGGAGAGAGATTCCTGAGAGGTTCATAGAAGATGTTCCTGGGTGGAGATGGGAGACTAAGCAGCAGTCTGTTGTCTGGGACCAGAATGCAGAGCTCCCTGTGCTGGCAGTGCCAGGACCAGCAGCTGGTGCCTCTGCTCTGTCCATTCATCAATCCCTTTTGCCTGCTTCATCTTGGGGACAGTTCCCACCCATCCCAGAGGAGCAGAGCTGCAGCTGTCATGCTGAGGTCACCACCCACCTTCTCCTCGTGCCTGTGTGCAGAGCTGGGTACTGATGCTAAAAGATGCAGGAGCCACTCTCCCTGCTGCAGAACATCATCAGGTAAGGCCTGCAGGGGCAAGGACTCCACTGCTGCTCACAGCTGAGGGCTGACTCCACCAGGGAAGGAGGAGAGCTGGAGGTCCAAGACACAGCAGGCTTAGCAGAGCCTTTTGATTCATATTTCATGGCAAAAATCAAAGAAAACCCAAAAGCAAACTGAGGAGAATGACTGAGGTGAGAGATTCAGGAAGGAGGGCTCAGAGAAATGAGAGCAACCAAACATCTCCCCCAGCTGAACCCTTCAGCCCACTCCAGGAGTGGGAACAGATGCTCAGCACTGACTGTACTGAGAAACTCAAAGTCCTGGCAGTGAGGAGAAAGCTGCTGGGAGAGGCTGGGAATGCCAGCAGGAGGAGATAGGATAGGCACCAAGGCTGGGGAGGGAAGGAAAAAGCTGGGAGAAGTTCTCTCTGGTTTGCCTGCAAACAGGGTGGATGTGCCAGAGGTGCTGCTGAGCTGGGTCCAGACAAGAGCTGCTGAGCTGGGTCCAGACAAGAGCTGCTGAGCTGGGTCCAGACAAGAGCTGCTGAGCTGGGTCCAGACAAGAGCTGCTGAGCTGGGTCCAGACAAGAGCTGCTGAGCTGGGTCCAGACAAGAGCTGCTGAGCTGGGTCCAGACAAGAGCTGCTGAGCTGGGACCAGACAAGAGCTGCTGAGCTGGGACCAGACAAGAGCTGCTGAGCTGGGACCAGACAAGAGCTGCTGAGCTGGGTCCAGACAAGAGCTGCTGAGCTGGGACCAGACAAGAGCTGCTGAGCTGGGTCCAGACAAGAGCTGCTGAGCTGGGTCCAGACAAGAGCTGCTGAGCTGGGACCAGACAAGAGCTGCTGAGCTGGGACCAGACAAGAGCTGCTGAGCTGGGACCAGACAAGAGCTGCTGAGCTGGGACCAGACAAGAGCTGCTGAGCTGGGACCAGACAAGAGCTGCTGAGCTGGGACCAGACAAGAGCTGCTGAGCTGGGTCCAGACAAGAGCTGCTGAGCTGGGACCAGACAAGAGCTGCTGAGCTGGGACCAGACAAGAGCTGCTGAGCTGGGTCCAGACATGAGCTGCTGAGCTCCCCAAAGGTAAAATATTGCAAGTCTGTTGTCACATAGTGTGGCTGAGGTGTTGGCTGTGTGCTCAGTGACTCAGAACAAAGCCACCCAAACCTCCATCGAAGGCTGAGTGATGTCAGTGCTGGAACAGATGCTTGGCTGTACAGTGACAAAAACTATAAATACAGGATGGCTGCAGATTACATAAACAGAGAGAGCTGGGAGCACTGTGAGGCACAGCTCAGCCTGGAGCCACAGAGAAAAAGCAAGGACTGAGGGCTCTGAGGAAAGGCTCAGAGAAAGAGCCCAGCCCCAAGCACTGTGGCATCACACCAGCCCTGTCCCTTGGGGGCTCTGCATAGCTGATGGGAGGCTGGCAGAGCAGCATCTCCCAGAGGACCTATTCAATTATTAACTTACTTTGGGGTAGTTAGGGATTAGCTGGTCACAGAATTGTCACAGAATGGTTGAACCTCTGGAGCTCACCCAGTCCAAGCCCCTGCTCCAGCAGGGCACCCACAGCAGCTTGCCCAGGAGCACAATGCCCAGCTAGGGTTGGAAGCTCTCCACACAAGGAGACTCCACAACCTCTCTGGGCAGCCTGCTCCAGGCCTCCAGCACCCTCACAACAAACAACTTTCTCCTCCTGTTCAGGTGGCACCTCCTGGGTTCCAGTTTGTGCCCCTTGTGCTGTCCCTGGGCACCACTGAGCAGAGTCTGGCCCCAGCCTCTTGCCCCCCACAGCTCCTTTGTCTCTTGCTGAGCATTGCTCAGCTGCCCTCTGGGGCTGCTCTTCTGCAGGCTCTCAGCCCCAGGGCTCTCAGCCTTTGCTCCTCACAGAGCTGCTCCAATCCCTTCCTCATCATCACAGCCCCCATTTCATGGCCTCCTCTGGTCCCAGTCCATCAGCTCCATCTCCTCCTTGTTCTGGGGGCCCCACAGCTGCACCCAGCCCTGCAGGTGAGGTCTCAGCAGAGCAGGGCAGAGGGGCAGGATCCCTTCTCTCCATTTGCTGGCTCCTACATCCCACAGCCTGTACATGATGCTGGGAGTCTGGGGGCAAGAGGAGGAGGTGATGATGTGCTCATGGGCTTAGCACACCAAGAATCACACATTTTCCTCCAGCACCAAGGAAAAAGTGAGTGAATAAACCCAGCAGATCCATTATCAGGTTCAGCTGCAGTGGCTTTGATGGTGCTCAGGCAGTGCTGCTCCTCCTGGGAGCATACAGGGGGAGGAGGGAATAAATAAATAGCTAATTTTTTACCCACTTAGATCCAGCCCTGGCAGTGTCTGCCTGGTGAGTCAGAGCAGATTGAAATACGTGAACCTGTGACAGAGCCTCTGTAATACTCCCAGGGCTGAGGCTCCAGAGCTCTGCTCCTCCTGGAGTGAGAGATCCATCACAGGCAAAGAAACGCAGCTTTGGTGCTTACCCAGCAGAAAAAGTGATAGAGAGGGAAAGTTGAGGCCTTCTGATCCACTTTTCCTCAGTCACATCTCTTAGAATGGTGAGGAAGGAACCACTTGTGGTGGCATTTGAGAGCTGAAAGACTGAGGCAGGCCAGCAGCACCACTGGAGCCCTGCTCTGGAGGAGAAGAGCATTGCTGGACACCTCCCTCCCTGCCAGCAGGGTGCTGTGCTCTCACCCAGCCCCTAAGAAATCCTCTGCCTGCAGCTTCTCTGTGCTGTGGTTACCAACAGCAGCCCCCAGCCTTTGGGACAGCAATGCAGAACTGCCTGGGATTGCCTGACAGACAAAGTTCTTTGCTGTGAGGGTGGTGGAACACTGGAAGAAGTTGTCCAGACAGGTGGTGGAGTCCCCATCCCTGGGAACATTCAAGACCAGGCTTGATGGGGCTCTGAGCAGCCTGATCTAGTTGATGTCTCTGCTGGCTGCTGCTTTAAAGGTCCCTTCCAGCCCTCTCAGCCTGTCCCCCACAGGGGAGGTTCTCCAGCCCTCTGATCATCTCCATGGCATCCTCTGGACACTTTCATGTCCCTGTTTTGCTGGGGGCACCAGAACTGGAAGCACGAGAACTGGAAGTAGTGCTCCAAGTAGGGTCTCATGCTTGAGGAGGGCAGATTGAGACTGGAGATGAGGAAGAAATTCTTGGCAGCAAGGGTGGGGAAACACTGGCATAGGTTGCCCAGGGAGGCTGTGGCTGCCTCCTCCCTGGAGGAGTTCAAGGCCAGGCTGGATGAGGCCCTGAGCAAGCTGGGCTGGTGGAGGTGTCCCTGCCCCTGGCAGGGGATTGGAGCTGGATGATCTCTGAGGTCCAAGCTGGAGCCTTGATGACTCTGATTCCATTTTTCTGTTGTTGCTGACTTGCTCAGCTGCTGTTTGCAGTTAATCCTTGGGGGATCTTCTCTCCTGCATCCTGCTGGAACTTGGGCAGGCTTTCAGCACTGCTTTCATCTGCCTGCTTTTATTTCAACAAGCCTAAACCTGCCTGTCCTGCTTTTCCCCCAGCCACAGCCTAGCCAGACCTTTCTTTTCCCCCATGGTAGCTCCTGTTTCATCTTTTCATTTACTTCAGTGCCTTTGCTTTGCTGTCTTCATCCAACTTCAGAGCCCTTCACTGCTCCTCTTCTCGTGGTGCCTAATGCATTTAATCTCCTGCTTTCCACTTCCCTTTTCTTCTCTCACACACACACTTTGATCACAAGTTTCTTCTGCTTGATTCAGCTTCAGCACATGGATGCACTTCAGAGAATGCACCTCCAAAAAGCTCTTTTTTTCCCTCCTCCATCTCCCTCACAGGATGGTTTCCTGTCCTGCTTTGCCTCATCAGTGTCAGCCTCTGTCTCTCTCTACAGCAGCAGTGAACAAATCCTTTGTGCATCCAGCTCTGGACTTGTGATCCCAAGCAGCAAAGTCTCATCAAGGCAATTAAAGGCAAAGATGATTCCCTGGGAAGAACAAATAACTTCCATTTCTTTTCCACCTGGGAGTTCAGCATTGCTGGGGCCAGGATGGGAATCAGTGCCAGTCCCTAAGGAAAGGCACAGGGTGGGGGAAGGATGGAGGGCAGGCTGTGGCTGATGCCCCTCTAGCAGACTGGTGGAATTAATTTGATTGGAATCCTGGAATCTTTTTGCTTGGAAAAGCCCTTTGAGACCATCCTGCTCAATGCTTAGCCCAGCACTGCCAGATCACCACTAACCCACAGCCCTCAGCACCACATCTCCATGGTTCTGAAACCTCTGCAGGGATGGGGACTGCACCACTGCCCTGGGCAGCCTGGGCCACAGCTGGAGGGTTGTGCCCAGTTCTGGGCTCCCCAGTTCAAGAGGCACAGGGACAGACTGGAGAGAGTCCAGGAGAGGCTGTGAGGATGCTGAAGGGCCTGGAACAGCTGTGTGAGGAGGACAGGCTGAGAGCCCTGGGGCTGTGCAACCTGGGGAAGAGAAGTCTGAAAGGAGATCTTATTGATGCCTATAAATGTCTGAAGAGTGGGGGGCAAGAAGGGGCCAGGCTCTGCTCAGGGGTGTCCAGGGACAGCACAAGGGGCAGTGAATACAAACTGGAACCCAGGAGGTTCCTCCTCAATGTGAGGAGAAAATTGTCTGGTGTGAGGGTGCTGGAGGCCTGGAGCAGGCTGCCCAGAGAGGTTGTGGAGTCTCCCCTGGAGACTTTCAAGCCCCACATGGATGTGCTCCTCTGTGCCCTGCCCTGGCTGCCCTGCTGGAGCAGGGGGCTTGGACTGGATGACCTCCAGAGGTCCCTTCCAACCCCTCCCAGCCTCAGCTTTGAATAATGAGATAATTTGAGGTTGGTTTATTTTTTTCCCCCTAGCTGCTGTGGGTGATTTTTTTGTCCCTCTGAAACCTGTGCCCTGCTTTGCATTGGTTTGCCCCTTGTTAAATTCCACCAAGCACCCAGACTGGCAGAGAGCTTTTAGTCATCCCTGTGCTTTATATAGTCCATGCACAACACAGCCACGGGTGGAGGAGCCTTAAAGTAGGACAGCATCAAACACAGCAGAGAGGGTGACAGAGAGCTCCCCACTGCCTGGCAGCTCTCTGGTGTCTCTGGAAATGCTTAGCTGCAAATGTAAAATGAAACCAAAAGTGACATTGCCTGGAAAATGGGGTGAGAGGGAGGGTGGGGGGAGGAAAAAAGAGGATAATTGAAATAAAAACCTCACATCTGCTTTGAAGCATTCACCACAGCCAAAGGGAGAGAAGCTTCAGAGGGCAGAGGCTCAGGAGGAAGTTTTCAAGGCTCTAGGAGAAGGTAAAGTTACCAACTTTGAATTTTCTTTTCCCTGGAGGGGGCTGTTGAGGTTTTAGGTCATCCCTCAGCTCCCTGTTGGGTGCTGTAACTGCAGGGAGGCGCACACAGGTCTTGGCACTCACACTTCTCTTCCCACAGGATCAGAGAGTTGTTTGGGTTGGGAAAGACCTCCAGGATCATCAGAGCTAGCTGTCAGCCTCAGACCACCATGGCCATGGCCCAGTCCTGTGGTTTCATAGATTCACAGAATGGGTTGGGTTGGAAGGGAGCTTAAAGACCACCCAGCTCCAACCCCCTGCCATGGGCAGGGACACCTCCCACCAGCACAGGCTGCTCAAGGTCTCATCCAGCCTGGTCCTGAGCACCTCCAGGGAAGGGACATCCACAGCCTCCCTGGGCAACCTGTGCCAGTCTCTCCCCACCCTCACTGCCAAGAATTTCTTCCTCCCCTCCACTCTGTCTGCCCTCTCCCAGTCTCCATGGTGGGGTTGGGCTGATGCTTGCCCTCAGTGCTCTCTTTGCCAACCCAAACTGTTCTGTGTCTGTGATCTCCCAGAGGCAGTGACTCCACCAGGGAGCCCAGTGCCTCCAGTTCCCACCCCAGTGCAGACCAGCTCAGCTCCCTGTGCTGCCACAGCCTGCAGACCTGAGCCTGCCCTGGCTGGCAGCTGCTCCTCTTGCCTCTGCTCCAGGTTACAGCTGGAGCTGACTGTGGGAGGAGTGTTAATTATTAATAGGAATTATCCCAATTGATTTTCAATTACAGAATATCATTTTCTATTACCTCACAAGGAGGCTGCAGGAATTCCATTAAATTCAGAATGAGGCTCATCAACTCCCATTAAGAGCCACCTCAGCTAACTCCCTTCTCTCCCTCCATGATTTCCATTAGCCCTTCCCATCCATTTCCACTCATTTGAAGTGACTCCATCTGAAAGGAGTTTCAATGACCTGATGGCTTATCAGCATTCTGGGCTCTCTAACCTGACAGGGACATCACCTGCCTGCTCTCAGCTCCTTCTACACATCCACCACTTAGGATCCTCTGTAGAGCATCACAGCTGCCTGCAGCAGGCAGCCAGCTCCCTCTGACAGTTCTCTAAGGACCACCTCCACTCCTGCCCCAGCACTGAGTCTCTCTCCTGACAGCTGTTAACTTTGACATCTTGGGCTTCTTTTTCCTGATTAGAATGATAATAATGAAGAGGCTGAGAAAGAAAATGTCCTTTTTATACCTTTTAACCATTTCCCCCTGATAATTAAGCCACTGCCACCAGCACTCTGCTGCTGCTTGAGACAACTCAAGCAGGAAAAATATTTCCTCTGATGTTCTCTACTCTGCTCTGCTGAAACCTCACCTGCAGTGAGGTCTTCTGTGTTCAGTTTTGTGCCTGCTGCCCCTTGTCCTTCCACTGAGCACCACTGAAGAGAGCTTGACCTCCTCCTTTTGACCTCCTCCCTTTAGCTATTGATCAGCAGACACCACAACTCACAAGGTTCACTTCACACTTGGGGTTTGGTTTGGGTTTTTCTTTTTTTTTTCCTTCACAAATCTTTTTTTTTTTTTTTCCCTTCTCCCTGTGTAGGAGGAAGAGTTCCATGACGACTTGGAGCAGATGGATAGGATCTGCATGTCCTCTTCCAAGCTCCACTCCCTGCTATTTGTCTGCAAAAGCAGACTCAGTCACTAAGGTTGGAAAAGACCTCTGAGCTCAAGTCCAACCTTCTACTCACCACCTCCATGGTGACTTGGCCAGGTCACAAAGTGCCACATCTACTGGAATTGTAGAATTATAAAATTGTTTGGGTTGGAAAAGGCCTCTGAGATTCTCCAGTCCAACATCAACCCAGCCCCACCATGGCCACCAAACCATGGCCCCAAGAGACATGGCCACAGCTCTCTGGAACACCTCCAGGGATGGGGACTCCACCACCTCCCTGGGCAGCCTGTGCCAGTCCCTGATCAATCCTGCAGCACAAAAACTCTTCCTAAGAAGCAGCTTAAAGCTGACCTGAACATTATCCCCATGTGCTCATTCCTGCCTCTGTTTGTCTTCTCCCCACCTGGTTGTCTCAGAGGGCAGAGCAGCTCCCTGGAGGTGCTTTGATTTGTGACTTCTGATAATTATCAGTAATTTGGGACATCACTGGTTGGCAGGTCCTGGAAATCTTGATTGCATAGCTTCAGTCTGACATTGCTGGGCACCATCACAGCCAGGGTGGGAGGAGGAGACAACTGGAGGGACCAGACAGACACTTATGTGGTGGGGGGAGGAAAAGGGAAAACAAAGGAGCCAAAGGTAGAATCCTAGAATGGGTTGGGTTGGAAAGGGACCTGAAAGCTCATCCAGCTCCAACCCCCTGCCATGGGCAGGGACACCTCCCACCAGCCCAGCTTGCTCAAGGCCTCATCCAGCCTGGTCCTGAACACCTCCAGGGAGGGTTCCAGTGTCCAGAAATATCTTTCCCACCTAATGCTGACCACGAACTCATCATTGACTTCATCATTTACTCCTTGCCCATACCAAAGCACCACCTCTGAGCACCCTTAAGCTAATCTTGCTGCCTTCTACCAGCAGAATCCTCTCTCCCACAACCCAGATGTCTCTTAAATACCAAGAATCACCTGCTAATGGTTTCAGAGGGTTAATTAAGGGCTTTTTTGTTAGAGATAATAGAACTCAGAATGAGGAACACCTGCATTATCTTCAGTGCTACCTCTGCAAATGGAGATCACAGGCAAATTACTGCTGCCTTTTATTCCCCCATTATGCAGGGAATGAAGGCAGGGAACTTACACACAGTGATTAACTTCGGTGCTTTATGTCCTCCAGGGCTAATCACAGGGTGTAAGCCACACACTGGATGTGCAGACCTCTTGTTTCTGGCCCTTCTGCTAGGAGGATCCCAGCTCTGCTCCTCTAGGATGGTTTTATTCCCTATGAGGAGCCTGGTGGAAGCATTTGGATATATTCTGCATCACATCCTAAGTACCAAAGGAACTTTCATGAGAAGGCATTAAAAGGGGCAGAGGTGCTCCAGGCCTCTGATCATCCTCACTCTCTGCTCTGGACCTGCTCTAACAGTTCCATGTCCCTCTTGTGTTGTTGAGGACTCCAGAGCTGGCCCCAGCACTGCAGGGGGAGGGTCTCATGAAGGCAGAGCAGAGGAGGAGAATCTCCTTCCTCACCCCACTGCCCACACTTCTGGTACAGCCCAGGCCATGGCTGACTTTCTGGACTGCAACATTGCTCACCTGCTCCTGGTCCAAGGCTCTGCCTTCAGGCTGGGGTCTCAGGAAGGTCATTTGATATCAAGTGAGGTAAGCTGGGTATGAGATGCCTCCACACCTGGGATGTGAGCCCAGGGACTGAGCCCAGGGGAAGGCAGTGATGGACCACAGTCCCTGCTGCCCTCTGTTCTTCTGTAGCTGAAAGCCTTTCTTTCCTCCACCCATCAAAGGTTTCATTCTGGGGGTGCCAGACCACATCCCATCACTCCAGGGCTGCCAAACTCAGCTCTTGGGAAAAGCTTTTCTTGCTAACCAGAGTGGCTGCAGCTTCCCAAATCCCCTCAGCTCATCACAGAATTGTTACAGCTGGGAAAGACCTCTGAGATCACTCAGTCCAGCCATCAGATGATGCAGGCACCTCCTCTCCTCCTCCCTCCCCTCAGATAAACCCAAAGCCACTCAGCAGATGATGGCAGCAAGCACCAAATTCACACCCAAAGAACCCCCAGTCTCTGAGCCACCTCCTCCCCACTTCTCAGCCTTGTCTGGAATTTCAGGAGCAAGCAACTCCAGTGTGATGGTGCAAACCAACCTAACCCTCAGCTGCCCAGTTCCAGCAGCACCATGGAGCCTGCAGAAGGAGCTGCTGCTCCCAGGTGGCTTCTTGACCTCCTCTCCCCACCTTTATAATCACCAGGAGTGCTCCCAGTAACTGCAGAGCTATGGTCCCTGGCCACAGGGAGAGTCTTTAGCTGCTGGTTCCCATCACAGTTGTGAGGGTCACAGAGCTGGGCTAGGCAGAGCCATTTGTCACTGTCTCATACAGCAGCAAACCACACAACATCTCCTTGGCCTCCCACAGACCTCTCCCTTGCCACACAGAGAGGTTCCTGATGGCTCAGAGGTACCTTCTGTGCACTGCTGCTTGGTGCAGCTCTTCAAAGTGCCCTGCAGCTCCTGAGCACCCAGAGCCTAGTCAGGACTGTGGCTCCTCATCCAACCAGACATGCACAGAACCACACAATCCCAGCATGGGAACTCTGGAGATCACCCAGTCCAAGCCCCCTGCTCCAGCAGGGCACCCACAGCAGCTTGCCCAGCATCACAGTGTCCAGCCCGAAGGTCCCTTCCAACCCATGGAATCACAGAACTGTCAGGGTTGGGAGGGACCTCAAGGCTCAGCCAGTTCCAACCCCCTGCCATGGGCAGGGACACCTCACACTACAGCAGGTTGCTCACAGCCACATCCAGCCTGGCTGCAAAAACCTCCAGGGATGAGGCTTCCACCACCTCCCTGGGCAACCTGTGCCAGTGTCTCAGTACCCTCATGGGGAAGAATTTCTTCCTAACATCCAATCTGCATCCACCCATCCAAGCCAGCCCACTCTGGGATGCTGTGCTGAACCTGGGTCATTGATTTTCCCAGCTTCTATCACAGGAGGTGTTTGTGCCAGGGCAGGGGTGAGGACAGCACTGGCAGGAGCAGGGATGAGCTTGTTCCCAGTGCTTAGGGTCTATCCTTGGTCCTTAGCCCACCCCCAAACTCACAAAGCAGATCTCAGGGTGACAGCTGGAAGCTGTCTTCCAAGCAAGGCTGCAGGGCCAAGGCTGATTTGACCATTGCAGGTAAGCTGAAGCTTCTAGAAAGCTCCATCACAACCCCATCAAAGCATCCTCCTCTTGCCTGTCTCTGGAGAGTGGCAAGCACCTGGGGCTGCTTTCACCACCCTGCTCTGGGCTGCAGATTACCTGGGGAGGAGAATCCATTTCCATCCCTCTCCAAGGTCTTGCAGTTCATCCCCTTCTTGCCTTGCTCCAGACAAATCCAATTAGCAGAGCTGCTGGGAACCTGCTGGGAGCCCATTCCCCTGCTGGCAAATGCAGGTCCTTTGCACACAGACAAATGCAGGCAGCTCTGTGCTTCCTCCAGCACCATCCCCTCTGCTCCCTCACTGCAGAGAGCTGATGGCCAGCAGCTTGCCCCAAGCTCTCCACCCTCCACTCCTCCTTTACTCCCTGCTAAGGCTGCTACTCACCCTAGGTAGTGACAGGACCAGGGGCAATGGTTTGAGGCTGGAGCAGGGCAGAGTTAGGTTGGACATCAGGAGGTGAGGAGACACTGGAACAGGTTGCCCAGGGAGGTAGTGGAGGCTCCATCCCTGCAGACATTCAAAGTGAAACACGATGGGGACCTGAGCAGCCTGCTCCAGGTGCAGATGTCCAACTTCCAGTACCGAAAGGGGGCTGCAAGAAAGCTGGAGAGGGACCTTTGACAAGGGCTGGGAGTGACAGGATAAGAGGGAATGGATTGAAGGTGGAAAAAGGGGAGACTGAGACTGGAGATGAGGAAGAAATTCTCTGCAGGGAGGGAGGGGAGACTCAGGAACAGGTTGCCAGGGAGGCTGTGGATGTGCCCTGCCTGGAGGTGTTCAAGGCCAGGCTGGGTGAGGTCTTGAGCAAGCTGGGCTGGGGGGAGGTGTCCCTGCCCATGGCAGGGGGTTGACACTGGATGAGCTCTGAGGTGCCTTCCAACCTAAGCCATTCTAGGATTCTCTGATCCCCCCTTTGGGCTTTCCCAGAGCTGGCTGCTTCTGCCAGCCTCCCCTTTTTGATCAATGTTTATTTCCCTCCTTGGGCACCTGCTAATTTTCTCCATCTCTTTTATGTTTTTAATCACATATCAAAGTCTCCCTTGATGCTCTCTCACTCCTCACAGCCTGCAGCCTCTTCCCATTTCCCATAATTACCTCACTGCTGACAGCTGCCCATTGGACACCTCCCTGCATCCTGCTTTGACTTTGTCTAACAGAGAACTGCAGCTACACTTGGCCTTAATTAATACACAGAACCCAGCATGGGGGTGGGGGTTTGGAAGGGAGCTCTGGAGCTCATCCAGTCCAAGCCCCCTGCTCCAGCAGGGCACCCACAGCAGCTTGCCCAGGAGCACAATGCCCAGGGGGGGTTGGAAGCTCTCCACACAAGGAGACTCCACAACCTCTCTGGGCAGCCTGCTCCAGGCCTCCAGCACCCTCACACCAAACAACTTTCTCCTCCTGCTCAGATGGCACCTCCTGGGTTCCAGTTTGTGCCCCTTGCCCCTTGTGCTGTCCCTGGGCACCACTGAGCAGAGTCTGGCCCCAGCCTCTTGCCCCCCACAGCTCCTTTAGCTCTTGCTGAGCATTGCTCAGCTGCCCTCTGGGGCTGCTCTTCTGCAGGCTCTCAGCCCCAGGGCTCTCAGCCTTTGCTCCTCACAGAGCTGCTCCAGGCTCCCTCAGCATCTTTGCAGCCTTTGTTGGACTCCCTCCAGCAGTTTCCTGCCCCTCTGGAACTGAGGATTCCAGAACTGGCCCCAGTGCTCCCCTCAGGTGGGCAGAGTGGGGGGAAGGAGAACCTTCCTTGGCATTCCTGGTTTCTGGGCAGGTGTTGCACCCTTCTGAAGCCTGAATTCCCCCTTGTAGGCATTGCAGCCTCTTCCCCCTGATGCAATAGCTGCCAATCAATCCCTTTAATCTATATTATAGGGAAGCTTAGGGAAATGTGCCCAATTTCAGGGTGTCACTGCAAATCCTGCCAGAGGGGAAAAAAAATTATTCCTTGATCAGATCCTTCCAAATCCTCATCACTGCTGCCAGTCACAGGAGATTCATGTGGGGTTTGTGCTCATTCCCAGGAGAGTTCTCTAATCCCTTGTCAGAAGCCTGAAGGGTTTCACCCAAGCTCTTAACCAGCTGAATCAGATTGGCAGGGAGCAAACCAAGCACCCTACTCCCGTCCTGCCAACAATGGCTTGAGGGGAAAACCAAAAATCCTCATTCACTTATCTGAGCCTTTAACACCTGCAGATGTTGCCCTGGGAAGTGATTTAGTTGATAAAGCACTAGGGCAGGTGTTTGGAAATGGAGAGGTTGCCCTTACCAGAGCAATCCCAGTGCCCACCCCTGTCCCTGCCATTGCTCCTCACTGCCAAATGTGCCACAGAGTCATGGAATTGTTTGGGTTGGAAAAGGCCTCTGAGATCATTGAATCCAGCCTTCAACCCAACACCACCATCAAACCTTGGCCCCAGGGGACATGGCCACGGGTTCCTGAACACCCCCAGGGCTGGTGTCTTGAATGCCTCCAGGGATGAGCAGCACCCACCTCTCTGGGCACCCTGGGCCAGGCTCTCACTGCCCTCAGTGGCAAAAAAAACATCAGGTCCCCATCAAGGTTGACCTTGAATGTCTGCAGGGTTGGAGCCTCAACCACCTCCCTGGGCAGCCTGTCCCAGTCTATCCCCACCCTCACAGAACTCCCTCCTGATGTCCAACCTAACTCTGCCCTGCTCCAGTTCCAAACCACTGCCTCTCATCCTGTCCCCTCAGCCCCTCCTGAGCAGCCCCTCCCCAGCCTTCTGCTGCTGGCAGTGCAGAGATGCACAGAGCTCAGGGCCAGGCTCCCTCCAGCCCTTTCCATCCCAGAGGGTTTGGTGTTAGGCACAGCAGGGAGGTGCTGCCCAGCTCTGTGCAGTGCCTGTTCTGTGACAAGAATCAGCAGAGGCTTTATCCCCCCAGGGCTTACTGCTGGTCAGCTGCTTCAGAAGAGACATTTCCCTGCTAGACCTTGTACAAGATAAGCCAAACTAAAGCCTCCACTCCACCATAATCACCATTTCCTTGTTGTGTGACTGCAGAGGATCTACATTCCAGAGATGATGATGCAAAGCTACCAGCTAAGCCTGGAGGGGAATAAAACAAGATGATAACAAAATCTTTCTCCTGCAGAGCTAGAAGAAAGCTACAACTGATTTATCAGTACCAGAGGAAGTTACTACCCTCTGCTGATGAGAATAGACTTACAGCCCATGCAGGAGCCACAGCCAGCAGCACACCAACCCACAGACATCTGCAGCCAGCTGTAAAAATGGTTTCAAAGTGCCTCCATTCGGCCAACATTTCAGATTTAGGTTGGGGACCTACATGGACTGTCAGATGTCCAAGGCAAGGATGCATCCCTGCATCCCTGAGGAGCAGAAGAAGAGGATTACAGCCCCCAACAAGGAACTAATCATAGACTCACAGAGTGGTAGGGGTCAGAACGGAGCTCTGGAGATCACCCAGTCCAATCCTCCTGCACCCACAGCAGCCTGCCCAGGAGCACACTGCCCAGGGGGGGTTGGAAGCTCTCCACACAAGGAGACTCCACAACCTCTCTGGGCAGCCTGCTCCAGGCCTCCAGCACCCTTAAAGAAGTTTCTCCTCCTGCTCAGATGGAACCTCCTGGGTTCCAGTTTGTGCCCCTTGTGCTGTCCCTGGGCACCACTGAGCAGAACCTGGCCCCAACCTCTTCCCCCTACCAGAGATTCTTCCCTCTTCTGAGCTGACCAGAGGAGGCTCCAGGGAGACCTTAGAGATGCCTGCCAGTGCCTGAAGGGCTACAAGGAGGCTGCAGAGGGACTGTTCCCAAAGGCCTGCAGGGACAGGACCAGGGGCAATGGTTTGAAATGAGAGCAGAGCAGATTGAGATTGGATGTGAGGAACAAGTTCTGCACCAGGAGGCTGCTGGAACACTGCAACAGGCTGCCCAGGGAGGTGGTTGAGGTTCCATGCCTGGAGACCTTCAAGGTGAGGCTGGAGAAGGCTCTGAGCAACCTGATCCAGCGGAGGATGTCCTGCTGAGTGCAGGGGGTTGGACTGGATGAGCTCTGGACGTCCCTTCCAAACCAGACCATTCTCTGACTGCAATGTTGCTCTGGCTGTGCAAGACACCTGCAGAGGAGCTGAGTCCTGCCATGGCAGGCAGCAGCAGGACACCAAATAATCACCTTGTAGACAGCATTTTGAGCAGAAAAAAGCGTGTTTGTATTTGAGGAACCAGCACCCATTGGCCACAAATCATTATTTAGAGAGGGAATCTGAGGGTCCTTTCAGAGAGACAGTTTCAGGTGGGTGGGAAGAGCACAGGAGAGCTGCTGCTGCCCTGCTGGAGGCATTGTGCTTAGTTCCAGGCAACTTCTCCTGCCTGATCCCTGAAGTGCATTTAGCTTCCCCCCGGGGAGCTGAGGCTGAACAGGCAGCTCAGGAGGAAGCCATGGGTGCTTGGCCTGGGTGAGGCAACCATCACTGGGTTCTGCTCCAAAACAGGTCACCTTTCATACTTGGGATATCATTTAGTGCTGAAGTGGGAATCTTTCCTTTTAGTGTTTCAAGTATATCATCTTGCACTGCTGCCTGATGGCCCTGCTGGGAGCCAGAGCAGGGCTGGGGCTGCTCATGAACTGCCCAGCTCAGGCTCTGCTCAGGGCTGGCACTGCCCAGCTCAGGCTCTGCTCAGGGAGGTCCTTGCTGAAGCTCAGGGCAGCTTGGCACAGCCAGAGGCTGCTCCTAGCAGGCAGAAGCTGATGGCAGAGTTCCTGCCAAGGGCTGGGATGCACAAAGCCTCTGCCTCAAACTTGCTGCTGGCCACACCAAGGGCACTGCCACAGCTTGTGGCACACCTTGGGGGGCAGGAAGGCAGAGGTGGCAGCTGTGGGGAGGAGCAGCCAGGACAGGGGAGCCTCAAGTGCCCCCCAAGGGATTGCAGCCCCTGCAGGGCATCCTCAGGAGCCAGTTGAGGGATCCCCAGGGCCAAGCCTCTTCTTCCCTGGCTGCTGTCCCAGCAGGACTCTGTCCCTTCTGCCTTCCATCCCCATCCCTGTGCTCCTCAATCCAGCTCCTGAATCTGCTTCCCATCAGTCTCTCTCCCTTCTTACCTTTCTCTTCCCTTTGGGAAGGCAGAGAGTTTCCTGGAGAGTCTCTGGCACCCAGCCCAGTCCTGCCCCTAGAGAACAACACAGCAAATCTCTTGATTGGTAGCAAATAGAAACAGGAGAGGGGTTTTGTGTTACTTACAGAAAAGCAAGGCAGGTGTTACCACCTCCACCTTCCCACATGCTTTGCACTTCTACAGGTCCTGGGACCTGGACCAAACAACCTTCTGAGAGACATCTTCTGGTGTGAGAAGTTACCAATCCTCTGTCCTGGTCTATTTTTCAGCTTCTGCAGTGATCTCTGTCCTCAGAACAGTGCTGAGGCCACCTACTGAGGAGGGGCAGCTTCTGGCTTCCCTGCTGGGAGAGCAGAGTGCTCAGCTGCCTGCAGAGGGGCAGCAGTTGCCTGCTGCTCAGCCCTCAGTCGCTGCTGGGTGAAGGCTTGAGGTCGTTGCCCTCTTCAGAGAGGAGCCCAGCCTGTGTCTGCAGTGGCAGCGGGGCCCTGGCAGTGCTGCCCCCTCAGCCAGAGCCTGCCCCGTGCTGCCCTTGCAATTTGTCTGACACAAGAGCTTTGAGGAGTGATCTGTGAAGCTCATCAGCACTCTGACCCAGCCTGCAAAACAGGAGCCCAGCTTCTGCAAATTAAAGAGCAAAGGGAAAAAAAACCCCAAAACATAAGAGCTTTGGAGAGCTCTCAGCCCAGAGAGAAAGCAGAGAGGCTCTTTAGGTGCAGGAGGCACCAGGCTGGGCACAACCTCATTGAATCATGGAATGGTTTGGGTTGGGGAAGGCCTCTGAGCTCCTCCAGTCCAACCCCACCATGGCCACCAAACCATGGCCCCAAGGGACATGGCCACAGGGTTCTGGAACACCTCCAGGGATGGGGACTCCACCACCTCCCTGGGCAGCCTGTGCCAGTCCCTGACCACTCTTGCAAGCACAGAAATTTTTCCTCCTCTCCAACCCAGCCTCCCCTGGCACAACTTCAGGCCACTTCCTCTCCTTCTACCACCTGATACCATGGACAAGACACCAAGCCCCACCTCAGTCCAACCTCCTCTCAGGGAGCTGCAGAGAGCAATGAGGTCTCCCCCAGGACTCTCCTCTTGCCCTTGCTGAGCTCCATGAGGTTTCCCTCCACCCAGCTCTGCAGCCTGGCCAAAGTGCAGCCTCTGCTCCAGATGCTTCCTCCCCAGAGGATGCTGCCCACAGGCCTTCTCATAGTGGGAGCCAGAGGGGAGATTTCCAGCCCCAGGTAGGACACAGAGCTGGCTGAGGAACCACTCATCAAAGAGCTCTGAGGAGTGGGGAGCAAGCCCTGGCCAAGCCCACAGCACTCTGCATATTAATTCACTTTGGAAACAACCAGCACTGGAAATACCTGGAAGTGACAAAAGGACCTGAGAGGTGCAGGGGATCAGGACAGGTTTCACAGCAGCCATGGCAGCCCTCCTGCAGAATCAAGGCTCCTGTCCTGCACCCTTCTCCCACACACTCCCTGCCGGCGCTGGACACAAAACTGCCTGGCAGCAAGGAGAAAGAACCACCCCAGGCACCCATCCTGCCCGCCCAGGCACCCATCCTGCCTGCCCGGGCACCCATCCTGCCTCCCCGGGCTCCCGTCCTGCCTCCCCGGGCTCCCGTCCTGCCTCCCCGGGCTCCCGTCCTGCCTGCCCGGGCACCCATCCTGCCTCCCCGGGCTCCCGTCCTGCCTCCCCGGGCTCCCGTCCTGCCTGCCCGGGCACCCGTCCTGCCTGCCCGGGCACCCGTCCTGCCTCCCCGGGCACCCGTCCTGCCTCCCCGGGCACCCGTCCTGCCTCCCCGGGCTCCCGTCCTGCCTGCCCGGGCACCCGTCCTGCCTCCCCGGGCTCCCGTCCTGCCTCCCCGGGCTCCCGTCCTGCCTGCCCGGGCTCCCGTCCTGCCTGCCCGGGCACCCGTCCTGCCTGCCCGGGCACCCGTCCTGCCTCCCCGGGCACCCGTCCTGCCTCCCCGGGCTCCCGTCCTGCCTCCCCGGGCACCCATCCTGCCTGCCCGGGCACCCATCCTGCCTCCCCGGGCTCCCGTCCTGCCTCCCCGGGCTCCCGTCCTGCCTGCCCGGGCTCCCGTCCTGCCTGCCCGGGCACCCGTCCTGCCTCCCCGGGCACCCGTCCTGCCTCCCCGGGCACCCGTCCTGCCTCCCCGGGCTCCCATCCTGCCTCCCCGGGCTCCCATCCTGCCTCCCCGGGCTCCCATCCTGCCTGCCCGGGCACCCATCCTGCCTCCCCGGGCTCCCATCCTGCCTGCCCAGGCACCCATCCTGCCTCCCCGGGCACCCATCCTGCCTCCCCGGGCTCCCATCCTGCCTGCCCGGGCACCCATCCTGCCTCCCCGGGCTCCCATCCTGCCTCCCCGGGCTCCCATCCTGCCTCCCCGGGCACCCATCCTGCCTCCCCGGGCACCCATCCTGCCTCCCCAGACTCCCATCCTGCCTGCCCGGGCACCCATCCTGCCTCCCCGGGCTCCCATCCTGCCTCCCCCGGCACCCATCCTGCCTCCCCAGACTCCCATCCTGCCTCCCCAGACTCCCATCCTGCCTCCCCGGGCTCCCATCCTGCCTGCCCGGGCACCCATCCTGCCTGCTCGGGCTCCCATCCTGCCTCCCCGGGCTCCCATCCTGCCTCCCCAGACTCCCATCCTGCCTGCCCGGGCTCCCATCCTGCCTGCCCAGGCTCCCATCCTGCCTCCCCAGACTCCCATCCTGCCTCCCCAGACTCCCATCCTGCCTGCCCAGGCTCCCATCCTGCCTCCCCAGGCTCCCATCCTGCCTGCCCAGGCTCCCACCCTGCCTGTCCCTTAGCAGAGCAGCCAGGCCTGCCAAATGTTCTCATCATACAATACTTTGGGCTGGAGAAGCTCTCTGAGTTCAACCAGTCCAACCAGCAGCCCAACCCCACCATGGCCCCAAGTGCCATGGCCACAGGGTTCTGGAACACCTCCAGGGATGGGGACTCCACCACCTCCCTGGGCAGCCTCTGCCAGTCTCTGACCACTCTTGCAGCAAGGAAATTTTTCCTCCTCTCCAACCTAACTGTCCCCTGGCACAATTCCAGGCCATTTTCTCTTCTTCTGTCCCCTGATCCTGGGGAGCAGAGCCCAGCCCCCACCTCACTGCAGCCTCCTCTCAGGGAGCTGTAGAGAGCAATGAGGTCTCCCTCAGCCTCCTCTTCTCCAGGCTGAACACCCCCAGCTCTCTCAGCTGCTCCTCCCCAACCCTGTTCTCCAGACCCTTCCCCTTGGTTTCCCTTCTCTGGCCCTGCTCCAGCCTCTCCATGTCCTTCTTGGAGTGAGAGGCCCAGAGCTGAGGGTGTCTCTGACCCAGCAATCACAAACAAGAAGCCATTCCTCCTCCTCCAGCCTGGAGAGCTGCATGAGAGTCAGAGCCCATCAATAACCTTTGCATTCCTCCTGGCTGCTCTGGTTCCTGAAGTGCTCCCTGATGAATTGGAGATGATTTTTTCAGCCAACCTCAGTTCCTCAGGCTGTAGACATCCACAGGCTGATAAAGTGCCACATCATTCCCCCCTCTGGTGTGAAGGGCTGGAGGCAGCAGCCAAGGAGTCACCCAATGCATCATCCTTTGTAGTCTGGGAGTCCAGAAGGTTGCACAGCCAGAGCCAAGAGGTTGAGTGGTTGCTCCTCAGTCGTGTTTTATGGAGCAGGTTTTCATTCCTTCAATGTCAGATCCCCTCCAGGGAAGGATTCTGTCTCTTGGGAGCCTGGCTGGCAGCTCAGCCAGCTGGCTGGGTGCTCCTCACTCCAGATCTCCTGCAAGAGGTTGCAGATCTCCCTGTGGACTGCAGGAGGGGTGCAGTAGATGACTTCTAAAGCTCCCTTCCAACCCAAGGTGCAACAGAAGACTTCTAAAGGACCCCTCCAACCCAAGGTGCAACAGATGACTTCCAAAGCTCCCTTCCAACCCAGCCCTTGCTCTGGTTCTGTGCTTGGTGTGGTCATTCACCCTCTCACAGCCTGGCTCTTCAGGAACCCAACACAGATCCCTGTAATCTGCACCAGCAGAGCTTGGCCACCCTGAGCTGCAAGCTGAGAGCCTGGAGGAGCACACAGGCTGTGGCCACCACAAGTTTGCTGTGGTTTGAAGCTGCTGTGAGCATCTCCCGAACCTGAGGGTGCTTGTGCTGCCCCAGCCTGTGTTGCAGCCACCTTCTACCAGAGGAGAATCCCTTCAACTGAAGGACCAACATCAGATGGCAGAGCTTTGCTCTTGGCACATCAGAGACCATATTTGTGCTGCCATCTGCAAATTTTTCAGAGGGTCTAGATCCAACCTGGATCTAGATAAAGGATGGGACATAGAACAATACTTCCCTGGGAGCTAATGGCTCCCACACAAACTCATCCCTCACAGAACCATAGAATGGGTTGGGTTGGAAGGGCCCTTCAAGATCATCCAGTTCCAACCCACTTGCCATGGGCAGGGACACCTCCCACCAGCCCAGCTTGCTCAAGGTCTCATCCAGCCTGGTCTTGAACACCTCCAGGACACAACAAAGTCATCAAGGAAAATATCAAGCAGAGAGCAATGAGGTCTGCCCTCAGCCTCCTCTTCTCCAAGCTGAACACCCCCAGCTCCCTCAGCTGCTCCTCCCCAGCCCTGTTCTCCAGACCCTTCCCCAGCCTTGCTGCCCTTCTCCAGCCTCTCAATGTCCTTCCTGGAGTGAGGAGCCCAGAAGTGAAGCCAGGAGTTGAGGTGCAGCCTCCCCAGTGCTGAGACCAGGGCTCAATCCCTGCCCTGCTGCTGCTGATCCAGGCCAGGCTGCTGGTAGCCTTCTTGGCCACCTGAGCACAGTTAGAAAAGAAAAACCCTTTAGAAAATGTCAAGTTCAGTTAATGAGTCATTAATTATCATTTCCTATTTAAAAGGTGGATCCTGCTCCTTGCAGTTCCACAGCAGGATGAGGTGGGAAGCTCTGGGATGGGTGTGAGGGGGGATTGGTACATGCAGCTCTGAGAGCTGGTGGAGCTTTGCTCACTGCCTGCTGTTACCATCCCTCCATCTCCCTTAAAGGCTAAGCTGCTTGTGGAAGCCTCTCCACTGCCCTGCAGGCTGCCAGAGCTGCCTCAGGTCTTAGAGAAAGGTTTAATCTTCAGACTCATGAGAAAGACTCTGCCACTTTCCCCTCTGCCTACCTTCAGGAGGTGGAGTCCTGGGGCAGAAAAGCCACTTTGCTGAGCTGCCTCTTCCTGGGCTCCTGCAGGAAAGACATTTGCTTTGGAAGTGGTGCAAGGAATTTCTTTCCACTGCTGCTGTCGCAAGGGGCTGATCCCCCTAGGGGTAATTTAAACCAGCTGGGGGCAATGAGGCACCAAAAGGATGAAGTGATTGTGCCTCCCCTGGCACAGTTTCAGGCCATCTCCTCTCCTTCTCTCACCTGAGACTAGGGAGCAGAGCCCAGCCCCACCTGGCTCCAGCCTCCTCTCAGGGAGCTGTAGAGAGCAATGAGGTCTCCCTCAGCCTCCTCTTCTCCACACTGAACACCCCCAGCTCCCTCAGCTGCTCCTCCCCAGCCCTGCTCTCCAGACCCTTCCCCAGATGGGACACTGAGGGCAGAGGGCTCCACAAAACACTCAACAAACCACAAGAAGCAGAAGAGACCTTCTTGGCCATCTGTCCAGAGCCTTGTCCTAGATGCCTACAGGCTGCACACCATGGACTGAGTTACCTCTCAGCTGCTTCAGGAGCAGCACAGACACTCAGGATCTAGTGAGGTGTTTGCCTTTCCCCTCAAACACCCCAAGATTCTCCAACCTCTGCTGCTTCCCCAGGAGGGTGGTGAGAGACTGGCACAGGTTGCCCAGGGGGGTGGTGGAAGCCTCATCCCTGGAGGTGTTTAAGGCCAGGCTGGATGTGGCTGTGAGCAACCTGCTGTGGTGTGAGGTGTCCATGGGATTGGAACTGGATGATCCTTGAGGTCCCTCCCCACCCTGACAGTTCTGTGATTCCATGTTACTGGAAACTGCTACAGAGTCTTGTAGGCTGGAAAGGATCTTTCAGATCATTGACTCCAACCATGAACCCAACACCACCAAGGCCACTGCTCAGTCAGGTTCCTCAGCACCACACCTACAGGTCTATAAACCCCTCCAGGGACAATGGTTCAACAACTGTCCTGGGCAGCCTCTTCCTGGGCTTTACAATCATTTCACTGAAGAAATTTTCCTCAGGGTCCACAGATGCAGGACTCAGCAGAACCAGAACATTGTCTAACTCTCCACCTACCCAATGGCTGCATCTCAGCACAAGGACAGGGAGCTGTTGGAGCAGGTTTAGAGGAGGCCACAAAGATTCTGGGAGGGCTGGAAGCCAAACTGGGAGAGTTGGAGTTGTTCAGCCTGGAGAAGAGAAGGCTCCAGGGAGACCCTCTGATGTTTAAAGGAGCTGAGAAGAGAGCTGGGGACAGAGTTTTGAGCAGGACCTGCAGTAACAGGACAAGGGGGAATGGTTTAAGCTCCAAGAGAGAGATTGAGAGTGGAGAAAAGGGAGAAATGTTTGATGCTGAGGGTGGGGAGAGCCTGGCCCAGGCTGCCCAGAGAGGTGGGAGCTGCCCCATGGCTGGCAGCAGTGCAGGTCAGGTTGGTTGTGGCTGTGAGCAGCTTCAGAGGCATCATGATGCAGAGCCAGGTGACAAAGCAACCAGCTCCTGAGCAAGGACAGGGACACCAACTCGAGGAGAGGGCAAAGCACTTGCACCCCAGCCACTTAATTCCAGTGCCAGAGGGCTGAGCACACTCAGAAGGAGCAGCAACAGCCTCTGGTTCATTAAGCCTGTGCTGTGTGCAGGATGTGGAGTGCTGGGTCAAGCTTCTCTCATTATCTTAATGTGGAGACCACTCAGGTGGAGCTGGGATGCCTGTCTGGCTGTCACAGCAGCTCTAATGAATTGGCCTAGAAGCAGAGAGATGAGGGGGAGGAGAGCTCTGCTCAGGCAGCTGAAGCTGAAAGTTGTTGCAGTCAAGATGATGACAACAAAGCCAACGTCCCTGCACAGCCAGGGTCTGTAGCCAGGCACCAGGGCAAGCTCCTCCAAACCTGACTTTGCCTTTGCCCTGCTGCTGAAGTGCTGGGAAGGTGGCCCTGCCCCTCTGTGGGCACTGGGCAGGCTACTCCTCAGATGCTGGGTTCAGCTTTGCACCCCTCACTCCTGCAAGGACATTGGCATTGTCAGGGTTGGGAGGGACCTCAAGGCTCAGCCAGTTCCAAACCCCCTGCCATGGGACCCCTCCCACTGGAGCAGGTTACCCAGAGCCACATCCAGCCTGGCCTCAAACACCGCCAGGGATGAGGCTTCACTGAGGGGCTGGAGCAGGGCAGGAAGGCTGGAGAGGAGCAGCTGAGGGAGCTGGGGTTTAGTCTGGAGAAGAGGAGGCTGAGGGAACATCTCCTCACTCTCTACAACTACCCAAAAGGAGGTCTGGGCCAGGCAGCTGTTGGAGTCTTCTCCCTAGCAACAAGTGACAGGACAAGGTCAGGTTGCACCAGGGGAGGGTTAGGTTGGGGATTAGGACAAATTTCTCAGGGGTTGGCACAGGCTGCCCAGGGAGGTGGTGGAGTCCCCACCCCTGGAGGTGTTCCAGAGCCTTGTGGCCACGTCCCTTGGAGCCATGGTATGGTGGGGTTGGGTTGCTGGCTGGGCTGGATGACCTCAGAGGTCTTTCCTACCTTAATGATTCTGTGACTCTGCACCCCCAGAGCCAGCAGCTGGAGCCAGGAGCTGCTGACTGACTCTGAAGGCTGCTGAGCTTGGTGTGACTTTCTGCAGGGGCTCTCAATGACTAAGTGCACAAAAGGAGCTGAAATCAAATTATTATCCACTTGGATCCCTGCCAGCCTCCAGATTAAGTTGCCAAATTACTCCCCATTAACTTTTATTTTCCCCACAGCCTTTCAGTTCTCCTCTCTTACTCCAGCCCTTTGCCAGGAAGTCCTTTAATTGCCAACTCTTCCCCTTCCAGCTGTCTCAGGGTGGTCTCGTGGCCCTGCACCTCTGTTTGTCCTCTGTGCTGGCATCCAGTCATGGAGAGTAAAGCAACTGCCTAATGCCTGCCAGGCTTGATGCAAAGCCACCTAAAAATAACTCCTCCATCAGCTCTCACACTCCTGAAGGGGAAAGCTATCCATCAGCACACCATGAAAGTGCTCTGTGGATGGATATCTACAGGCAGAAAGCTGTGGAGAGCCTACAGAGAGCCATTAAGGAAGAGCTTTCCTCCAGGAGGACAGCCAAGCCTGGAAGAGGCTGCTCAGAGCTGATGGGCAGGCTCCAGCCTTGGAGGTTTTCAGGATCTGGCAGGGAAAATCTCTAAGCAACCCTGGCTCAGAGTGAGCCTGGAGAAGGGAAGGCTCAGGGGAGACCTAATCATCATGGAGCAGGACATGAAGGTGGCTACCAAGAGGATGGAGACTCCCTTTTTGCAAGGAGTCCCATGGGAAGGACAAGGGGTGAAGGGGACAAGGGGTGAGGGGGACAAGGCACTGCTGGGGACATTCCCATTGGGCTCCAGCAGAAAATGTTTCCCCATGAGCACAGTTGGGCGTTGGAATCATCTCCCAGGGGAAGTGGTGGATTCCTCCCCAGAGGACAGCTTGAAGGCTGCCCCACAGCAGGGGCACCTCCCACCAGCCCAGCCTGCTCAAGGTCCTTCAACACCTCCAGGGAGGGCACAGCCACATCCTCCCTGGGCAACCTGTGCCAGTCTCTCCCCACCCTCACTCTCAAGAATTTCTTCCTCCTCTCCAGTCTCACTCTGCCCTCTCCCAGCTCAAAGCCATTGTCCCTCATCCTGTCACTCCCAGCCCTTGTCCAGAGTCCCTCCCCAGCTCTCCTGGAGCTCCCTTTCAGTGAAGGAATATTTCCTGAGATCCAGCCTGACCCCTCCCCTGGTGCAGCTTGGAATCATTCCCTCTGGTCCTGTCTCTTGCCACCAAGGGGATGAGGCTGCCCCCTCCTCACTGCAGCCTCCTCTCAGGGAGCTGTAGAGAGCAATGAGGTCTCCCTCAGCCTCCTCTTCTCCAGGCTGCTCCCCCCCCAGCCCCTTCCTCAGTGTCCCTTCTCTGGATAGGCTCCAGCCCCTCAATGTCCTTCCTGGAGCGAGGGCCCAGAGCTGAGCAGAGCACTCCAGCTGTGGGCTCCCCAGTGCTGGACACAGGGGGTGCTGATCCCTTCCTGTCCCTGCTGCCCCCCTGCTTCTGATCCCAGCCAGGCTGCCATTGGCCTCCTGGGCCACCTGGGCACAGCTGGCTGCAGTTCAGTCACCTTTCAACCAACACCCCCAGGTCCCTCTCCAAGCTGCAGCTTTCCAAGCACACATCCCCAGGGGCAGGACCTGGTGGCTTTAGCTCTGTTCCCCACCACCCTTTGGGCCTGGCCACCAGGCAGTTTGTTACCCAGTGCAGAGGGCACTTCTCCAAGCCCTGTGCCAGGAGTTTCTGCAGGGGGATGCTGTGGGAGACAGTGCCAAAGGCTTTGCTGAAGTCCAGACAACGTCCACAGCCCTTCTGGGGGTCTTGCTGTCCCCCAGCACTCCCTCTGCCCCCCAGAGCTGCTCCCCAGCAAGTCTCCCCTCACCTGTACTGCTGCAGCATATTGTTCTGTCCAGTTGCAGGACCCCTACCCATGTCCTTGTTGAACTGCCTGAGGTTCCCCTCTCCCAGCTACCCAGGCCTGCCTGAACTGCCAGGAAAATTCCTCTAGGAGAAGCATCCCAGCTTGCTGTAATCACCTTGGCAGTTCCTCCTCTTCTTTGAGGATGCTTTTCTTGCCCAAAGAGCAGAGGCTGGAGCTTGTGGGTGGCTGTTGGAGCAGGAAAGAAGCTGATTAAAACCTGCTTTGGGATGTGAATGCTTGGGGAGTGCTTTGCTCAAGTCTCTCTCATCATTTTTTTCAGGTTAATTTACTTGGAGCATCAGCAGGGGACCAGCCCACCTCTACTTCCTTTACTTTTACTTTTTTTTTTTTTTTGTTTGCTGTATCATTTGGGTTTAAGTGGGTTTTTTGGGTTTTTTCTGGTTTTTTTTTTTTTTTGAGCCATAATCAAGATTTTAAACAAAACAGTGATTGATGCTGTGTGGAGCCACACTAATGGATGCAGCAAGGCAAGGCTTGGGTCCCAAGGCAACTACAGATCTTCAAGCCACAGCCCTGCAGCAGTTCCTCTTGCAGGCACAGAGGGATGATTAAACCCTTGCATCAGAAGCACAGCCTGGGAGCTGGATCTCCTCTCTGCAACACCAAGCCACAGGGAATCACAGAATTCCTGTGCCCTCTAACACCTTCAGGTCCAACCATCAACCCCACCATGGCCAGAAGATCTGAGTTCAAGCACCAAGGCAGAGGGGAGCTGCCCAGAAGGCCACTTCTGTCCTGGGCTGTATCAGGAGTGAGAGCAGCAGCACAGGGAGGGGATTCTGCCCTCTGCTCTGCTCAGACCCCCCCCCCCCTGCAGCACTGCCTCCAGGTCTGCAGCCCCCAGCACAAGAAGGACCTGGAGCTGTTGGAGCAGTTCAGAGGAGGCCACAAAGATGATGAGAGAGCTGGAGAACCTCCCCCATGGGGACAGGCTGGGAGAGTTGGGGCTGTTCAGCCTGGAGAAGAGAAGGCTCCAAGGAGACCTCAGAGCAGCCTTCCAGTACCTGAATTGGCTCCAGGAGAGCTGGGGAGGGACTTTGGACAAGGGCTGGGAGTACCAGGATCAGGAACAATGGCTTTGAGCTGGGAGAGGGGAGAGTGAGACTGGAGATGAGGAAGAAATTCTTCTTTGGGAAGCCTTTTTGGCACTCCCCTGGTGGCCAGCACAGCCCTGACCCTGGACATCAGCCCTCTGTAAGCCTGAAGAGGCTCAGGGCCAGAGACAGGCTGCTTGTCCCTGGTGGGAGGCAGGAGGAAGCTGCTTGCAGGCTTGGGTAGCTGATTTGCAAGGACTCCCAGGAAGGTTTGAGGACTCTTTTATCTTTTGCTGCCTTCTGGTGTCATTTCCCTCTTGATTTGCATAGTCAATACCAAGCCCTTTACACAGGAACCTGCCTGCAAGGATGCCACCATCCATCCTCAGCTCTCTTCACCACACTCCTGATTTGTTTCAATTTCAAGGATATCACTGCTGGATTAGCCTGGTGCTGATGAGGATTGATATTTACATTTACAGCAGGCAAAATGCATGGCAGAAAAAGAAAGATAAAGGAGAGAACTTCTCTTTTGGTTTTTTTATGTTATGGGCTGGCTTTTTTTTTTTTTTTTTTTTTTTTCTCTAAGTCATCCACACAAACATGGGAAAGGGAAGGAAAAAAAAAATCACTGCACACAGGCTCATGAATGCTGCTAAATCATCTGCTGCCACTTCCCTTCAGACAATATTAGTCAGCATCTGTAGAGCATCAGCAAGCAGGAGCTAGAATGTGAGGCAGAATGAAAGGATCCTGGCCAGACAGCTCTGAGGCTGAGGTGCCTCTGAAACCCACCCCTGGTGTCTGCTGGGCTGCAATGGGATGCAGCAGGCATCCCAGCTGTGTCCCCATGGCATCACCTCAGCCCTCACAAACCCTCACCTCGATGCAGTCCAGAGAGTCTGTGAACTGCCAGCAGCAGCTTCAGCCCTCCAGAGATGTCAGCACTCAGGAAAAACAGCCTGGGGGGTGGGGGGGAGGAAGGAAAGCTGAAGAGGAGAAGGAGCAGGCTTTGAGGATGTGTAACACTTAGCTAGCCTGAGCTGTGGGGCAGCAGAAGGCTCCTAATGCAGCAGACTTCACCACTCAAGTCTTTCCCATAAGTCTCAGGGGAGGTGGAAAGGGAAACAAACAACAACAAGAAGAAATTGGTTTGCATCATGAAAAATAATGGCTGAGATCTGGGCTGCTGCCTAGCTCAGGGGAGAGGACAGCTGAGCTGTGCTGCTCTCCATCACCCACAGGAGAAGGCCAGGAAAGTTCTGCTAAAGGTCATAAGGCTTCAAGAAAAGGATGGAGAGCTCAGAGCAGCCTGCCAGGACCTGAAGGGGCTCCAGGAGAGCTTTGGACAAGGGCTGGGAGGGACAGAACGAGGGACAATGACTTTGAGCTGGGAGAGGGGAGACTGAGACTGGAGATGAGGAAGAAATTCTTTGAAGTGAGAGTGGGAAGACACTGGAACAGGTTGCCCAGGGAGGCTGTGGATGCCCGCTCCCTGGAGGTGTTCAAGGCCAGGCAGGACAAGGCCTTGAGCACCCTGGGCTGGTGGGAGGTGGATCTGGAGCTCCAAATGGTGCCAGCTTGGGGCCAAGGATTCTTTTTGTTCATAGAATCCTATTATGGCTTGGGTTGGTAGGGACTAAAAGCTGAGGGGCAGGAGGCTGGGGCCAGACTCTGCTCAGTGATGCCCAAAGACAGGACAAAGAGCAAGGGGCACAAATTGGCACTCAGAAAGCTCCACATGAAGAGGAGGAGAAAGTTGTTTGTCGTGAGGGTATTGGAGGCCTGGAGCAGGCTGCCCAGAGAGGTTGTGGAGTCTCCTTGTGTGGAGAGCTTCCAACCCCCCCCGGGCATTGTGCTGCTGGGCAAGCTGCTGTGGGTGCCCTGCTGGAGCAGGGGCTTGGACTGGGTGAGCTCCAGAGGTCCCTTCCAATGCTGAGATTCTGTGATCCCAGTCAGAGCCAAGACTCTGCTCCTGCCTGTCTTTGGAGTCTGTTGCACATCCCAACCACACCTCCTGAGCACCAGGGGCTGGCTCTGCACTATGAATGCACCAATAACTGAGCAGGAGGTCTGAGTTTCCTCCCTGGGAGATCCATTTCTCAGTGCTCTGTCACCACTGAGCACCACTGGCCTTGGGAATGACTTCCCATCAGAGGGACCCTTCAGCCAAGGGGCTGCAGAGCTCTGCCTGGCAGGCTGTGCACAGCACTCCTCTTGCTTTGCTCCGTGCCCTGCTCCACTGCCAGCACAGATGTGTTGCTGTGGCCTCATCCAGGGATGAGTCAGAGGAGCAAAACAGCACCCAGCAGATTCAATCAGCCATTGTGCACCCAAGCTGTTCAGCAACCACTGACACAAGTGTCTGAGGAGGCTGCCAGAGGGACAGATGTTGCTGAAGCTTCCACCACCCAGCAGCTGGAGCAGGCTCCTGTTCAACAACAAACAGCAAACCCAGAGAGCAGACTGCTCTGAGGGACCAGCACAGCTTAGGAGGTCAGGGCTGGAGAGCAGCCCTGGAGAAGGACCTAACTCTGCCAGGGCCACCACAGCCTTCAGCACCATCTCCAGATGGCTTTTAAATGCCTCCAAGGATGGGGACCATGGAATTTTTTGGATTGGAAGAGGCCTTTAAGCTCATCCAGTCCAACAACAACCCAACCCCACCATGGCCACCAAACCATGGTCCCAAGGGACGTGGCCACAGGGTTCTGGAACACCTCCAGGGATGGGGACTCCACCACCTCCCTGGGCAGCCTGTGCCAGTCCCTGACCACTCCTGCAGCACAGCAATTTTTCCTCCTCTCCAACCTAACCCTCCCCTGACACAATTTCAGGCCATTGCCTCTCCTTCTGTCACCTGATACCATGGACAAGACACCAACCCCCACCCCACAGCAACTGCCACCCCACACCAACCCCCACCTCACACCAACCTCCTTTCAGGGAGCTGTAGAGAGATGATCTGCAAGTCCTGAGGTTGCTGATCCCTGTCTTTTAACTCCACATATCCCTTCCTTCCCAACTCTTTTATTCCTGTTTCCAGCTCCCAGTTCCTCTAGTCCCAGCATCCCAGGCAGATAAAGACATTCAAGCAGCATCCTTAATCCCTCCTCTCCCTCTGCTTCTCCAAGCTGCAGTTACATAACAGCAGCCTCAGACACACTCTGACTGCCTTGGTACCAACCATCTCTCTGCTCTCTCAGAGATTACACTTTCAAATTTACCATAAACAGAACCTCCCCGCCCCCCCCCCCCCCCCAAAAAAAAAGAAAAACCAAAATAAAAATCCACCCCCTTCCAAAATCCCCCCAAACCCATTCCCAAACTCCCCAAACCCTCTCAAACCTACCCAACAACTCCCCCAACAACCCCACAACCAACATCACCACCAAAAATAACCATCAAACACCAAGGAAACCACCAAAGAAACTCCCAGAAACCACCAAAGAATCACCCCAAAATACAAAAAAGCTAAAAAAAACCCACACAACTAAAAACCCACCACAAAATACTCACCAAACCCCACCAAAAACCACCAAAAAGTACCCAAGAGGTACCAAAACACACATAACCCCCCCCAAAATACCCATCCAACCCCAACCAAAAAAATCACCAAAAAAGTGCCAAACTCCCACCCAAACCCACAAAATGTCCACCAAACTCCACCAAAAACCCCACCAAAAATACCAAAGAACTTCCCAAAAATCCCACCCAAAACCCCCGCAAAGGAAAGAAAAAAAGGAAAAATAGGACAATAGGATTTGCTCTAATGCAGCCTCATCTTCTTGTTTGTTTCTTGCTGCTTCCACCCTCTGTAACTATGTAGGTCAGACAGAGCACATTAATTCCAGTGCATCTGCCCCAGCACCAGCAAGATGTAGGTGAAATGGCAGAGTGCTGGGCAGGGAGTGGGAAGAGAAGCTCCCTGAGCTGGAATCCCTGCCACCCACCTTGGGAGGTTCAGGTTCACAGCCAAGCTTGCAGGATCTGCTCAGAGACTGCAGACCTGATCCCCTCAACACTCACTCTCTGCTCCCAGTTCCAGCCCTCCAGCACAGCCAGACCAAGCAGGAGGCAGGCAATGCCAGCAGGGTGTGGAAAACACTCCAGGCAGACAAGGAGATGGCAATGCCAAGCTGCAAGGTGCTGGGGACTCACTTGAGGGGAAGGGTTCATCCAGAAGGATCTTGACAGGCCTGAGAAGTGGGCCAGGGACAGCTGCATGAGGGTCAACAAGTCCAAGTCCAAGGTCCTGCAACTGGGTTGGGCCAACCCCAGGCACAAATCCAGGCTGGGGGCAGAGTGGGTTGAGAGCAGCCCTGAAGAAGATAAAGCCCTGGGGGTGCACCAACCAGCCAGGGAGAAGCCAGGAGCCAGCTGGTCCCACCTGGTGACCCCATTCCTTTTGGAACAGGATGGAAGTTCATCCTGAGCCCCCCAACAATTCCTTCCCCCCCTTCCCCCTCCAGCAGGGCTGATTGCTCTGAGCGATTTGCATATTGGCAGAAAACAAAGCAGCTGTTGGGAGCTGCAGTTTGGAAGGAGCAAAGCTTTGTGTGGATGAGTGAGAGATTCACGACCTGCCAGAGCTCTGCATTCAATGACCTCCTTGTGAGGGAGAGAGGAAAAACCCCAACGACAAAACAAACAATCAAACCAACCAACAGACCCCAACCACCCTCAATGCCTCATTTTTGATCCTTTCTGCTTGGAAGCCATTCTCTTATTTATGGTGACTGAGAAGACACTCGAGCTAGGGAAAAAACAGCAATTCCTGTTTGTTTGCAGAGGCAGACCCCAGATTCCATAATGCAGCTATTTTCCCATTGGCTTTAAATAAGCAGAGCCATGGATTAGAGACCCTCCAGAGTCATCCCTCTGTGCAACCTTCACAGCAGGAGCTCCCAAGGGCTCCCTTGCCTCCTCTCAAGTGCAAACCTTCCCTGAGGTGGAGCTGACACACTTTAACCTCACAGAACAACCAGCAGCTGCCTTGCTGCTGCTCCTGCTCACTCAGATTCATTCATGCCCAACTCCCAGCCCTTGTCAGAAGTCCCTCCCCAGCTCTCCTGGAGCCCCCCTGGAGCTGGATGAGCTTTCAGGTCCCTTCCAACCCAACCCATTCTATGAATCTTCCTCCTTCTCCTCCTGATGGATCCCATCTGTGTCACTCCTTCATTCATCTCCACTCCCCATCAGCTGCAGCCCTGCTCTCTCCTTGCACACAGGGTTGCTCCTCTGGGCCCTTCCTTCATTTTTTTAACTTTTTTATTTTTTCTGATTTAAAGGGAATGGCCTCAACTTCCTCCTTTATTGATACTTTGATTGTTCTCAGTTTTATATCCACTTTTATCAGGAAACAGCCACAGGCACCTCAGAGCTGCTTCACCCACTGTTAAACTTTATTAGCTGCCTTATGGCCACCTGAGATGAGAAACCAGAGTTGACACAATCCACTGCTCCTCCACTGGAAGAATTTTCTCTTAGAGGTGGTAGGATAGGTGTGGGGGAAGGCAGGAAAATCAGGGCATGAACATCAAGCCCTAGAAACAAGGAATAAGGAGAAGAAGTTGTGTGCCATTGGACAATGATGCCTCCTTCTGCCTTCTCCATCATCTGGGTAGGGATGGCTAAGAGGCTTGAGACTGCTGAGCCTGGAGAAAAGCAGCCTGAGAGGGGATCTTAGAATCACAGAATCATGGAATTGTTTGGGTTGGATAAGCTCTTCAAGATCATCAGATCTAACTCTCAGCCCAACCCCACCATGGCCACCAAACAAATGTCCCCAAGTGCCACCTCCAGGGATGGGAACTCCACCACCCCCCTGGGCAGCCTATGCCAATCCCTGACCACTCTTGCAGCAAAGAAATTTTTCCTCCTCTCCAATCTAACCCTCCCCTGGCACAATTTCAGGACATTTCCTCTCCTTCTGTCACCTGAGACCAAGGAGAAGAGACAAACCCCCACCTGGCTTCAACCTCCTCTCAGGGAGCTGTAGAGAGCAGTGAGGTCTCCTCTCAGCCTCCTCTTCTCCACACTGAACACCCCCAGCTCCCTCAGCTGCTCCTCCCCAGCCCTGCTCTCCAGCCCCTTCCCCAGCTTTGTTGCTTTCAATCTTCTCAATGCTCAGCAAGAGCTGTGGGGGGCAAGAGGCTGGGGCCAGGCTCTGCCCAGGGACAGCACAAGGAGCAAGGGGCACAAACTGGAACCCAGGAGGTTGCATCTGAGCAGGAGGAGAAAGTTGTTTGTTGTGAGGGTGCTGGAGGCCTGGAGCAGGCTGCCCAGAGAGGTTGTGGAGTCTCCTTGTGTGGAGAGCTTCCAAACCCCCCTGGCCATGGTGCTCCTGGACAAGCTGCTGTGGGTGCCCTGCTGGAGCAGGGGGTTGGGCTGGGTGAGCTCCAGAGCTCCTTTCCACCCCACTGGTATTCAGGGCTCCTGTGGCCCTGGCTCCCAGGGGGTGTTAGCCTCTCCAGGCTCAGTGCACAGCTCTCACAGATTGTCTGGAATGATCAGAGGCAATTCTCCTAATCTGTTCTGCCTCTCGGTTTGCCATCTGCAAGCAGAAGATAAAGCATCTCCCCTCCAACCCTTCTGGGCTTTTTCCTTCTTAGATGAGAAATTCTTCAGAGCAGGAGCTGTCTCCCTGTGTCTTTAAACAAAGGGTTAGGTTTAGGGCTTTCCAGGCAGTGGTAATCACCTATCCCCTCCAAAAAAAAAAACCCAAACAACCCAACCCCACCCAGAATAAAATCCAGCAAGTCCCCATCCAGCCAAGGTTCTGCTTTTCTTCTCAGGAGCCACCCAGAGCCTTTTGTTTACCCTCCCCCATGGCTTCAGCAATTACTTGGAGCATTGTTTTTTACTTCCTTCTGCCTTAAATACAAACTCAAATGATGGCAACATGGAAAGCTTCTACATGTCCTCTTTGAATTTGGTGTACTGCAGACATGCCCTGAATTCAATTCCCCCTCCTGCCCCCAAAATGCTCTTAGGGGATTTGTGTAGTTTCCTTTTGTTGTTGTTGTTAATAGTCCTAAAGTTTAAATCCATTTCACTGCATTTCTCCACCTTCAGACCAAAGCCATTGAGGCATTTGGACCCCTGTGCTGGTGTGAGCTGAAATTCCCCCCCCCCACCGACAATAACCAGGCTAGCTCAGTCTGGAAGCAAATGAAAAGCTGTATTTACAAGCAGAGTCTAAAATCTACAATGAAATGCAATGAATATGTACAAATATACAAAATTCACAACATTCACAAATATATACAATCAACAGAAAAAGCACAATCGATCTCCCTTTGCTTCCCCCCAAGGGGACCCTCCCAAAGGGGCCTCCCTCTCCCAGGAGCTTCCCCCCCAGACCCCCCTGGACAGAGAAGCAGAGTTTAGTTAGAGCAGAAAGTTGTTAACTTAGCTGCCAAGGTCAGTGTGTTATCTTCAGCCAGAAGAGAAGAAGAAACAGCAGCCAGACAGCCCAGCAACTGCCCCCACTGCCGAACGCAGAATGTGCAGAGTGCCTACTTTGTTTTGGGTAATAGTTCTTAAACATTTCTATCTATCCAATGGAAGTGTTTAGAACAATCGTTATTTTGCTTTCTTACACCCAATAGTGACTTATTTACATTCTTTCACTTTCTCTGTTCTGAACTTTGCAAGGAAAAACTAAAAAGACAGTTTCAAACCATCACAACCCCAGACCATGGGGACTTGGTGGTGTTGGGTTCATGGTTGGAGTCAATGATCTGAAAGGTCCTTTCCAGCCTACAAGACTCTGTGAGCAGTTTCCAGTAACATGGAATCACAGAACTGTCAGGGTGGGGAGGGACCTCAAGGCTCATCCAGTTCCAACCCCCCTGCCATGGGCAGGGACACCTCACACCACAGCAGGTTGCTCACAGCCACCTCAAGCCTGGCCTTAAACACCTCCAGGGATGAGGCTTCCACCACCTCCCTGGGCAACCTCTGCCAGTGTCTCACCACCCTCATGGGGAAGAATTTCTTCCTAGCATCCAATCTGAATCTCCCCATTTCTAGTGTTGCTCCATCCCCCCCAGTCCTATCATTCCCTGACACCCTAAAAAGTCCCTCCCCAGCTTTCTTGTAGCTCCTTTCAGATCCTGGAAGACCACAGGAAGGTCTCCTGGGAGCCTTCTCCTCTCTACACTGCGCAACCCCAACTCTCTCAGGCTGTCTCCAGTGCAGAGCAGCTCCAGCCCTCTGCTCATCCTCGTGGCCATTCTCTGGACACCTTCCAGCACCTCCAGATCCTTTTTGGAACAGAGGCTCCAGAACTGGACACAGAGCTCCGGTGGGGTCTCAGCAGAGTGGAGCAGAGGGGGAGAATCCCCTCCCTGGCCCTGCTGGCCACACTTCTCTTGCTGCAGCCCCTGGGCTGCTTGGCTCTCTGGGCTGCAAGTGCTCACTGCTGGCTCCTGTTGAGCTTCTCCTCCCCCAGCACCCCCAAGGCCTTTTCTCCAGGGCTGCTCTCAAGCCAGTCCCTGCCCAGCCTGTTTTGGTGCTTGAGATTGCCCCAACCCAGCTGCATGACCTTGCACTTGGTCTTGTGTGAGAGCAAAGTCTACACAGAGAGAGAGAGAGGAAAATCCTTGCTCCTGGTAGAGCTTCTGCTAGCCCTGATCCTTTTCTGTTTCAGTGCTTGGTTCACTGCCATGCAAGGGAGTCAGGGGACCTTTGGTAAACTAGGACATCAGATGAGGGCTGTTTGAGGAGGAAAAAAAAAAAAAAACTTTCCTCTTTTAATGCCAGAAATTAGAAGCCTCCTAATGAATTGCAGGGAGTTTGGTTTGGGGTTTGTTGTTGTTTTGGGTTGGGTGGGGGTTTGGAGCATCTTTCATCAAAGCCTTGTGGAGGAAAAGGAAGGAAATAAAAGAAATAAAAAGATCAGCACCTGAAGTGGTGATTCTGAAGCATCTCAAGTGGTGATTTTTGAAATGCTTCCTGCAATTTGACTTCCTGGAGGAATCACCAAGGGAGTTCCCACAGCACAAAACAAAACAAAAACAAAACAAATCAAAACCCAACACAAAACCCAAAACAAAACACAAAACCAAACCAAAAACAAACCCAAACCAAACCCAAACCAAAGCACCAAACCAAAACAAAAAAATAAACCAAAACCAAACCGAAAAAACCAAATCAAAACCAAACAAAAAACCCAAACCAAAACACCAAACCAAAACCAAACCAAAAAACAAATTCCAACATCCAAAGACAGATTAAGAAAAACCCCAAACCAGGAACAAAACCCAAACCACACCTCAGAAAGGGCTGCATCTGATGTGCATAGTGAGCAGGATGGTCACAGTCTGCACTGGATAAAGTCTTTACGTTTCATACTTCCCTGAACTGGGACATCCCCTAAGCCTGGCCTAGCCTCACTCTGCTGAATTGATTCCTTATTTATTGTATTTTGTAGGGTTGGGTTGGTTTTGGTTTGTTTTTTGGTTTTTTTTTTGCCTATTCAAAATATTCCTCTGCTTTTTGTTATTTATATTTGTGTTAGACAAAAAAAGTTGTGAGGACTCTCTGCTGCTTTTGACCCACATTTCGAGCAGGTTGCACTCTGCTGCCTCTGCTTCCCCCTGCTGTGGTGACTCCCTGCTCACTCAGATCCAAGCTCTTCACCTCTCTCTCTCTTGCTTATTCAGATTCCACCCCTGGCTCCAAGAATTGGGAAGATGTTGTCATCCTGGGGATGTCTGATGGCTCTCTTCCTGCAGAATAACAATTAGCAGACTGTCTCCACTCTAGTGGGAGTCCCAGCCTCCTGATCCTCCAGCTGAGCTTGCTGGTGCACAGCACCTGTGCATGGAGGGGATGCCAGCAGGTGACAGCACCAGTGACCACGGTGAGGATGCTCCAGCACCAGATATCCTGCCCTAACTAGCCAAGCAAAGCCAGAGGAAGGCTGCCCAAGCTCAAACCATGAAGCTACCACAGCGCAGAGGTCATGCAGTGCCAGTGACACCTGCTGAACTTGTCCTCCTTGAGAATCACAAACAGGTTGAAAGCATCAGTGACCACTGGGAGGATGCTCCAGCACCAGATCCCTGCCTGCCTTACCCAGCTAAAGCCAGAGGAAAGCTGCCCAAGCTAAAACCATGAAGATACCACAGTGCAGGAGGACATGCAGTGCCAGTGACACCTGCTGAACTTGTCCTTCTTGAGGATCACAAACAGGTTGACATCTGCTGATCATGGTTAGGGTGCTCCAGCACCAGATCCCTGCCTTATATTGCCCAAATAAAGCCAGAGGAAGCCTGCCCAAGCTACAACCACAGAATCATAGAATTGTCAGGGTTGGAAGTGACCTCAAGGCTCATTCAGTTCCAACCCCCCTGCCTGGGGCAGGGACACCTCACACCACAGCAGGTTGCTCACAGCCACATCCAGCCTGGCTGCAAAAACCTCCAGGGATGAGGCTTCTACCACCTCCCTGGGCAACCTCTGCCAGTCTCTCACCACCCTCATGGGGAAGAACTTCTTCCTAACCATGAAACTATGACAGTGCAGAGGACATGAAGTGCAGGTGACAGCTGCTGAACTTGTCCTCCTTGAGGACCATGAATGGGTTGATGGCTGCTGACCATGGTTAGGATGCTCCAGCACCAGATCCCTGCCTTATATTGCCCAACTAAAGCCAGAGGAAGGCTGCCCAAGCTCAAACCATGAAGCTATCACAGTGCAGAGGACATGCAGTGCCAGTGACATCTGTTGAACTTCTCCTCCTTGAGGACCATGGACAGGTTGAGCAGTCTGACCTGCTCTGCCTGAGGAGCATCTCATCCCAACCCAAAAGGAATTGTTTGGGTGTTGCTAGAAAGAAAATCCATCTTCAGGTCCTCCTGGAGCATTTCTTTCCATGCTGCTACCCAAAAGCATTCATCACATCCAGGGTCCTGAGGCAGCCTTGAGAGGTTAAGAGAAGGTTTCTTCTGATAAGAAACTTTTGAATTCTGACCAGGAAATAATGATCACTGAAAAATGCCTACAAGAGAGAAAATCTACCTAGACAAGATGGATCCACAGAACCCCAGCATGGTGGGGTTGGAAGGGAGCTCTGGAGCTTATCCAGTCCAAGCCCCTGCTCCAGCAGGGCACACACAGCAGCTTGCCCAGCAGTACAATGCCCAGCTAGGGTTGGAAGCTCTCCACACAAGGAGACTCCACAACCTCTCTGGGCAGCCTACTCCAGGCCTCCAGCACCCTCACAACAAACAACTTTCTCCTCCTCTTCACATGGAACCTCCTGGGTTCCAGTTTGTGCCCCTTGCCCCTTGTGCTGTCCCTGGGCACCACTGAGCAGAGTCTGGCCCCAGCCTCTTGCCCCCACAGCTCCTTTAGCTCTTGCTGAGCATTGCTCAGCTGCCCTCTGGGGCTGCTCTTCTGCAGGCTCTCAGCCCCAGGGCTCTCAGCCTTTGCTCCTCACAGAGCTGCTCCAGGCCCCTCAGCAGCTTTGCAGCCTCCCCTGGACTCTCTCCAGCAGGTCTCTGCCTCTCTGGAACTGGGGAGCCCAGAACTGGACACCATATTGCAGATGTGGCCTCAGCAGGGCAGAGTAGAGGAGGAGGAGAACCTTTTTTGACTTGCTGGCCACATTCTTCATGCAGCCACATCAATCATCCCTTATCCCAGCTCCCTTTTGTCCTTGATTCAGCTAAAGCAACAAACCTGATTCCAAACGATCTCAGTTAACCTTCCCAAACAGAGCAGCTTTCCCTGGGCTTCTCTGGCAGCTCCTGTTCCAAGCCTTCAGAACAGGTTCCTCCTCCTGATTCAATTTCACAATAATAACAAAAACCTCCCTGACAACTCCAACAAAAAGCCTCTGATCCAGTCCCAAACCTTTCAGATAATGAAACATACAATTTCCCTCTTGGAAGCATCATTCCCCCGGGAACATTTCACAAAAGACACAGAGGAACTGTCTGTTAGTGGAGAGCAGAACAGCCCCCCTGGAAAAACACCTCCGGAAAAGCTGGAGGAGAAACCGTGGGTGGGAGAGAGCAGGAAAGTCAAAGGCAGCATCATGTTGGGAGAGCTGCAGGAGTCAAGCAAGGGGCAGAAGGGAAGGAGATTTGTTAGGCTGCTGGGTTCAATTCCCACTGAATTCAGGGAATCATGGAATTGGTTGGGTTGGGAAAGCCCTCTGAGATCATCCAGTCCAACCAGCAGCCCAACCCCACCATGGCCATCAAACCATGGCCCCAAGTGCCATGGCCACAGGGTTCTGGAACACCCCCAGGGATGGGGACTCCACCACCTCCCTGGGCAGCCTCTGCCAATCCCTCACCACTCTTGCAGCAAAGGAATTGTTCCTCCTCTCCAACCTAACCCTTCCCTGGCACAATTTCAGGACATTTCCTCTCTTTCTATCACCTAAGACTATGGAGCAGAGCCCAACCCCACCTGGCTGCAGCCTCCTCTCAGGGAACTGTAGAGAGCAGTGAGGTCTCCCCTCAGCCTCCTCTTCTCCAGGCTGAACACCCCCAGCTCCCTCAGCTGCTCCTCCCCAGCCCTGCTCTCCAGAACCTTCCCCAGCTCTGTTGCCCTTCTCTGGCCCTGCTCCAGCTTCTCAATGTCCTTCTTGGAGTGAGCAGCCCCAAAAGTGCACCCAGGACTCAAGGTGCAGCCTCACCAGTGCCCAGTCCAGGGGACAGTCTCTGCCCTGCTCCTGCTGGCCATACCGTGGCTGATCCAGGCCAGGCTGCTGGTGGCCCTCTTCTCCTGCTGAGCACACTGCTGGCTCATGTTCAGCTGCTGTCAACCCACACCCAGTTGAGAGACATTAAGGTACCCCCAGCCAGGAGTTATCTCCTTCCAGGGGAGTTAACCACTCTGGTGGCTGCTGTTCTCCTCTTGCCATCAAGCACAGCCTTTGTTGGCTGATGACAGTTCCTCCCCATCTCCCTGCTTTGGGAACAAAACTCTGTAATCACAGAGCCATCCTGGGCTTTGAACAACTTTAATTAAGAGCAGATAAACTGTCAGGTAAGAAGCAGGAAGGTGCATTAATTAAGGTTAGTCCCACTTGTACTCAATTCAAGTCTTCATCTTCCAACCTGTTCTCATCAATACCTCATCACCATCCTGCCAGAGAGGAATTAATGCACTGAGAGGATGACAGCTCTGTGAGGAGGATCCAGCATTTGGGATGTCAAAATAGCCACCCAAAGGACAAAAGAGGGAGTTGAGAAGGGAGTAGGAGAAGGAGTAAAGAAGTGAGGCCACAACTTGAGTGCTGGGTTCAGTTTTCACTCCCAGAAGGATATTGAGGGGCTGGAGAAGGTCCAGAGAAGGGAAACAAAGCTGGGGAAGGGGCTGGAGAGGAGCAGCTGAGGGAGCTGAGGGTGTTCAGCCTGGAGGAGGCTGAGGGAGACCTCATTGCTCTCTACAGCTCCCTGAGAGGAGGCTGGAGCCAGGGAGGGGTTTGGCTTTCCTCCCTAGGATCAGGTGATAAAAGGAGAGGAAGTGACCTGAAATGGTGCCAGGGGAGGGTTAGGTTAGAGAGGAGGAAAAATTTTTTTGGTGCAAGAGTGGTCAGGGATTGGCACAGGCTGCCCAGGGAGGTGGTGGAGTCCTCATCCCTGGAGGTGTTCCAGAACCCTGTGGCCATGGCACCTGGGGCCAGGGTTTGGTGGCTCTCCACACCACGTGAGTGCAGCTTGTCCCAAAGCAAGACTTCAACCACACTCAGCAGCTCTTTGGAGCAGGGAGCATTGCTCAGCTGGACAACAAAAGACTTCTTCCTTTTAGCACTGACCTTGGCAGAGCACTGAGATCCACTCCATCAAAGCTTCAGGAGATGCCAGTGCCCAGAATCCAGAGAATGTGACCACAGCTGGGGGAGAGTTGGGGTTGTTCAGCCTGGGGAAGGGAAGGCTCCAGGGAGACCTTTTCATGGTCTTTCAGTGCTGGAAGGGGCTGACAAGAAAGCTGGGAACAGACTCCTGAGCAGAGCCTGTAGGACAGGACAAGGGGGGATGGTTTGAACTCCAAGAGGGAGATGGAGAGTGGAGAGAAGGGAGAAATGTTTGATGCTGAGGGTGGGGAGAGCCTGGCCCAGGCTGCCCAGAGAGGTGGGAGCTGCCCCATGGCTGGCAGCAGTGCAGGTCAGGTTGGTTGTGGCTGTGAGCAGCCTGCTCTGGTTGGGGATGTCCCTGCTGAGGGCAGGGGTTGGACTGGGTGACCTTGGAAGGTCCCTTTCAAGCCAACCCATTCCCTGACTCTGCTGTTAGTCACATCCCAGGATCCCAGCTCCCCTGCATCCTGGCAGCTCCAGTGCTGCTTTTTCCACTGTACTGCTCCTGTCTCATCAGGCCCTCAGAGTTGCTGTTGGTTGGACACATTACCAGCAAAGCTGTGACTGCTGCTCCCCAGAGTCATGTTCTTGTCAACAAGGTGTGAATTTACAACCTCCTCTGCAGATATATAATGAGAAAGTGCAAAGGAGCAGGGGGCAACCATGAAAATCAGCTAATTAAGCTCAGAAGTTGATTTTAACTCACATTAAAGGAATGAAACACTAGCAATAGTTTGGCCTTCTGTTAGGATCCACCCATCACAGCCCAACACAATCTCCATGGGCTGCATTTGCACAGTTCTTAGTGCTCAGCAGCTCCAGGTGACCTCAGTGGGCCCTGGTGGGGTTGGGTTGAAGGTCACATTCAATGATCTCAGAAGGCTTTCCCAACCCAAACAATTCTCTGATTCCATGATTTCTGCCCTCCACACAACTGCTGTTGAGCTGCACCCTCATTTCCTTGCAGGCTTCGTTTCCTAAGCCTAAAAACCCCCAAGCAAGAGCTCCAACCTGCCTGAAATGATGCCTTGAAAAAAGAAAAAAAAAAAACCACAAAAAAAAACCCCTGAGGTGCTTTGTGGAGTTTGCACCTCCTGAGGGATTCCAGTTTAACAGGACACCCCTGGAGAACTTCAAGGTCAGGCTTGATGGTGCTCTGAGCCCCTGTGTAGGGTTTGCTTCTCCTTGGATTATTCAGGTTTAATAGAACATCCCTGGAGAGCTTCAAGGTCAGTCTTGGTGAGGCTCTGAGCCCCTGTGTGGGGTTTGCACCTCCTGAGGGATTCAAGGTCAGTCTTGGTGAGGCCCTGAGCATTCTGCTCTAGTTGGGGATCTCCCTGCTGACTGCAGGAGGGTTGGACTGGCTGACCTCTGATGGGCCCTTCCCACCCAGTGCCTGCTCTGCCACTACACTTTGCCAAGAGGTGAGCAGAATAGATTCCAGTCAGATCAAGTGGTGCTTAATTTATGTGAGCACTGGGACAGAGGTCAGGGGGAAGCAACCTGCAGAGCAAACACTTATTTTTCCCTTCCTTTTTCTGCTGTTCTGACAATAAACTTGCCAAGTTTGGGAGGCTCCAGAGAGCTTCAAGGTCTAGAAGATGTAGACAGACCCTGCTCACCTTGGCTGCCAGTGCTGCACATCTGCCACTCATCCCTTGGCTTCAGGAAGCAAAGTGGTGAAACCCTTCTAGGTACCCAGGGGGGATCTGGAGTGGGATTAATTTGCTGCTCCCTGAGTATGAGGTGGGGCTCCTGGAGAAGCTCAAAGGGCTGGGAGCATGGAGTATGCTGGAGGAGATAAAAATCACATCTCCATCTTTCGTGGGTTTACAGCAAGCTGACATCTGCCAGGGGCAGGAGCCAGGTCATGAATTACTGCTAGAGCTCAGGTACCATGGAACCAGGGAACCACAGGATGGGTTGGGTTGGAAGGGATCTTACAGATCATCCAGTTCCAAGCCCCTGCCATGGGCAGGGACACTTCCCACCAGCCCAGGCTGCTCAAGGCCTCATCCAAGCTGACCTCCAACACTTGGTGCAGTAAGAAGGATGACCACAAAGGAAGGGACTGAGTAATTCAGTGTGACTTAACCTTCACCATCAAAACACTCTCCCCAACACCAGCTAAAGTCAAAATGTCTCCTGCAGTTTTGCAGTAACCATCACTATAGAGTCAGAGAAGTGTTTGCCTTGGAAAAGACCTCCAAGATCACCGAGTCCAACCCAACCCCTCCATGGCCACCAAACCATGGCCCTCAGGAACATGGCCACAGGGTTCTGCAACACCTCCAGGGATGGGGACTCCACCACCTCCCTGGGCAGCCTCTTCCAAACCCTGACCACTCTTGCACCAAAAAAATTCTTCCTCATCTCCAACCTATCCCTGCCCTGGCACAATTCAGGCCATTTCCCTCCTTCTATCACCTGAGTCTAAGGAGAAGAGCTGAACCCCCACCTGCTTCTAACCTCCTTTCAGGAAGCTGTACAGAGCAGATCCCCTCAACCTCCTCCACACTGAACAACTCCAGGTCCTTCAGCTGAGTAAGCAATTGGAAGAGGATGCCCATGGTGGGTGCTGGAGTGGAACAGGATGCCCAGGGTGGGTGCTGGAGAGGAACAGGATGCCCAGGGTGGGTGCTGGAGAGGAACAGGATGCCCAGGGTGGGTGCACATTACTGAAGATGTTCACAAACCAAGCAGATGTGGCAGATGTGGCACCTGAGGACATGCCCTAGTGGCCATGGATGTGGTGGGGAGAGGACTGAGCTTGCTGACCCTCAAGGTCTTCTCCAACCTTGCTGACTCCAGATCTTCTTCTGTGGCTGGTGCTTCCTCCTGGGAGGGTGTCTAACTCCCCCTCCTTCTCTGGGTTATTTCCCATGCCTGCCACATTCCTCACAATGGCAGTGATGAGATTTGCCATGCTGCACAAAACCAGCAGGAAAGACAAAGGCAGAGAGGAGTTTGCTGCTTGCTTGGGTTGGGTTCTGTGGGTTGGTTTTTTTTTTTTTTTCTGGTAGCTCAGTGATACTTTCATGATGGCACAAGTGAAAAACTTGGTTCCATGAACCCCAGCAGCAGCTTATCTCAAATTCACCCTGGAGATTAGGATCAACTGTCAGACCAATTTTCCAGCCTGCTTCTTAGGAGCTGAGCAGGGAAGAGTGGAAGGAGAGAGAGGGGAGAGGGAGAAGCACAAACATCCAGTGTTGACATAAAAAAAAAAAACAACTGGAAAAAAAAAAGGCAAAACAGAGCACTGTGAATAAATGAAGCCTTGTATTAGCATGGAGAGGGCAACCATGTGCTGCACAGGGGTACCACAGATCAGCCACCTCCCCTCAAGAAGCACTTCATGGCTTGTGATTAACTCTTTACAGCTTTGTTTTGCAGAGTTTAGAGTCTGAGGGATGAGCCTCAGCCCTGCACTGCCAGCCAAACAACCCCTGCTGCCCAGCAGAGCAGACCCACACCTGCCCCACAGCCTGGCTTCAAAGGATGCCTCACACTCTTCTTAATGCACCTCAGGAGACCATCGACCTGCTTGGCCATGAGGACACATTGATGGCTCAAGGGGAATTGGTTGTCCACCAGCAGTCCTTCCCTCCAGACCTCTAAGTCTGCATGTGTCTGCATGAAGAAAAGTGTGAAGAATGCTCAGCAAGAGCTAAAGGAGCTGTGGGGGGCAAGAGGCTGGGGCCAGACTCTGCTCAGTGGTGCCCAGGGACAGCACAAGGGGCAAGGGGCACAGACTGGAACCCAGGAGGCTCCATCTGAGCAGGAGGAGAAAGTTGTTTGTTGTGAGGGTGCTGAAGGCCTGGAGCAGGCTGCCCAGAGAGGTTGTGGAGTCTCCTTGTGTGGAGAGCTTCCAACTCCCCCTGGGCATTGTGCTCCTGGGCAAGCTGCTGTGGGTGCCCTGCTGGAACAGGGGGCTGGGCTGGGTGAGCTCCAGAGGTCCCTTCCAACCTTCACCATGCTGGGATTCTGGGATTTTCAGGTGGGCTGCTCAGAGCTTTGAACCAGGATCCACTGCTGGGTTGGACTCTATGGTCTTAGAGGTCTTCTCCAACCAAATCTATGATTCTATGATGATGAGGAAGGAGTTGCTCCACAGGTGATGATCAAGTGCAGGGCTCCAGCACAGACTCAGGCTCCATTTCCTGGGCCCTTGGTCACCTCCATGCATTCCTCACAAGCACAGCCTGACAGTGCCCACTTGAATGAGCAATGCACTGACAACCAGAGCAGGAGCAGCAGCAGCAGCTTTGCTTGTTTCAAACAGGACATTTCAGAGCAGAGCTCTCAGCCTCAGCCCTCTCTTGTGCTTGGAGGGGTTTCTTCCTTGCAGAAATCTAAGAAGATTCTTCCTGAGAAAATAAAGCAGAGGGGCTGGAGGCTTTTTTAATAATACTTTGATTCTCCAGCAATAGCAATAATAAAAAAAAAAAAAAATATTTATCATGGATGGGGAAAACTGGATTTGGTGATTTCTGTCATTTCTTCATGGGTTTAATGCCCTTCACACTTTACCACAGCACAAAAACACTCCTGAAGATGGAAAGCTGCCTTCTAGTGAGAGGTGTCCCTGCCCACAGCAGGGGGGTTGGAACCAGATGGTCCTTGAGGTCCCTTCCAACCCTGACTGATTTTGTGATTCTCATGGAGCTCAGCACCTCTGCAGCCCTGCACACTGCTCTCACACTGAGAGGAGTTAAAGGTCTCAACATGTTACAGACTCACTACAGACACCAATGGGATGAGGTTCACCAAGTGCTGGGTCCTGCCCTTGGGTCACAACAACCCCACAAAGGCTCCAGGTGGGGCAGAGCCTGGAAAGTGCCCACTGGAAAAAGCCCTGGGGAGGGTTGGGTGACAGCAGCAGGAGGTGAGCCAGCAGTGTGCTCAACAAGTGGCCCTGAAGGCCACCAGCAGCCTGGCCTGGATCAGCAATGGTGTGGCCAGCAGGACTGGGCCAGGGATTGTGCCCTGTGCTGGGCACTGGTGAGGCCACACCTTGAGTGATGGGCTCAGCTTTGGGCCCCTCACTACAAGGAGGACCTTGATGACTAAGAGCATCTCTGCATGCCTGATGGCCCAGACATCACCCTTGGGGGGCACCCATTGGACAGAATCAGAGAGACATGGAGTCATTGAAGTGAGAGAAGACCCTGGAGGTCATCAGGTCCTACCATAAACCCTACCAAGTGCACCACCAAACCATTTGCTGAGCACCACATCTCAGCAACCTTTAAACACCTCCAGGGATGGTGACTCCATCACCTCCCCAGGCAGCCTGTGCCAATGCTTGGCTGAAGGGAATTTCCAAAGGGAATAATAGATAGATAAATAAATACAGAGAAAACAAAGTCCCAGCCTCAGCTGGAGCTCAGCACAGATCCAGCAGTGGTCACCTTGCCCCCAGCCACACACAAGCACTTGTTGAAACTGAATAAACTCAGCCGTGTCCTCAGGCCTCAGAGAGACAGAGAACTGCTTTGGTTGGAAGAGATCTCCAAGCTCATCCAGTCCAACATCAACCCAACCCCACCATGGCCACCAAACCACAGCCACAAGGGACATGGCCACAGGGTTCTGGAACACCTGCAGGGATGGGGACTCCACCACCTCCCTGGGCAGCCTGCTCCAGTGTCTCATTAACCAACTGGATGGCCCTCCAGGGCTCCAGCACCCTCACACCAAAGAAATTTCTCTTTCTGTTCACAGATGGAACTTCCTGGGTTCCAGTTTGTGCCCCTTGCCCCATGTGTCCTGTCCCTGGGCACCACTGAGCAGAGTCTGGCCCCAGCCTCTTGTCCCCCACAGCTCCTTTAGCTCTTGCTGAGCATTGCTCAGCTGCCCTCTGGGGCTGCTCTTCTGCAGGCTCTCAGCCCCAGGGCTCTCAGCCTTTGCTCCTCACAGAGCTGCTCCAGGCCCCCCAGCACCTTTGCAGTCTCCCCTGGACTCTCTCCAGCAGTTCCCTGTCTCTCTTGACCTGGGGAGCCCAGACCTGGCCCTGGTCTCACACCACCTGGCACCTCTGCAGCTCCCCACTTGCATTGCATCTGTGATCTCCCAATACAAAGCTCATTCTGTTGTCATTATTGCTGCAAACAGAAGCCTGCTAACAGCTCTTCAGGCCCAAATCCTCCATCCACAGAGAAGAAAATGTCCTTCTGTCCCCTTCTTCCTGGTGTATTGAACACACCAACAGCTGGAGATGAGAACCCTGCAAAGATGTGAATTCTTCCTGTGCCACCAAGAGCTGCCAAATGCATTTTCTAAGTGGTTGCATTCAGCTTGTTCTGTGTGCAGAAACACCATGGATGTAATTATGAGCCTGAGTTTAATGGCACTGAAACAAATCTCCATTCTGATGAATGCCTAATTACTGTTATTAAAATATTTATGAAATAATAAATTTATTAGAAAAAAAATCCTCTGCCTGGGAGCCTGCAGAAAGCTTTTCCTCTGCACCATGTCTAAAATGGCAGCAGAGAACAGAACCTTGCAAGGCACCAAACCATCTGAGATGATGCAGGCACAAAGGTCTCCTGAGATCCTGAGCTCTTTGTGCGCTCCACCAAAGATACCAAACAGAGGGAACTGGCACTTGATGATTTTCAAGGCACCAAACCTGAGCTTTTGCATCTGAGATGATGCAGGCATGAAGGTCTGCTGACATCCTGAGCCCTCTGTGCTCTACATCAAAGATACTCATAAGGAGAATTGGGATTTGATGATTTTCAGTGCATCAAACCTGAGCATCTCCATCCCAGCTGATGCAGGCACAAAGGTCTCCTGAGATCCTGAGCCCTTTGTGCTCTCCATCAAAGATACCAAATCAAGAGAATTGGGAGCTGATGATTTTCAGTACACCAAACCTGAGCATTTCCATCCCAACTGATGCAGGCATGAAGATCTGCTGACATCCTGAGCCCTCTGTGCTCTCCATCAAAGATGCCAAACAGAGAGGTTTGGGACCTGATGAACTTCTCCATGTGGATAACCATCGAATTTTTCAGTCAGAAAAGACCTCTGAGCTCATCAAGGTCATCTCCACCACACACCAGCTGATCCTGTGGGTTGCACCCATCTGAGGCCCTGCAGCTCAGACACCAGGGCAGCACATCCACCCCCCCAGCCCTGCCCCCAAGGCTCCTGGCTTGGATGAATTCAGGCTGGGGATGGGGCACAGCCTCTGGAGAATCACTGAAGGGTCTGAGTTGGAAAAGCTCTCCAAGGTCATCGAGTCCAACCAGCAACCCAACCCCACCATGGCCCTCAAACCACAGCCCAGAGGTTTCTTGGACACCTGCAGGGCTGCTCAGCTCTTCAGACAAATACTGTTGTGGTAGCAAACTTCTCATGGAGGTTTTCCTTGGTGGTTGTTTAGCCCAGGTCGTCCAGACTGGAAAGACATCCCTGGGGTGAGGTGGGATTGAAAACAGACACCAGGGCCCAGGCAGATCTTTGGAAGCTGAAGCTAATGGCTTGAGCAGGAATCAGGGCGAGATGGAGCTCCCCAGGTCCCAGCTGATTAATCTTGCAGATAAATCTCTCCCACTAAAACATTCAAAGCCTCTCCTTTTTGAGGCCAGCTTCCAGCATCGAGGGCAGAGCAGAAGTCTTGCTGGCTGAAGCTATCTGCTGCCTCCTGGGTTGCACTTAAGCCTCACCCTGCTGTGAAAGCACAGACAGAACAAAGCCAGGGAAAGTTCCAGCAAAGAGGATAAAAGCTGGCTATTAAAGGGGGGGAAACAGCCTTCTGTGGAGGCTCCAGGATATCATAGGATCCTAGAATGGTAAGGGTTGGAAGGGACCTCTGGAGCTCACCCAGTCCAACCCCCTGCCAGAGCAGGGTCACCCAGGGCAAGTCACCCAGGGGGTTGGAAGCTCTCCACACAAGGAGACTCCACAATCTCTCTGGGCAGCCTGCTCCAGGCCTCCAGCACCCTCACACCAAACAACTTTCTTCTCCTCTTCAGATGGAACCTCCTGGACTCCAGGTTGTGTCCATTGCCCCTTGTCCTGTCCCTGGGCAGCACTGAAAAGAATCTGGCCCCAACCTCTTCCCCCCACCAGAAGTTCTGCCCTCTTCTGAGCTGACCAGAGAAGGCTCCAGGGAGACCCTAGAGCTGCCTTCTCCTTGCCCCCTACCCTTCAGATATTTATAGACATCAATAAAATCCCCTCTTAGCCTTCTGTTCTTCAGGGCTCTCAGCCTGTCCTCCTCACAGAGAAGGGCACCAGCTGTGGGCACCTCAAGCCTGGCTGTGCTGTCACACCCTGTGAGCAGCCAGAGAGATGTGGAATCTCTCCTGAAGGAGGATGAGACAGGTTTGTAGCAACCCACCTGAGGAGTGGCTGGATCAGAGTCACTGTGCAGGACAGCTGCAGGCTCTGGCTTTGTCAGGAGTTGTTCTGCCTGGCAGAGATAAGCCCAGAAGAGCTGTACCAGTGTAGGAGCAAGATCTGAGGGAGTCTCTGCAGCAGGCAGAGCAGCACAGGGACCACACCAAAGCCAGGACACTTTGCCTGGCTTCTGAACTGAAGCAGCAAAGCAGCTCCAACAAGGCATTGCCCTCAGGCTATGTGAGCAGCAGAGGAGTTCCCCAGAGTGTGACACACACCAGCAGGGCCCTGCCAGCCCTGGGACTCCTCTGGCATTGCCTGGCACTCACCTGGGCTGTGCAGACACTAAGCTGACCTCAGCTGCTTCCCCTACCAGGGCAATGCTCTCACAGTGACCTCCAGCCTGACCTTGACTCTCCCTTTGCCCAGCCTCTAGGCAGAGGCAGAAGTGGCCAAGCACACAGCCAGCTGACTGCCACAGAGGGAGGAGACACCACAACAGAATCACAGAAACACTCAGGTTGGAAGAGAGCCTCAGGATCACCAAGTCCAGCCCTGAATCCTGCTCTGCAAGGCTCCACCCTGAACCATAGCCCCACAGCCAAACCACCCTGAAACCAAGCCAGGCTTGGGCACTCCACCACCTCCCTGGGCAGCACATCCCAGAGCCTGACCGCTCTTGCTGGGAAAAATGTTTCCTACTGTCCAGTCTAAAACTCCCCAGTGGCAGCTGGAGGCTGTTCCCTCCTGTTCTGTCACTAATTCCCTGTGAGAAGAGACCAGCAGCAGCCTCTCCATAATGTCCTTGCAGGTAGTTGTAGACAGCCATGAGCTCTGCCCTCAGCATCCTCTTCTCCACACTAACCATCCCCAGCTCCCTCATAAGGTTTATTCCTCAGGCCCTTCCCCAGCTTCTTTGCCCTCTTCTGCACTGGCTCCAGCACCTCCACATCTCTCTTGGACTGAGGTGCCCAAAACTTGTCACAGCCTTCCTGTCCATCCCCTTTGCCCATGCCAAGGTCTGGAAAGCTGCTGCTGGGGGCAGACCTGAGGCTCCTGCTGGTGGGAGGAGAGGGAGAGCTTGTGTCCTGCAGAGCATTGCCCTTCCAGCACCCCCTCAGCAGGCACCAACCACAGGCTGACCAAACTCTTCCCCCTCTTTTCCATCAAAGTTTCTGCCTGCTCTGCTTCCACAGGCAGGAGCAGCCCAGCCTGCACACGAGCCCTGCCTGCCTTGCTGGAGGGCTGGGAGGTGCCTCTGCACTCCTCACACACTGCTCCTCTATTAACCACACATCAGTGATTCCTCTGACTCCTACCAGCATCACAATGCAAAACAGACAGAAAGCAAAAGCCAAACAAGCAGGTGACATGACTGGCAGCACAGGGACAGCAGCAGCAGGCAGGGAGAAACCCAGACCCCATTGTCGTGGGAAGAGAAGCAAAGGAGTGAAGTTCATTATTGCCTCCTTTTAGCATTTTGTTCCAGTACTCACCAAAAAAAAAAAAAAAAAAAAAAAAAAAAAAAAAAAAAGAGGAGAGTTTTCCTGAGAACATCTTGGACAACAGGAATCATCCTGGAGCCTGGGGGCTGCCTCATTTCAAGGGAGAGGAAAACAGAAGGATCTGGTAATGAGTTCACAACAGATTAGCATCTAGAGAAAAACAAAATAAAACCAAGCCCAAACAGAACCAAACCCAAACCCAAACTAAAGAAAACCCAAACCAAACCCAAACCCAACCTAGCCCTCAAGTCTGTCACTTTGCCTCCCAAGCAGCAGCAGTAAGCCAGGATCCCCCATGGCACTCAATTAAAGCAGCCCTTTACCACCAGCTCATTAAGCTGAGCTCAGCAGGAGGGGATTCAGTGTGGGGCTCTGGCTTTGCATCCAGAACCAAGGCAAATGGAAAGAGCTCTGAGCCTGTCTCCTGATATCCCTGCAGGGAACTCGAGGAGCTGAGAGGGAGGAAGGGTCACTCTGCCACGCCTCTGCTGCAGAGCCAAGGGGGGGTAAGAGAGGCTGAGCAGAGGAGCAGCACAAAATGGGTTCAAAATCAAGCACTCCAGGAGCACCTCTTGGAATCACACCCTCTGGGAAGCCTTCTCACACAGCCCCTCAGCTTTCCTCCCCATGACCAGAGGATCATGGAATGGGTTTTGGTTGGAAAAGACCTCCAAGATCACTGAGTCCAACTGCCCTTTAGCTTTGCTGGGGCTAAACCATGGCTCTCAGCACCACATCTCTGCCTCTTTGAAACACCTCCAGGGGTAGGGATACCACCACCTCCCTGGGCAGCCTGTGCCAGGCTTTGGGAACCCTTTCAGTTGAGAAGTTTCTTCCAGTGTCCAACATAAAAGTCCCCTGAGGCAAACCACATTTCCTCCCATCCTAGTACTTGTTACTAGGGAGAAGAGATCAGCCCCACCTGGCTCCAACCTCCTTTCAGGGAGCTGTAGAAAACAATGAGGTCTCCCCTGAGCCTCCTCTTCCCCAGGCTGAACACCCCCAGAACCCTCACCCTCCAATTCCTGCTGCAAGCCCAGCAGGAACAGACACTGACAGCCGCCAAGAGCCTCACTGAATCCTGCCTCAGCTTCTGACTTGAGAGAACCTCCATCTCCATCCACACTATCCACAGCACCAGAAGCTGAGGCAGAACCTCCTCCTCCACCCACACTATCCACAGCACCAGAAGCTGAGGCAGAACCTCCTCCTCCACCCACAGCACCAGAAGCTGAGGCAGAACCTCCTCCTCCACCCACAGCACCAGAAGCTGAGGCAGAACCTCCTCCTCCACCCACAGCACCAGAAGCTGAGGCAGAACCTCCTCCTCCACCCACAGCACCAGAAGCTGAGGCAGAACCTCCTCCTCCACCCACAGCACCAGAAGCTGAGGCAGAACCTCCTCCTCCACCCACAGCACCAGAAGCTGAGGCAGAACCTCCTCCTCCACCCACAGCACCAGAAGCTGAGGCAGAACCTCCTCCTCCACCCACAGCACCAGAAGCTGAGGCAGAACCTCCTGCTCCATCCACAGCACCAGAGGCTGAGGCAGAACCTCCTCCATCCACAGCACCAGAAGCTGAGGCAGAACCTCCTGCTCCATCCACAGCACCAGAAGCTGAGGCACAGCCTCCTCCTCCATCCATAGCACCACAAACTGAGGCAGAACCTCCTCGAGGCTCCATCCATAGCACCAGAAGCTGAGGCAGAACCTCCTCCTCCACTCACAGCACCAGAAGCTGAGGCAGAACCTCCTGCTCCATCCACAGCACCAGAAGCTGAGGCAGAACCTCCTGCTCCATCCACAGCACCAGAAGCTGAGGCAGAGCCTCCACCTCCCTCAGCACCTGGAAGGCTGCAGCCCAGCCAGCCCCAGCCTGTTGATGCAGGTGGGACCCAGAGGGATTTCTCTCTTCCCTGAGAGAGGCCAGGAAAGCAAAGCAGACAGCTCAGAACTGCACTCCTCAGCTGTGCCCCTTCCCCACTTACCACATTTCAGCTTTGTCCTGCCCAGAGCTGAAGGCAGGGTTGCAACTTTCACCTTTCTCATTAGGTGCAAAGGAAATCCAGCAGCAAGAAATGTACCAGCAAGAAATGGAGCCAGCTCCTCCCCACCCCGAGGGAGGAAAGGGACATTTCAATTTGCACTCCCAATCTCATTGTGCTCCTCCAGCCCACGTTGCTGTCTGAAAGTTCACCCCCAAGGGGCTGCAGAACACATGGCTGAGCCAGCACCAAGGCACTGAGACAAGGAAAAGAAGGGACCCTAGGCTGACTGCTTCAAATGACAGCCACTGAGCACAGAAACCTGCAGCAGCAGCAGCAATTAGCTCCTTGTTAAAGCTTGTAATGAGGAATTTTGAAGGAGTCCCAAAAAGGAGGTTTTCCTGGCATTCTCCTGCAGAGAAGGAGCTGGGGGTGCTGGTGGGGGAGAAGCTGGGCAGGAGCCAGCAATGGGCACTGGCAGTGCCCATTGCCAGAGATGGAGAGAAGGGATCCTGCCCCTCTGCTCTGCTCATACCTCACCTGCAGGACCCCAAGAGGGTGCAGAGGAGGGCACCAAGATGATCAGAGGGCTGCAGAAGCTCTGCTGTGGGGACAGGCTGAGGGAGCTGGGGGTGTTCAGCCTGCAGAAGAGAAGGCTCCAGGGACACCTCTGAGCTGCAGTTCAGTATCTGCAGGGGAGCTGCAGGCAGGCTGGGGAGGGACTGTTCAGAAGGGGCTGTGGGGAGAGGAGGAGGGCAATGGTTTGGAGCTGGAGTTAGGTTGGACAGCGGGAGGGAGATCTGCACCATGAGGGTGGGGAGAGACTGGGGTTGCACAGGGAGGTGGTGGAGGCTCCATCCCTGCAGACATTCAAGCTCAGCCTGCTCCTTGGGCAGCCTGCTCTAGCTGGAGGTGTCCCTGGGGGGTGGACAAGATGAGCTTTGAGGCTCCCTTCCAACCTGATGCACTCTGTGAAGCTGAATTTCATGCAGATCCATTTGTGAAGCCAGCTCTGATGCTGGGCTTTTGTTTTTTTCTTTTTTTTCTCCCCAAGCAAAGCCAACAGCCTGAAGCCACCTTGCCCTGAACGTTAGGAAGCAGCTCCCCAGACCCCTTCTGCTTTCCCTTCAGCACAGATCTTTAATTTCCAAGCCTTGTGCTCCTCATTGCCATGCTCTGACACAATTGTGCTCAGGAAAGTCCTCCTCTTTGACAAACCTGAATATTTATGCAGCTCTACCTCCACGCTCCACCACACACCAGCTGATCGTGTGGGCTGCATCCATCTGAGGCAGGGCAGCACAGGCAGCAGGGCAGCACAGGCAGCAGGGCAGCACAGGCAGCAGGGCAGCACGGGCAGCAGGGCAGCACGGGCAGCAGGGCAGCACGGGCAGCAGGGCAGCACGGGCAGCAGGGCAGCACGGGCAGCAGGGCAGCACGGGCAGCACGGGCAGCAGGCTCCCCACACAGCCCTGCTCCCACAGCTCCTGGCTTAGCAGGAAGTCAGGATGGGGATGAGGCACAGCCTCTAGAGAATCACAGATTGGTCTGAATTGGAAAAGCTCTCCAAGGTCATTGAGTCCAACCAGCAACCCAACCCCACCATGGCCCTCAAACCACAGCCCAAAGTGCCATGGCCACAGGGTTCTGGAACACCTGCAGGGATGGGGACTCTACCACCTCCCTGGGCAGCCTGTGCCAATCCCTGATGACTCTTGCAGCAAAGAAAGTTTTTCTCCTCTCCAGCCTAACCCTCCCCTGGCACAATTTCAGGCCATTTCCTCTCCTTCTATCACCTGAGACTAGGGAGCAGAGCCCAAACCCCACCTCACTGCAGCCTCCTCTCAGGGAGCTGTAGAGAACAATGAGGTCTGCCTCAGCCTCCTCTTCTCTCAACTAAACACCCCCAGGTCTCTCAGCTGCTCCTCCCCAGCCCCTTCCCCAGCTTTGCTTCCCTTTTCTGGACCTGCTCCAGCCCCTCAATATCCTTCTGGGAGTTCAGGGGAGATCTGGTCTACAGGATGTGGCAGAAAATTATCCCACATTAACTCCTACACACCCATCCCTACTTGACCCCTTCCAAAGTGCCACTGCCCAGCTGGAGAGAGCTGTGTGGTGTCTTCAAGAGTCAGTCAGACACCCAACTGTGCTTCAGCATGGCTCAGGGGTGGGGTCTGACCTGCTGCTGAAGGTGGGACCTGGCTGTGTATCTGAGATGCTCTCGAATCACAGAACTGTCAGGGTTGGAAGGGACCTCAAGGCTCAGCCAGTTCCAAACCCCCTGCCATGGGCAGGGACACCTCACACCACAGCAGGCTGCTCACAGCCACATCCAGCCTGGCTGCAAAACCCTCCAGGGATGAGGCTTCCACCACCTGCCTGGGCAACCTGTGCCAGTCTCTCACCAGCCTTATGGGGAAGAATTTCTTCCTAACATCCAATCTGAATCTCCCCATTTCTAGTTTTGCTCCATCCCCCAAGTCCTATCATTCCCTGACACCCTCAAAAGTCCCTCCCCAACTTTCTTGTAGTCCCCTGCAGATCCTGGAAGGCCACAAGAAGGTCTCCCTTGGGCCTTCTCCTCTCCAGACTGCACACCCCCAACTCTCTCAGTCTGTCCTCATAGCAGAGCAGCTCCATCCCTCTTCTCATCCTCGTGGCCCTTCTCTGGACACCTTCCAGCACCTCCAGATCCTTCCTGTAAGAGAGGCTCCAGAACTGGATGCAGTGCTCCAACCTGAACATGAAACTGAATTAACTCATGGATTGTCCCACCCAAAGCTCATGGCAGTGACAGACACTGAAAGCCTCCTGCTCCCCCTGAACCCTCAGCTCCTGCATGTCTCATGAGCTGCAGTTTTGGAAGATAAATCCTCAGGGATGTGACCTGAGGAGACACACTGCCCTCACTGGCAGCACCTGCCCCCACCTCCAGCACATCCCCACATCCTCTGGGACTCACAGAGAGAACTCTGACTACATCTGAGCCCCAGCAGCTTCTCTCCATAAGCACCAGCACCTCAGCCAGAGGCTGAGAGGGGGCTTAGAGCTTCCCCTGCACACAGCTGGGGCTTGGAGGCATCCTCACAGCTCCAGGGAAAACCCCTCCACCCCAGCTGGTTCCATCACCTTCCATCCAAGGTGTGAGTGAGGGATGAATGGAGAGGGAGATCCAGAGGCAGGGAGAGGGATTTGTGCTTTCATCAGACAGGACAATCTGGGCTGAGGGAGATCCTTCACTTCAGTTTGGTTGTGATTGTTTTTTTTCCAAAGCAGAGCTGCTGCAGAACTTCAGGCAGCAATTACACAGATGAATTCCAAGCAGAGCACCTCGGTGCTGTTCTCTCCCCTGCTGATCCACCTGTTGGCATCAGCTGAAGATGCTCCCAGCCCTCTCTCTGCTGGATTGGGAGCAGACAGCGAAGCTGCATGGAGAGAGAGAGTAACTTCAGATGGAGAGAGGGAGATCAACAGCCCAGATCTTACCCATCCCGGAGAGAAAGCCTCTCCAGCAGCCAGAGCTGGTGGAGGAAGCCTCACTGTGCTCTCTCTGGATTGCAGACATATTTTCTCTTCACATCAAGGTAGAGCAGCAATGTTCCAAGGTACTGTCAGAGAATTGTCAACACTCCTAAGGTTTCTCTGCAGAGGTCTCCACAGATAGAAAGCTTTCATCCAGGAGGTTCACAGATTGCATCGGGTTGGAAGGGACACCCGAAGGGCATCTTGGCCACCCCTCTGCAGGCAGCAGGGACACCTCCAGCTAGAGCAGGCTGCCCAGGGACACATCAAGTCCAGCCTAGAAAGTATCCAAGGACAAGACTGGACTCAACCACATCCTGGGCAACCTGTCCAGTGTCTCACCACCCTCACTGTGTAGAGCTTCCTCCTGATGTCCAACATAACTCTGCCCTGCTCCAGTTCCAAACCATTGCCCCTCATCCTATCCCCCCCCAGCCCCTTCTGAACAGTCCCTCCCCAGCTCTCCTGGAGCCCCTTCAGGTACTAGAAGGCTGCTCTAAGGTCTCCCTTGGGCCTTCTATTCTTCAGGCCCCAACTCTCTCAGCCTGTCTTCACAGGTAAGGTTCTCCAGCCCCCTGATCACCCTCATGACCCTCCTCTGGACTCTCTCCAGCAGGTCCACATCCCTCTTGTGTCAGGGGTCCCATAGCTGGATGTACTCACATCATATAGCTAACTTCTATCACTGGTTGGGAAAAGCCAATCTGGGCACAAACAGAAATGTCCAAGAGACATTCACCCAGCACTCACCACACTACCATGCTCAGGAACACCTCCAGCCAGCCAGGAGAAGCAAGCTGGCTGCAGCAGCTCTTAGGTTTGAGCTGGTTTAGGTTAACAGGTGTTTTTTTGGGGGGTAATTGGTTGGGTTTTGACTCCTAATAACTTCCAGCTGCCCACCCACCCCCATACAACAGCAGGAAGCTGCTTAAGAGGTCCAGGTCTCCTCCTCTCTCTCAAAACAGTTCTTTTTTCTTTTTCCTCTCTGGCTGGGACATGTTCTGAACAGCATTGGAGGGAAGAGAGGGCAATAGGAAAGGGCTTGATTGCCTGACAAAAAATTCAGCTTAGAGGTGGCAGACCAGAGCTGTGAAATCCACACTCAGTAAAATCCCTCCCAGTGTGTTCCTGCTTTCCAGCTGATTTGGTTGCAAAGCAGTTTCAAGCAGATGCTTAGTCACAAGACATTAAAATGTTTGGATTCATGTAAATGTCTCACCGGGCAAGAAACTGCCCCCAAATGCCTTCTTTTCTGCAAACTCCCTTACATAACCTGCCACCCAAGGTGTCACAGGTGCTCTGTGGCTCAGGATTTCCTTCGGGGTGAGATCCCCGCACGGAGCAGCCAGGCTGTGCTCCCGAGCGAGCTCCCGAGTCAAGCAGCTGCCTGATTTTCACCCGCGGACGGCTGGAGCAGATAGGCAGCTGCCAGACCAAAGACTTCTGCGGAACTTCAGCCCCTCTCGCATCCCTCCCAGCTCCTCGGCTCCAGCTCACGCAGAGAGCATGAGCTCATCGCTATTGCAGCCCAGGGAGGGGGGTCTGCAAGGCGAGGAGTCTCCGGCAGAGCTAAGTGCCGCGGCTGTAGCGATGGAAGCTCTCTCACGCACACGAGTGGGGCTGCTTCTCGGCGGCACCTCCGAGCGCCGCGTGTCAAAGCCACGGGAGATTCGGCACGGCGCCGAACCCAGAAGCAATCCGAGGAGCGTTTTAATCTGCCAAGAGGGGGAGGCGAGCAGGGAGAACAAAGCCAGCTCCTTGGTGTTGGTTTGGGAAGATGGAGAGGACCGCGTCCAGCCGGGCAGTGCCCAGGGCAGCAGTGATGGGCGAAGGAGCATCGTCGCCCTACGACGGCACCGACAGCCAGATAGGAAAGGGGAGGAACGAGCGGAGTGGATTCACCATGCAAACCCTCACAAGTTTCCAGCTGGGGGAAGCGGGGAAATCTCTCCACCCTCTGCACAAAAATAAAACTAATCCCCACCAACCGCCTTCCGCATGCGAAGGCGGAGGAGAGGAAGCGAGAAACTCCGCTGCTCGCCATGCATCTGGTGGCGGTTCTGTCGCTGTCACTGCAACCGCGATCCAGCCCTGCTGAGGAGCATCCCACCGGGCCCCGCTGGCTCCATCCAGCCGCCTTCCCCTTTACCCCCGGGGCCATCCCCACCGAGAAGCCCTGGTCCACCACCGTCAAGCAAAGCCCAGATCAGCCCCGGGGAGATGCTTTCTCCCAGACTTGGGGCGCTGGGAAAGGGGCAGAAGGATGCAGCCTGGGGCGGGGGACACACGATGGCAGCTGTCCCTGGAGATGGAGGGTGGGGAGCGGATCGTGCCGGAGCTGCAGCGCATCTCCCCCGCACACACACGCTCGGTTCTTTAATCCTCCGGCTCTGCTCATCCATCCCCCAGCGCTGTGCCAGAGCCGCGGAGCTGCAGCCGGAGCTCGGCTCACCACCCCCGGGGCCAGCCGCTCTCCCCATCCCCTCCTCCGCCTCCATCCAACCGGGGGCGACCGGGCTGACTCCGCAGCCCCTAGGGTGGGCACAGGGACCCCGGCTCCAGAAAGCGGGTGGGTGGGTAGCTGGAGCTGCTCAGTGCGGCCCAATCTCCACCAAGTGTTTATGGGGAAAACCCACCCAGCGGACCCCCACCCAGCCTCATCCTGCCCCCGCATCCGCGGAGCCCGTCCCGGCCGCACTGGTGCTGCCTTTGCTCTCGCATCTCTGCCTAGCCATATTTCTCGCTAAACGCAAACCCGTGTTCATCACTGCCTGGGCTTTATCGGCCTTTTTCTTTTTTTTTTTTTTTTAATCCTTTTTTTCTCCCCCTCCCCCTTTCCCTTCACGGTTTTGCTTCTTGCAAATGGGGCGATAAATCCAGAAAGTGCCACGCACCGCGGAGCAGGGAGATGGAGAATGCTGGAACCCAGCGGTTGCTTTGATGGGGATAAGATGTTCTGGGGAGGGGACAAATAAAGCACCTGAAGGGGCACCAAGGGATCCTGTTCAAAGCAGCATCCACCGCCCGACCCCGCGGTACGGCTCATCTCGGCATGACTCGTCTCGGCACGGCCCGGAGCAGCGCAGCCCTACCTGGAAGAGCCGGAGGATGTTTGCCACCATAATGGACACTGAACTTCCCGAAGCTCCGATCACTCCAACTACTTTCTCCGGCTTGACGAATACTGGTGGCTCCCCGTTGGTGCACCTCACGTCGGAGGTGTCCTTCTGAATCAGAGCCTGGACAAAGGTGAGGGACTGCTCCAAGGCGTAGGTGTCTCGGGAGCAGGTGTCCAAGATCCGAGCCCCCAGCGTGACGTTGGGCAGCAGGTCCGGGTCGCTGTTGATCTGGTCCAAGGCGTAGAGCATCGCCTCCAGCCTGTGGATGCCGTTTTCCTTCTTGATGTCCCCGCAGGGCACGCCCGGGGGGCCCTTGGCGTGGACCGGGAAGAGGCCGCCCAGAGTGATGTCCCCTTCCAGGCGGATGGAATGAGGGGCGTACATCTCCTGCCCATGGACCACCTCGGAGAGCAGCAGCTCCAGCAAGCAGCAGGGCAACTTCAGCAGAGTCAGGAGCCGCAGGAGCTCACCCAACCGGACCATGGTGCTGCCTCCTCCAACACGGCTACCCGGGCGACGCTGGCCCACGCTCCCACCCGCGCTCCCCTTCATGCAGCCACGGAGGGACCGGGCCGGGATGGGAGCCGGGGGAGGGGGCTCGGCCGGTCCCTCCCGCCCTGGCCGCGGCTGCCTCCGCCGCGCTCCGCGGCAGCCCCGGCACTGGGGAGCCGCTTCGAGCAGCTACCGCTTTAAATGGTGGCCAGAGCCTCTCCGCCTCCCGCCCCCTCCACCGCCCCGCCCGCCGCTGCTGCGCAGGATGCGGCCGCACCGCCCGGGGCCGGGCCGGGACAGGGGCTGGGGATGGAGATGATGGGGATTGGAATGGATATGGGATGGGGATGGAATAGGGATGGTGAGGATGAGAAGGGGAAGAGATGGGGATGGAATAGGGATGATGGGGATGGAACCAAGTGGCGACCCCAATCTCTCTACCAGGGGAATAACGGGGGGCTACAGGTGATGCAGGGACCGGCCGGACCTCGATAGCACCGGGGAAGGGGAGAAGCGAGGCACCCCTCCCGCCCCCGTGCCCGGCGCGGAGCGGCAGCGGCCAGGTGATGCTGCCGGGAGCTGGAGCTGTGAGCGGGGGGTGCGCGGCTGCCCGTGGCTCGGAAGCACCAGGCAAAGGGGTTTGCCTTGGGTGGGGGGTGCCCGGTCAGCCCCACCAGAACATCCTTCCTTCCTCCCGGTTGGGGGCTGCGGGCGCCCCCAACTAACGGTGCCCGGCGGGGCTGGGGCTGGCAGCGGAGGGAGCCGGGGGACAGCCGGGGCTTGGAGCCTTCAGCCTGCAGCCCAAATGGCATCCAATGAGCCTGTGGCATCCAAACCGAGTCATCCACCTATTTGACATGGAGAAGAGACACTCCTCCCTGCTAAGGTGGGTACCAAACGGCGCCGGCGAGGAGGAGGAGGAGTCTGGCTGTAACCCCATATTCCCAAAACCGAAGTAATGCAGCCGATCTATTTTAAGATCTCCCAGACCCATTTTTGTTCAGCACACCCAGATCTCGAGGATGCAGGAACATCCTGCTTTTGTTCCCTGCATCCCCAAGCTGTTCCCTCCAGAGAGGCAACACCTGTTGCTGCTCCCTGCTGACCAGCAAATCCATGCCCTGCCACATTCAAGACTACCACAAAATGCATCTCTGATGCCTGGTTCCCACGAGACTGAGCTCAGCTTTTTGATGGCCACCTTCAATTCCTCCTCCATAAACACCAGATCAAGCATCTTCCTCCTTTGGCCCCTAACAGACACTGGACCATCAGCACTTAGAATCATAGAATGGTTTCAGCTGGAAGATACCTCTACGATCATCCAACTGTCAACCCAACACCACCATGGCCACCAAAGCATGTCCCCAAGAGCCACAGACACACCATTCTTGCACGCCTCCAGGGATGGGAACTCCACCACCTCCCTGTAGTCATTCATGAAACCATTGAATCCTAGACTGCTTTGGCCTGGAAGGGACCTTTAAAGCTTATCCAGTCCAACCCCCCTGCAGTCAGCAGGGACATCTGCAACTAGAGCAGGTTGCTCAGAGCCCCATCCAAGCCCAGCTAAACTCTGGAAGTGTTGCTCAACCAAGAGACATCTACAGCTCCTGCTGAATTCCCAACACAATATTCCAGGGACTCATCTGTTCCTGTTTTAAGAGTAAAAAAACCTCACTAAGAGCTGATATTTCTCCTCTCTTGTTAGCCTGGCCAGATTTTCCCTCACCACACCAGGCCATGATGAGCCATGAAGGGACTTTGCTGGGCAGGTTTTGACTGAGATGGAGCTGGCCAGGAGTCAGTGACACATTTTCTAACAATTAAAGCATTTAACCACCTTAAAACCTCTCTACATTAAAAACTGTGTCCTTACCATATTTCCCAGCTTTTTTTTTTTTTCTTCTTTCCCTGGAGTGTTGGTTCTGTGTGTCCACTTGGCAGGAGCTCCTACAACCAAGGTTTCTGAGCTGGTGCTGTTCAGAGACCACCATGACCAGAGGATAAAGGTTCCTCAGTGAAGGAGGTTGTTTGGAGAGTGGCAGAAGCAGAGATGCAGCAGGTTGGAGGATCCTGCAGCAGGGCCAGACTACAATGAACACAAACAACAGCAAAAGCAGCTGGAGAACCCCATTGGAATGATCATTCAGGGGCTTGGGATCAAAAGGGAGTTTTCCCATGGACTGAAAACATCATCAGAGATGATTGCACTGTCAACTGGGTATCATGAGCCAGTTTGTGCCATCACCCAGGCCTTCTGCTGCCTTTTCCCAGCACCTACCCTTCTTCCAAGTTCTGCCAGTCAGGCTCCAGCTTACCCGGTGCCCATTCACCATCCCCTGCTGCACATACACAGCTTGACCCTTTATGGCACTTCATCTCTAGCAGGTGAGGGAGGTTCTCCTCCTTCTCTACTCTGTTCTAGGGAGGCCACAGCTGTAGGACTGGAGCCAGTTCTGGGCTCCTCTTCTTTCAAGAGAGACAGGGAACTGCTGGAGAGAGTCCAGGGGAGGCTACAGAGATGCAGAGGGGCCTGGAGCAGCACTGTGAGGAGCAAAGGCTGAGAGCCTGCAGAATAGCAGCCCCAGAGGGCAGCTGAGCAATGCTAAGCAAGAGCTAAAGGAGCTGTGGGGGGCAAGAGGCTGGGACCAGACTCTGCTCAGTGGTGCCCAGGGACAGCACAAGGGGCAAGGGGCACAAACTGGAACCCAGGAGGTTGCATCTGAGCAGGAGGAGAAAGTTGTTTGTTGTGAGGCTGCTGGAGCCTGGAGCAGGCTGCCCAGAGAGGTTGTGGAGTCTCCTTGTGTGGAGAGCTTCCAACCCCCCCTGGGCATTGTGCTCGTGGGCAAGCTGCTGTGGGTGCCCTGCTGGAGCAGGGAGTTGGGTTAGACTGGGTGAGCACCAGAGCTCCCTTCCAACCCCACCATGCTGGTACTCTGGGATTCTGTGGCTGATCTGATTCTGTATGAATCATTTCTTTCTCAGCCATTCTGTGCTAACCTCAGCTCCATCCTCCTTTGACATCTGAACGTAAGAAACTGAAGTGTGAGCTCTTCAGCATTTATTTACCTCCTGCCCACTTCAAGCTCCATGTGGAGAGTCTCAGCTGTATTTATTATTACTAAAAACCCCTGACTTGAGTGGTTGTGGAGGAGAGTTTGCAAGCACGACTCCAGCTTGTCTTAAGTGCTCAAAATCCAGGAAGGATGTAAATAGAAATCATCTTTTTATTTTTTTTTTTCTTCCTTAACACATCTCAGTGTTTTGCAAGAACCTTCCTCATGATCTTGAAAGTTTCTTGTTGCTGAGTTGGTTTTTTTTTTTTTGTTTTTTTTTTTTTTTTTTTTTACCTTTGGGCAAATCTCTAGTGACATTCAACATGTTTATCCTCTCAAAATTCCAGAAAATCCATCTGCTCTCTATTTCATCCTCCTTTCCCCCACAACCTTTAAAATCAGACCACATAAAATCACAGAATTGGTTTAGTTGGAAGAGATTTCCAAGACCGAGTCCAACCAGCAACCCAACCCCACCATGGCCCTCAAACCACAGCCCCAAGTGCCATGGCCACAGGTTTCTGGAACACCTGCAGGGACAGGGACTCCACCACCTCCCTGGGAGGTCCCTGACCACTCTTGCAGCTAAGAAATTTTTCCTCCTCTCCAACCTACCCCTCCCCTGGCACAATTTCAGGCCATTCCCTCTCCTTCTGTCACCTAATCCTAGAGAAAAGAGACCAACCCCACCTCACTCCAACCTCCTTCTAGATATCCTACATATTCCACTTCCCATTCCCTAAGGGAAAACAGTTGAGCAAGATGGACCCAGGCCCCATCCCAGCTCAGCATCTTGTCTTGCAAGGGCAGCAGCAGCAGAGGCTGGAGCTCTGCAGAATGCAGATGCCTTTAATCTGCTCCTACCATAAGTCTCCTCCTGGTCCCTCACAGATAGAAATTGGTTTAAACCCTGAAGCATGAAAAATTATTCTAATTATCTTACCAAAATTGATCTCCTTAATCATGACTCTGGATGTTCTTGATAGCCATACAAGTGCCCAAGTCCCTCTTCCACTCTCACTGAGCACTTGGCTTCTGTGGCCTCTCCTGGTAATGAGCATCACCCTTTAATTGGACATCCCACCCTCTTTATCAGCTCCCAATTTTTTCCTGCTTTTGAAGTTGGGCTCTTAAAATAGGTGGAAATCTCCCTTTGCTGGTACCTGATCTCCATCCCCCATGTGCAGCCAGCTACCTACATTCAATCTGGTCCTCTCAGACAAGAGACTAAATATAATAGCCTGGGCATCTGTCACTGCCATATTTTACTTGCAGGCAGCATTTCATTTCATTTTGGGGTACTGATTACCTGGAGGTGAGACAGCACTGATTAAATTCCACTGGGAGCCTATCCCACCTGTCCCCTGCAACAGCTCACAGAACCCAAGAGCCATCTCCCAGCCCACCAGAAGGATTCCACGAGTGGCAATCAAGCCAAAATTAGTTTATGGCCACCCAGAACTGAGCTCAGCCACTCTGAAAGCCATCAGTGGGAATTCTGAGTTACAGCATGCCAGATGATGGAAGAGCAAGGGCAGGCATGAGGGGGCTCTGAGCAACCTGCTCTGGTTGCAGACCTCCCTGCTGAATGCAGATGGGATGGACAAGAGGAACTCCAAAGGTCCCTTCTGACCCAAACCAATCTGTGGTTCTATCCCTGAGTCTATGGAAGTTGTGGTCCCCAAGAGATGACTCTGCCAAGGGTCAGGGCTGGGCTGGGTACCAGCTGAGTGCCAGAGGATCTCCAGGAACCTCTCTGCATTCCCAAAGGGAAGAGAAAGGAAAGAAGGGAGAGAGACTGATGGGGTGGGAGAGAAACTCACCCAGCTGAGATGGGAAGAACAATGCCATGGGATAGAGAGACAGAGACACAAACCAAGAGTCAAGCCCAGCCCTGAGGGCAAGGAGGGCACCATTGGCACCACTGATGCTGGGGACAGGCACTGGGCAAGGCCCAGCCTGGACTCAGCACCAGATGGGAAGCAGATTCAGGAGCTGGATGGAGGAGCACAGGGATGGGGATGGAAGGCAGAAGGGACAGAGTCCTGCTGGGACAGCAGGCAGGGAAGAAGAGGCTTGGCCCTGGGGATCCCTCAGCTGGCTCCTGAGGATGCCCTGCAGGGGCTGCAGTCCCTTGGGAGGCACTTGAGGCTCCCCTGTCCTGGCTGCTCCTCCCCACAGCTGCCACCTCTGCCTTCCTGCCCCCCAAGGTGTGCCACAAGCTGTGGCAGTGCCCTTGGTGTGGCCAGCAGCAAGTCTGAGGCAGAGGCTTTGTGCAGCCCAGCCCTTGGCAGGAACTCTGCCATCAGCTTCTGCCTGCTAGGAGCAGCCTCTGGCTGTGCCAAGCTGCCCTGAGCTTCAGCAAGGACCTCCCTGAGCAGAGCCTGAGCTGGGCAGTGCCAGCCCTGAGCAGCCCCAGCTCTGCCCTGGCTCACACCAGCAGGACACTGAATCTCAATGTCTATAACATAGAAAATGATTGATTTATTTATATCTTATTCTAAATAATTGGATCAGAGATTGTTAAAAAAACTTTCCAAATCACAAGTTTTCTCTGTCTTTAACAGAACCCCCAGCAAAACAGCAGAGCTCTGGAGCTGCTGCTCAGAAGCATTTCTCCTGCTCTAATGCTTGCCCCTCTCCCCCCATGGCCACTCACAGTTATTTTCCATCTCCAGCCACCTCCTGAGTCCTGTCTCCTGTGCCCAGGCTGCTCCTGCTCAAAAAAAGGAAGGCGGCTCTGGGAGGGGAAGCAGACCCTTGGCTGGAGGTCGCAGCCAATCTGTTCCATGTGGCACTGAGGCCAAGTTGGGCTCAGGGTTGGGCTCTTGCCTCTCCCCCACACGGCGGCAGGCAGGGCACCGCCGCGCAGCCAGCTGCCACGGACGGGGGGGACCCCACTGCTGACGTGGGACAAGGGTCCCCACGGTGCAGCCTCATGGGGAGACCTTCTTGCCCCCGAAGAGAAGTGACAGGTGCTCTGTGACCCAGCAGGGCTGGCACAGCGCAGGGCTGGAGCCATCACCCTGACCGGGGCCACATCCCTGGGGCACTGCCTAGCGTCTGCCTGCTCCTGTTGGCAAGGATGTGCCTTGGCACGGGGTCCGAGGAGTGCTCAGCAGAGCTCCAAGCACTCCCAGCCGAGGTGTGAGGCTTTCCGAAGTTACCCACGGCATGGAAGCATGGCTAAAGGGGCAGCTCTGGGAGAAGCAGCCAGGCTGCAGTGCCAGTGACTGCTGCTCCTGGCAGCTCACACCCTGCTGCCTCAGCTCCTGTGCCCCAGGGGCTCAGCACACCTGGAAAGATCATTTTTGACCAAGCCATTAAAAAATAAAAATAACCACACTGGAAAGTTTTCCCAGTGCAAAAAAATGGTCATTTGGGGTAACTTTCACCCATCCAGGCTATCCCTGTAAAATATTATCAGAGCCTGCAAGGTCAGAAAGGGGAAACATTGTCAGTGAGTGGGGGGCTCCTAGAATGTGTTGGGGTGTCCTGGTGTGAGCCAGAGCAGAGCTGGGGCTGCTCAGGGCTGGCACTGCCCAGCTCAGGCTCTGCTCAGGGAGGTCCTTGCTGAAGCTCAGGGCAGCTTGGCACAGCCAGAGGCTGCTCCAAGCAGGCAGAAGCTGATGGCAGAGTTCCTGCCAAGGGCTGGGATGCACAAAGCCTCTGCCTCAGACTTGCTGCTGAGCACACCAAGGGCACTGCCACAGCTTGTGCCACACCTTTGGGGCAGGAAGGCAGAGGTGGCAGCTGTGGGGAGGAGCAGCCAGAGCTCCAGGTGCTGTGGTTGATGGTGCTGGGCTTGTGAGTGGAAGTAGGTGAACTACTTTCAGATGAAGCAGTGATGAGGAGGGCCAGGTGGGCTGACAGCCTCAGAACTGATCCACTTCCACTGGGGTCGATAAAAACTCATTAATTTGAAAGATTGAACCATTAATTTGAAAGCTTTTGCCAGAGCAGTGGGAGCAGGTCTGCAGAATTAAACAATGCAGGGACAGGGACATCCTCCCAGCCTCAAAACACAAATCCTATTGCTGGGTACAAGCAGAACCAGGTTAAATCCCTTCAAGAGGAGATGAACTGGGCCAGCAGCCATCTAAAAAGGCTCTCTCTGCCTATCAATATTTTCACACCTAAGAGAAAATGGATTTTATCCTCACTCAGTTCCAATCAATGCCTTTTGTTGTTAGTGGAGGAGCTGAACAGCTGAAGATTCGACTCACACAAATGGTGATGCCCCAGGGTGAGATACTGGCACTGGCTTAAGATCTTCACACAGTCACAGAATGCTGGGGGTTGGAAGGGACCTCTGGAGATCCTCCAGTCCAGCCCCCCCTGGCTAAGGCAGGGCACCCACACCAGCTTGCCCAGGGTCACAATGGCCAGGGGGTTGGAATCTGCCCCAAACTGGAGGCCACTAGGAATGTTGGGATGGAGCCCAGCTCCCAAGCAACTTAACCAAAGTTAATTCCTTTTCACAAGTCCACAGACTGCACTGGGTTGGAAGGGAGCCTCAAAGGGCATCTTGGCCAACCCCCTGCAGGCAGCAGGGACACCTCCAGCTAGAGCAGGATGCCCAGGGTCACATCCAGGCTGATCCTGAATGACTCCAGAGACAGGGTCTCAAACATCTCTGTGGGCAACCTGTTCCAGTGTCTCCCCACCCTCACTGTGCACAACTCCCTCCTGATGTCCAACCTAACTCTGCCCTGCTCCAGCTCCAAACCATTGCCTCTCATCCTATCCCACAGCCCCTTCTGAACAGTCCCTCCCCAGCCTGCCTGCAGCTCCCCTGCAGATACTGAACTGCAGCTCTGAGGTCTCCCTGGAGCCTTCTCTTCTGCAGGCTGAACACCCCCAGCTCCCTCAGCCTGTCCCCACAGGGGATGTCCCCCAGCCCTCTGATCATCTTTGTGGCCTCCTTTGGACCCACATCAACAGGTCCATGGCCTTCTCATGTTGAGTTTCCAACCACTGCCCCATTTCCTTACTTCAAAACCTTGCTCCAGTGCAGAGCAGAGCATGGCAATGGAGACAGGTGAGAGATTTGCTTATTAACCACAGCCCTGAGCTGCAGGAGAGCACTTCTGAAACACTGCTCCCTGCTAACTCCATCACTGTCACCTCCTCACCACTTCGCCGACCCTGCTCCTCAGCACAGCAGTGCAGCCAAAGTGCCAACCCTTGTATCAATTCCTTATTTATAACCCTGGTTAAATATTGAAGCAATAGTGTAAAATACCTGATTCCATCCCTTCCCTTTCCCCAGCTCTGTCACAGATGACAAATCCCTGCCTGCCCCCAGCCCTGCTCCCAAACTAAACAGCTTCCAGCATAGCTTCGCTGTGATGTGCACAGCCAAGAACCAAACCTGATACAGATACTGGATCAAACCTTGTCCTCTGTGGCAATCCAATTTCACCCTGACACGTTGATTGCTTGCTCTAACTCTGCAGCTGCTGTCCCAAAGGGTGCTAAGGGAGAGGAGATGTTTGGGTTTTTATTCCCTCTGTGAGAAGATGACATGAAATAAATCCAGGAGAAGACAGAAGAACAACGGAGGGTTTGGTATGCAGGAGGCAGCCTGCAGAAGGGAAGGGAAACAAAAAAGTGGAGATGAGATTTTCTTTTTCTTTTTTTTTTTTTTAAGGTGCTCCCAGACAAAGAGCAGGGGATAGAAGGAGAGGAAATGGCCTGAAATGGTGCCGGGGGGGGGGGGGGGGGGGGGGGGGGAGGGGGGGGTAGGTTGGAGAGGAAGGAAAATTTCTTAGCTGAAAGAATGGTCAGGGATTGGCACAGGCTGCCCAGGGAGGTGGTGGAGTCCCCATCCCTGGAGGTGTTCCAGAAAGCTGTGACCATGGCACTTGGGGTTTGATGGCCATGGTGGGGTTGGGTTGGTGTTGGACTGGAGGATCTTGGAGGTCTTTTCCAACTCAAACAATTCTTTGATTCTCTGAGTGGTACAAAATCTGGTGGAATTGGTGACACTGAGCCACTCCAAACCAAGGCAGGCAGGGCATGCATGGGCTTCTGAAACTCCTTCCACAATGTCCTCTCTGCTCACCAGCAGCTGGAAGCACAGAACCTCTCTGGCAAGCTGGCAGATGCCACGGATGGACAAATGACACTTTGGAAGCTGCAGCTCATAAAACCATAGAATGGTTTGGGTGGGAAGGGACATTCAAAGCTCAACCAGTCCAGCCCCTGCCCTCAGCAAGGCCATCCCCAGCCAGGGCAGGCTGCTCACAGCCACAACCAACCTGACCTGCACTGCTGCCAGCCATGGGGCAGCTCCCACCTCTCTGGGCAGCCTGGGCCAGGCTCTCCCCACCCTCAGCATCAAACATTTCTCCCTTCTCTCCACTCTCAATCTCCCTCTTGGAGTCCAAACCATCCCCCTTTGTCCTGTCCCACAGGCCCTGCTCAAGAGTCTGTCCCCAGCTTCCTGATTGTCCTCTTGAAGCACTGCAAGGCCACCAGAAGGTCTCCCTGGAGCCTTCTCCTCTCCAGGTTGAATTTTGCCAGCCTGGCCTCACAGCAGGGGACTTCCAGCCCTGCCAGCATTGCTGTGCCCTCCCCTGGCCCTGCTCCACCAGGTCCCTGTCTGTGCTGGGCTGAAGACCCCAGAGCTGTCCCACCACTGCAGGGGGGTCTCAGCAGAGCACAGCAGAAGGGCAGAATTCCCTGCCTGCCCCTGCTGCCCACACTGCTGGGGCCCAGGACATGGTTTGGGCTGGGAGCACACATTTTTTATTCAGGTCCATAAACCAAGCCCATCCAACCCCAAAATGCAGGGGCAGGTTTCACAGAAGGGTTTTGAACCCTTGAAGTGAGGGCTTTTTGCCAGGCACAGGAGGAAGGGAAGGGGTGCTGAGCTCCCCTGCAGTGCACCATTAATTGTCACTTATTTAAGTGAAGCCTTGTAAAAAAATCACAGATTTCCCACAAACTTCCATGGAAATCAAACCCCAAGCAGAAAGCTAAACAAGCCCAGCAAGGGAGATGGCTGCAGGCTCAGCAGCAGAAGTAACAAACCCCTTGTGGGCACCTCAGCAGCTGAGGCAGAGGCAGGTACAAGGAGAAAGGAGACCCACAGCAGCCCAAAGGCACAATCAGGAGGTGCTCTGGGACCCTTCACCCGAGGAGAACATCTCCTGCTGAGACATTTGCTGGGTTTGAACAGGAAAAGTCCATAAAGAAACCATTTCCCCCTTTAGCTGTGTTAGAAATGCACAATGTGGAGCTGCTACTCACTGTGGATTCAACCTGAGAGCTTCTCTTGCATGCCAAGATCTCTGCCCAGGCTCTCACCAGCACTGCCACTGGCTGCCAGAACCTCCTAGAGCAGGTCAGGAAGTGTGGGTTAGAGGAGTGGTGGCTTGGGAACTGGCTGAAGGACAGAGCTCAGAGGGTTGTGATCAGTGCTGCAGAGTCTACTTGGAGATGTGGAGCTTGCAGGTTCCCCAGGGGTCAGGACTGAGTCCAAACTTGTTCATAGAACCCCAGAGTGGGTTGGGTTGGAAGGGAGCTTAAAGCTTACCCAGTGCCAACCACCCTGCCATGGCCTCTCTTGTGTGCCAAGATATCTGCCCAGTCTGCATGGCTAACCTGGGGGAGCCTGGGTTCAGGTTCCACAAATCTTTGTGTGCAGAATTCTCCTGATGAAAGAGGAGAACCTGATCTTCACAGGACCAACCACAGCTGTTAGGTTACTTGGGTAAGGAAAAATCCATCCCCAGACTCAGCTTCCCCTTAACCTTCTTGGGCTGGGGCCAAAGGAGGCAACAAGAGTGATCCAAATCATGGTCTGGGTGTAAGGGACCTTAAAGATCATCCAGTGCCAACCCTCCCAGGCCATGGACAGGGACACCTCCCACTAGAGGAGGTTGCTCATGGCCTCATCCAGTCTGGTCTCATCCAAGGGTGAGTCAGTCACAGGCTCCCTAGGCAGCCTGTTCAGTGCCTCCTCACCCTCACTCTCAACAATTTCTTCCTAATATCTCATGGTTGGAAGCTCTCTGCTGTGAGGCCAGGCTGGGAGAGTTGGGGTTGTTCAGCCTGGAGAGGAGAAGGCTCCAGGGAAACCTTCTGGTAGCCTTTTGGGACAAAGAAGAAAGGTGGGGTGACAGGACAAGGGGGGATGGTTTGAACTCCAAGAGGGAGATGGAGAGTGGAGAGAAGGGAGAAATGTTTGATGCTGAGGGTGGGGAGAGCCTGGCCCAGGCTGCCCAGAGAGGTGGGAGCTGCCCCATGGCTGGCAGCAGTGCAGGTCAGGTTGGTTGTGGCTGTGAGCAGCCTGCTCTGGCTGGGGATGTCCCTGCTGAGGGCAGGGATTGGGCTAGAGGAACTTTGGGGGACCCTTCCCACCCAAACCATTCCCTGACTAAGCAAACATCCTTTGCACCCCAGGACAACCCATGGGTACTTACTGAACCTCGTTCCTGTGTAACACAACCAAACTTTGAGGTTTTGCTTAATTTTAGCAGGTTGGTTTTGATTTTTTTTTTCCTCTTGACCCAGATCTGAAAGGCTTTTACTGCTGGGAAATAAATCCTGCAGCAGCTCTCCTTTCCCCAGCATTTATTTTTATATTCAAATCAGAGAGTTCTTTGCTCTTGCTCTTTAATTCCTTACCTGGACAGTGCTCTGCACTGCCTAGAAGTTCAGAACTTTCCTTTGACTCCTCCACTGACATCTCCATCAGCTCAGGGTACAACCTAGGCTAGGTCAAAGTGAACCCTTGAAAGCAGAAATGGTGGCTCAGGACTTGCTTGAGTGGATGAAGTAAATCCTCTTTTGAGGGCACTTCACTTTAGAGGAACAGAAAATGAAATTCAGGAAGAGATGCTGGAATGAGAGTGGATTTCAGAGGGGTCACAGCATGCCAGTCTGGGAGAGGTTGGAAGGCACCTCTGGAGCTCATCCAGCCCAACCCCCTGCTCCAGCAGGGCACCCACAGCAGCTTGCCCAGCAGCACAATGCCCAGGGGGGGTTGGAAGCTCTCCACACAAGGAGACTCCACAACCAATCTGGGCAGCCTGCTCCAGGCTCCAGCACCCTCACAACAAACAACTTTCTCCTTATCTCCAGATGGATCCTCCTGGGTTCCAGTTTGTGCCCCTTGCCCCTTGTGCTGTCCCTGGGCACCACTGAGCAGAGTCTGGCCCCAGCCTCTTGCCTCCCACAGCTCCTTTAGCTCTTGCTGAGCATTGCTCAGCTGCCCTCTGGGGCTGCTCTTCTGCAGGCTCTCAGCCCCAGAGCTCTCAGCCTTTGCTCCTCACAGAGCTGCTCCAGGGCCCTCAGCATCTCTGTAGCCTTCCCTGGATTCTCTCCAGGGTTTATTTATCTGGAGCTGATGAGTGTGAAGCAGCACTGGCTGGAGACTCAGCATGAACTCCTGTCCTAGCTCTGGCACAGGCATGAAGAAGAATCAGTGTACAAGACAAAACCCATTCAATTTTCTGCTTGTTTAATTCCTTTCCATTCTTTACAAAGACAAAAAAAGCAAGGGGAAAAAAAAAAGAAAAAAGAAAAAAGGGATTCTGGAGAAAAGCAGCAAAAGAAAAAGGCAAAAGTATGAAAGCACTTAAGAAGGAAAAAACCCTCTTGGTGTTTCTTGTGCTTTCTTCTTCACTTCTACATCCACACCTTAGCCTTTCAGCAGTAAGTAAATCACAAGAGGAAGTCCCACAGCACAGAGGCAGCTCCAAACTGTCTGTCTCCCATGGGGACAGGCTGACAGACCTGGGGCTGTTCAGCCTGGAGAAGAGAAGGCTCCAGAGCAGCCTTCCAGGACCTGAAGGGGCTCTAGGAGAGCTGGGGAGGTACTTTGGACAAGGGCTGGGAGTGCCAGGATGAGGGACAATGGCTTTGAGCTGGGAGAGGGGAGACAGAGTGGAGATGAGGAAGAAATTGTTGAGAGTAAGGGTAGGGAGAGACTGGCACAGGTTTCCCAGGGAGGCTGTGGCTGCCTCCTCCCTGGAGGTGTTCCAGACCAGGTTGGATGAGACCTTGAGCAAGCTGGGCTGGGGGGAGGTTGGAATTGGATGAGCTTTCAGGTCCCTTCCAACTCAAAGCATTCAATGTCTCCCCAATTTCCAAAGGACAAAGCCTTCAGTGGGGCTATCAGAAGGCTGCCCAGGGGCCTCTGGCTTGGAGGAGACCAGAGGAGTCTGCAGGAGGTTCTTTATCTCTCTAACCAAGCCCTTAATCCCTGCCAGGAGTGCTGATGCCAGCCCATCGGTCAGCCAAGAGCAGGATGAAGAGGTGGTGAGCACTAGAGCCACCTGGCTGGAGCTCAGGCTGAGCTCCCAACAATCTCCATGAAACACAGCAAATGTCCTTCCCTTCCTCAGTGCCAGGCAGCAGAATTTCCATTTCCCAAAGAGGAATTTTTTTTTTTTTTTGTTAAACTCTCATTTTATAGCTCCGACTCCTTTTATGAAGCAACAGTTAGGAAGCTATTTCCACCATAAATTACTTAAATCTTCTCCTGCCTGATTGCCACTAGAACTAAGCTCACATTCTCCAGCTGAAAGTCTTTTTGGAGCTCATTTCCCTTTTCCATGCCCAGAAAACAAAAGGATTGTTCACATCTAAGGAGCACAGCCTCCAAACCAGGAGAAGGGAACAGTGGCCATGGGTACAATCCTGGTGGAAACATTCATCTTCCACCTCCACCTTTTGTGTCCAGGTTCTCCACATTGGCTTCATCAGAAGAACCTCAAGCCTTTAGCCAAGGACCTTACCTGATGGTTTTGTTGTGTGCAGCCAACCTTGTGGTGCCTTGGGAGTGCTCCAGGTCTTGCATGCACATTAGAGTGTGGAGCTGGAGGTGAGAAGATTAAATTCCCAAATTAATGCCCAGGTTTTGTGCACTTACAAGATGAAGGACCTAGAGCACAGGTCTGGTGAGGAGAAGCTGAGGGAACTGAGGGTGTTGAGCTTGGAGAAGAGGCTGAGGGGAGACCTCATTGCTCTCTACAGCTCCCTGAGAGAAGGTTGGAGCCAGGTGGGGTTGGGCTCTTCTCCAAAGGAACGAGTGACAAGAGAAAATGGCCTCAAGTTACACTAGGGCAGGTTTAGGTTAGACATGAGGAACAGTTTCTACTCCAAAAGTGTTGTCCAGGCCTGGCTCAGACTGCCAAGGGCAGTGGTGGAGTCTCCATCCCTAGAGAGGTTTCAAAGCCCTGGAGGGGTGGTGCTGAGGGCTGTGGTTCAGTGGCAGCCTGGCAGTGCTGGCTTCATGGTTGGACTTGATGATCTTAAAGGTGTTCTGCAGCCAAAATCATTCTCTGCTTCTGCAGTCAGAGGAATTAAGTGCAGAGCAGAGGCCTCCAGAGAGCATGGCTGGGGTGCAGAAACAGGATGGTGAAGGAGTAGATCTGACCCAGCCAAAGGGCAGGAGCTAAATCAGGCAGGATCAGCAGCTGCACCATGGCAAAGGATTTGTCACTCAGTGGCTGCATAACTTCAGCCAAAACAAAGGCTGCTGTGACAAACTCATTTGATGATTAAGCCCCAAAGTCTTTGAACATCAGACCTGAAGTCGTTAGGCCAGAGGTCCTATTTCTACTCTGTCACTTCACAGTTTTTCACTTTATGGATGCAGTTCTCATTCAAGGGCCACAATTCCTTGTTTCCTTCACCCTGCCAGAAGTCTTTGCCTTCTCCTGAAATATTCACTTGGAAAAGCATTCAGAGGAAGGTCACAGCCAACAATGAGCACAACCACCCCAAACCCACCATCAGCTTGGGGCATTTCCATCAGTCCAGCTCCTGCTGATCACAGAATCACAGAACAGAACGGCTTGGAAGGAACCTCTGGAGATCATCCAGTCCAACCCCCCTGCTCCAGCAGGGCACCCACAGCAGCTTGCAACAACAGCCAGGGGGGTTGGAAGCTCTCCTAAGGAAGAAGACTCCACTGCCCCTCTGAGCAGCCAAGATCATCAAGTCCAACTTCCCTGCCAAAGAAGGAGCACCCAGGGAACACATCCAGGTAGGACTTGAAAGTCTCCAGAGAAAGAGACTCCACAGACTGGGCAGCCTGCTCCAGGCCCCCAGCACCCTCACACCAAATGAGTTTCTCCTCCTACTCAGATGGAATCTCCTGGGTTCCACTTTGTGTCCACTGCCCCTTGTCCTGTCCCTGGACATCTCTGAGCAGAGCCTGGCCCCAGCCTCTTGCCCCTCATCCTTTAGATATTTATAGACACTGCTCAGATCCCTTCTCAGTCTTCTCCAGGCTGCACAGCCCCAGGGCTCTGAGCCCTTCAGGGTGACAGAGGTTCCAGGCCCTTCAGCATCCTCATAGTCTCCACTGGACTCTCTCCAGTCTGTCCCTGTCTCTCTGGAGCTGGGGAGCCCAGAACTGGACACAACCCTCCAGCTGTGGTCCCACCAGGGCAGAGTGGAGAGGGAGGAGAACCTCTCTTGACCTGCTGACCACACTCTTCTTCAAGCACCCCAGGATCCCCTTGGAGTTCTTGGCACCAAGGGCACACTGCTGTGCCATGGAGAGCTTACTGCCCCCCAGCACTCCCAGGTCCTCTCCATGGAGCTCCTGTTGGAGCTGTGTGGCTGTTCAACAATTTCTCACTTTCCTCCTCCACCTGAACCAGCCCAAATCTCTCACACTCAGCCACTGCTGGCAGCAGCAGAGGAAGGCTGCAGAGCTCCTGGGTCCCCAGGAGAAGCAGGGAAGCATTTTGCTTAACACATTCCTCTTTTCCTCAGCATTCTTCATGCTAATTGAGTTTTAAAACTCGAGTGGAGCTTCCTGGTGGCAGTTCCTGCCCCATCACACCTTATGTTTTTGAGGCCATTCTGTGTCTCCTGGGACCTGGGTTCAATTCCAGAGGTTTTTTGGTTGTTTTGTGTTGTGGTTTTTCTTTTCCCCCCTACAGCTTTCCTGTGTAGGACCCTGGGGAACGATCTCATTTCTTGCCAAGGCAGTTCATCTCCTGCTCAGTAATAACACAGCCACTAATTCACAGAGCTCCCAGACACTTAGAACTGGAGCAATAAAACTTGCAAACATGTGGGAAAGAGAAAGCCATGGAAATATGATTCCCAGCCCAGCTGAAGTGGCTAAGAACCCAACTGAAATTCAAATCTCTCTTCTCTCTCTGCCCCTAGCTGATGGTTCCCCTCAGCTACTCACTTGAAATGCTTGTGCACAGCCACTCTCCATCGAGATGGCTTTCATTTCCCTCTCACAAATCCACCATCTTCCATGTTTCAAGGAGAGAAAAAACAATAATTTAAGTATGAAAATGCCCTCCTTCATATTCTTGGAAAGGCTGAAAGTCCAGGCACACCTCACCAGCACTGCCCCTGACTGCCAGAACCTCCTAGAGCAGGTCAGGAAGTGTGGGTCATCCACAGCCTCCCTGGGCAGCCTGTTCAGTGCCTCCTCACCCTCATTCTTCACAATTTCTTCTTCATCTCCACTCTCAATCACTCCCCTCCCAGCTCAAAGCCATTGTGCCTCCTCCTGTCACTCCCAGCCCTTGTCAGAAGTCCCTCCCCAGCTGTCCTGGATCCTCTTCAGGCACTGAAAGGCTGCTCTGAGATCTCCCTGCAGCCTTCTCTTCATGACCATGAGTCATGGGGAGCAGAGCTGCTCAAATCCATCACTTTCTTTTCATAGGGTCAGAAAATTGGTGGTGGAAGTTGGTGGATTGGAAAGTTAGATGGAGGTGGTGGTGGTGGTGCTGATCACAGCCCTTCCAGTAACCAACTGTGAAAGAGCCTCCTCAGATCATGATGACTCAGGAACTGCTCTGCTACGTGAAGAGAGCTCAGCAACGACCCAAGAGCTGCTTGAAACCACCTACAGCTTCCAAGCAGCACTCAGAGAAGCTCCTCCATGGGGACAGTGGCAGTGAGTGGATGTCCCCACTGCAGCCAGCTGCCTTGTGGCTTCATCTCTGGGATCTGCTGCCTCCATGCCAGCAGGGCTGGCAGGACAATCAGCTCTTGCCTGGAGCTGGGATGCAAACTCTCCTCTGCATGACACCAGCTCCTGTGGAGGCCTCCAAGAGGAGCAGCCCTAAGAGGCAGAATTTAGCAACACCACAGGCTAGAGACCTTGCTAAAGAAGAACAGCTCCTTCCCCCCTGCCTCTTGGAGAGGGCTCACCTTCTTCCAGCTGCAACTGACCTTTCTGAGCTGGACAAGCCCAAACAGTCATCCCTTGGCATTTCTGATCCATATCCAAAGGTTTCCAACAGGAGACACCTTCCTAACCTGTAGCAAAAGAAAGAAATCTCCTACTAGCAGGGAGGGTTTTTTTCCCCCTGCAAGAGTGGTCAGGGACTGGCATGGGCTGCCCAGGGAGGTGGTGGAGTCCCCATCCCTGGAGGTGTTCCAGAACCCTGTGGCCATGTCCCTTGGGGCCATGGTTGGGTGGCCATGGTTTGGTGGCCATGGTGGGGTTGGGTTGCTGGTTGGACTGGAGGATCTCAGAGGCCTTTCCCAACCCAAACCATTCCCTGGTTCTATAGATGGTACCAATCTGGTGAAACTGAAATAAAACCCCTTGAGCCATTCCAAAGCAAGGGAAGGGAGGAACAAAAGAGGAGTGAGGAGCTGTCCTCACTGCCTGGAGCCTTCTGAACACCCCCAGCTCCCTCTCTCCATCTCTGGCAATGGGCACTGGCAGCCCCAGAAGGAAACTGCTTCCATGCTGTCCTCCCTGCTCACCATCAGCTGGGAAGCATTGAGAATTTCTTGGTGTGGCAGTTTGGGCTGGGTGCCCCCTGCCACTGCTGCATGAGATACACCTCTGGTGTCCTGGGTGCCCACCCACAGGGGTGGACACAGGAAACGACGTATTTCTACCCATAAGTCCTGCACCCTATAAGGCCATCTGCAGAGTCATTCTCTTCCTCTTTCTTCCCTCTCTGCTCCCACGGGAGATGTCCTCTCTTATCGGGTAATGCCGGGGGAGCATCCTCAAGGCCTCTTAGGCCTGTCTAGGCCTAATGCCAGGAGGAGAATGGAGGGGGGGGCAGTCTCAGACCTGGCCAGCCTGAGACTTGCCTAGCAGTGGGAGGGGGAAGAAAGAGCCCTGGGGGGTTTGGGTTTACCCTCAGGTGGGAAGAAGGGAAGGATTGGGAAGCTTTTGGGAATTCTGTGAGGGGTTCTGTACGCTTTGGGATACTCTTTGTCACTATGCTTTGTGGTTTGTAGTTCTCTGTAGCTTCACCAATTGCTTTTCCATTTAAACTTTTCCATCACTCTCCAATCCGTTTGTGTGAGTCTCATTCTTTTGTCCCTTTCGGGGCAAGAGAGGATCTGTCTGGCCCCAAACCAGCACACTTGGACACATTGACACAGGCCATGGATGAACAAATGTCCATATGGAAGCTGCAGCTCATAGAATCATTGACTCATGGAATGATTTCCTTGGAAGGAACCTTTCAAAGTCATCCAGTCCAACCCTTTGCAGCCAGCAGGGACATCTGCAGCTCCACCAGACTGCTCAGAACCCTAACCAGCCTGAGCTGGGATGGTACCAGGGGCATGGTTTAGCAGCACACTTGGTGCTGCTGGTTAATGGTTGGCCATGGTTTGATGGCCATGGTGGTGTTGGGTTTGATGGTTGGACTGGGTGATCTTGGAGGTCTTTTCCAACCCTATGATTCATCTGGAGCTGGTGCTAGCTCTTGACATTTGCATTCTGCTGCTGCAGCTCTCTCTCAGAACTTCTTCACATCCAACCTCAACCTGCTCTGCTCTCATTCCAAACCATTCCTTCTCATCGTGTCCCTGCAGACCTTTGCCAACAGTCCCTCTGCAGCCTTCTTGTAGCCTCCTTCAGGACCTGGAAGGCAGCTCTAAGGTCTGCCTGGAGCCTTCTGAACACCTCCAGCTCCCTCTCTCCATCTCTGGCAATGGGCACTGGCAGCCCCAGAAGGCCAATGGCTGCCATTGGCCTTCTGGGGCTGCCAGTGCCCATTGCTGGCTCCTGCCCAGTTTCTCCCCCACCAGCACCCCCATGATGATAACTCTAAAAGAGTGGGGGGAAGGGAAATTAAATAAATAAATCAATAAATCCCCTCTTAGCCTGGTAATTAGACTTGTTCCAAGAGATCTGAGCACCCAGTGAGGCAGAAAAAAAAAAAAATCTCCTTTTTCAGTTGAACAAGTTTCTCCTGGCCTCCTCACAAGAGGGAAGGAGCAGGGCTTTTTGTTCCCAACCAGCAGCAGGCCTTACAATGGATGTGCTTATGTTTTTTTCCACCCCAAGGGAAGTTTTCATGGAGCTGTGGTCAGAATTTATCACCTCTCTGGTTCAGCCTCCTCTCAGAAGCCAGCAGCTTGGAAGCAGCTCAAGGCTGTAGTTTGCTTTCTTTCTTTCTTTTTTTTAAACAATTAATTGTTTTTTTTTTCCTTTTTAAATAAATACATTAAAAATAAAAAAAAAAAAAAGAAGAGTTAAAAAAAAAATCACTTTCATTCAAATTCCATTTCTCCAGCTTGAAGCTGGGAGATAACTAATTCTGGTCTAGTGGAACAACCTGGGCTAAGGGGAGGTGTCCCTGCCCATGCCAGGGCATTGGAAGTGGATGATCTTAGAGGTCCTTCCCAACCCATTCTGTGAACTCTGTGAATTTTGTGCTGTCACGTCCCAGCTCAGGGAGGTCTTTGCTGAAGCTCAGGGCAGCTTGGCACAGCCAGAGGCTGCTCCTAGCAGGCAGAAGCTGATGGCAGAGTTCCTGCCAAGGGCTGGGATGCACAAAGCCTCTGCCTCAGACTTGCTGCTGGCCACACCAAGGACACTGCCACAGCTTGTGCCACACCTTGGGGGGCAGGAAGGCAGAGGTGGCAGCTGTGGGGAGGAGCAGCCAGGACAGGGGAGCCTCAAGTGCCCCCCAAGGGATTGCAGCCCCTGCAGGGCATCCTCAGGAGCCAGCTGAGGGATCCCCAGGGCCAAGCCTCTTCTTCCCTGCCTGCTGTCCCAGCAGGACTCTGTCCCTTCTGCCTTCCATCCCCATCCCTGTGCTCCTCAATCCAGCTCCTGAATCTGTTTCCCATCTGGTGCTGAGTCCAGGCTGGGCCTTGCCCAGTGCCTGTCCCCAGCATCAGTGGTGCCAATGGTGCCCTCCTTGCCCTCAGGGCTTGGGTTGACTCTTGGTTTGTGTCTCTGTGTCTCTATCCCATGGCATTGTTCTTCCCATCCCAGCTGGGTGAGTTTCTCTCCCATCCCATCCGTCTCTCTCCCTTCTTTCCTTTCTCTTCCCTTTGGGAATGCAGAGAGGTTCCTGGAGATCCTCTGGCACTCAGCTGGTACCCAGCCCAGCCCTGAGCCTTTACAGGTGGCTGACACCAAACCTTCCTCCCAGACCTCTGCTCCATTACACATCAAAGCCAAACCTTAGCAGCAAGGATTAAAGCCCAAGGAAGACCCCCAAATCAAGTGCAGGCTTCACCATTTGAAGATCAAACCTTTGGGTTGGCTCCCACTGAAGATTAACCCCAGAAAGGGTTTTTTAGGAGGAAACCTCTCTGCCAGAGGAACAAATCAGCTGCAGAACCCAGAGCTGGTGTGCAAAACTGAATTAATAGCTTCATGTAATTCAGTTCTTGCTGGTTGCCTGGAAACTAACTTGGGGGGGAGAGAGAAAAAAAATTGAAGGCAAAGCACCAACAGTAATGAGCATAAAGAGCTTAATAGGGAGTTATTGATGGCACCAAACAGGGAAGCAGCCTGATGTATTCCTAACAAAATCACTCCAAATGCTCCTTGAGCATCAGATGTTCTCCTGAATAACAGGGTGCAAGGCCAAAGGGGAGAAAAGATGACATAGTGCTGGGGGTGAGTGTGGAGAGGAGAGCCTGGCATGCTGGGATCTGCTGCCAGGACAGCTCTAGACCAGCCCTGCTCTCTCTCTCTCTGCTTTTCAACAGGACAGAAGTGATGCTCTCTACGAGGAAAAGCTTCCTGCATTCCTCAGGATGGCAGCTGGCTTGGCAAAGCCCTGCAGCAAGCCCCTGAAGCTGGGGAAAGGTCTGGAGGGCAGGGTTTGTGAGGAGCAGGTGAAGGACCTGAGTTTCAATGCTCCCCTTGCTGAGAAACCAACAAACTGTAATTTGTTTTTAAACCCCACAGCTGCCTTGCCCCATTCCTAAGCTCAGCTACAGCAGCAAAGCATCAACACAGAGAGCAGAAGTCACAACAAAAACATGAATCCTCCACAACCTGGAGGTAAGACAAACATCAGCACCAACTCTGCCTCCTACAGCTCCTTGGAAGCTGTGGCTATAAACAGGATTTAGGCAACAGTTCCCTTCCACTCCCAGCAGCTCAAGATGTCTTGGTAGCACTGCAGTGACAAGGGAAGCTTCTCACAGGAGCCTGCCAGGACATGAAGAGGCTCCAGGAGAGCTGGGGAGGGACTTTGGACAAGGGCTGGGAGTGCCAGGATGGGGGACAATGGCTTTGAGCTGGGAGAGGGGAGAGTGAGACTGGAGAGGACGAAGAAATTCTTTGCATTGAGGGTGGGGAGAGACTGGCACAGGTTGCCCAGGGAGGCTATGGATGTCCCCTCCCTGGAGGTGTTCCAGGCCAGGCTGGATGAGACCTTGAGCAAGCTGGGCTGGTGGAGGTGTCCCTGCCCTTGGCAGGGGCTTGGAACAGGATGAGCTTTCAGGTCCCTTCCAACCCAACCCATTTGATGGTTCTATGATCCTTAGTGGGAAGTGAGACAGCCAAGGAGTGCCAGGGGAGGATTATTCTGCTTCCTTTTCACACCAGAAGAAAGTGATGTGAGGAGCAGAAATAATATCCCAGGCTCACAGGATGTTAGGGGTTGGAAGGGACCTCTGGAGATCACTGAGTCCAACCCCCCCTGCCAGAGCCTGGAAGCTACTCCCTGCAGCCCAGCTGAAAGCCTTGCAGGCAGCAGAGTCCTGTGTGAGCTCTGCACTGACCAAAGAGATTGGGAAGTCCTTGAGATGGGGCTGTGGAGAGCAGAGCTGGAAGCTCAGGTGCTATTTTTGGTCCTTCCTTCCCCTGCCTGTAACCACACCACAGTGACTGGAGCTGCATGTGAGCAGCCTGCAGCTATTCTCCCAGCAAAGCCCAGCTCAGGACAGCTCTCACCAGAACCTTCTGAGGCAAACTGCTGTCTCCTTCTCACCAGCTGTGGAATGGAAAGGGATTTATTTGGGCTGAGAGACCTTCTCCTGCTTGGGCAGCTCTTTACCTGGTGGCCATAATGAGAAGTCTGCACAAGGCTTTTTCTTCAGCAGAGGAGGAAGATGTCCTCCTGAGGGTCAAAACTGTCAAAGCCTTCTGGGTTTGGGGTTGGAGTTTGGTTTTTTTATGATTGCTGGAACTAAGTCATTTAGGAGTCGCTACTCTGCATACTAATTCCTGGATTGCCAACACTGCTATTTATAGCCAGAGCAGAACCTCCTCACACCTCCTGGGTCTCATGGGAATGGTGGCAGGTCCTTTATTATGGCAAAGGAAGCAATGGTGTTCAAAATGCAGGTATCAAACCACCAAGGCATGACAAATGGATGGAGAGCTGCTCCTGGCATGCCATTGATGAGCTTGGTGCCATACATTATGAGTTTGCTTTGGTCTTTCTTTCCCTGTTGGTACAGCTGTTTCCTGGAAATCATCTAGGAAGCACAAGGAGGAGCAAGAAGCCAAACCCCGAAGCACATGGAAGAGGAAAATTTGGTGTCTCAAGGCCTGGTTGTCCTCTGCCAGCTACACAAAATGACAACTGAAGGTGCTGCAACGAATGCAACCACTGGAGAAGAAAGTGGAGAGCACAGAACCATTAAGGCTGGAAAAGACCTCTAAGGATCAAATCCTACCTTCTACCCAGCACCTCCATGGCCACCAGACCATGTTCCCAAGTGCCACATCTCCTCATGTTTTGACCATGACCCAGTCCAACCTTCTACCAGCACCTCCATGGCCACCAGACCATGTTCCCAAGTGCCACATCTCCTCATGTTTTGAACATGACCCAGTCCAACCTTCTACCCAACACCTCCATGGCCACCAGACCATGTTCCCAAGTTCGACATCTTCTCATGTTTTGCACCTCCAGGGACCATGACTCCACCATACAGAGTCACTTCACAGCTCCTGCTGGACACCTCCCTGGTCCACTTTGTCCAGTGCCTGTCCCCAGCATCAGTGGTGCCAATGGTGCCCTCCTTTCCATCAGGGCTTGGGTTGGCTCTTGGTTTGTGTCTCTGTGTCTCTATCCCATGGCATTGTTCTTCTTCTCATCCCAGCTGGGTGAGTTTCTTTCCCACCCCATCAGCCTTTCTCCCTTCTTCCCTTTGGGAATGCAGAGGGGTTCCCGGAGAGCCTCTGGCACTGGTGGCCAGCCCAGCCCTGACCATTTCCAAGCCTCAAAGCCAAGATGAGCTCAGATTGCAGCCCTCTATTATTTTTAAACACAGAAAACCTGAACTTCCCATCATGCTAGCAAAAGAATTGCTTTAATTAGTGGAACCCTTCCAACTGTAGGGAGAAGCAATTGCCTGATTTTTCTCTTCATCCCATGGTGTTGGTATGAAACCACCTTCATACCTCGCAGTCTGAGGCACAGAAGAGCCTCCTCAGGGATTATTTGGTTGATTTTAATGCAAAAAAAAACAATAAAACAAAAACGAAACCCCAACATTTTATTTTTTTTTAGGTTCATAAAGCCTGCACAGAAAAGCTCCTCAGCAAGTGCTGTGCTGGCTTCAGCTCCAGCTTGGACTGCAGGCTGGGGTTTGATGTAAAACAAGGGGGGAAAAATGATCTAAATTAGAGCTAATAGGAGAATGTGGAATAAAAAAATTAAAAAAGGAGTGTATTTGGTGTTCAGAGGGTATGTGACACCCTGAACCTGTGAGACTGCTCAGTTTGTGTCTGTTCAAGCACCTCCTGCAAAATCCTCACTTGATTTGTGGCTGGGAGAGAGCTGCTGCAAGCATCCAGCAAGGAGAAGCACAGAGGGGCCTGACCTTTAGGAGCTGTGAGAGTTGCAGCAAGTCTAAGAAGAGGGCTACAAAAAAAAAGTGTTCCGTTGGAAGCTGGAAGAAATTGTCCTGAGATCTGAGAGACTTGTGTGAGAGGCTTCCAACAGCCTTCTCCTTTGGCCACTCTAGAAAGAGAATCCAAGGTGGAGTAGTTGCAATTCCAGGCAGACAGAAGGGTCTGCTGCTGCCTGTTGGGGGCTTTAAGGGTAGAGAAAGTTTAATGCTCCCCCCACAGGGAAGAAGGGAGAGAGACTGATGGGGTGGGTAAGAAACTTACCCAGCTGGGATGGAAAGAAAAACAATCCAGTGATGAAGAGAATGACTGAAACTTGGAGAGGGCAGAGTGAGACTGGAGATGAGGAAGAAAATCTTGACAGTGAGGGTGGGGAGACACTGGAACAGGTTGCCCAGGGAGGCTGTGGCTGTCCCCTCCCTGGAGGTGTTCAAGGCCAGGCTGGATGAGACCTTGAGCAACCTGGGCTGGTGGGAGGTGTCCCTGCCCATGGCAGGGGGTTGGAGCTGGATGAACTTTAAGGTCCCTTCCAACCCAAACCATTCTGTGAATCTAGGAATGGAGAGATGATGGCACAGCTGCAGAAGGAGCCCAGGAGGGGCACAGCTGCAGAAGGAGCCCAGGAGGGGCACAGCTGCAGAAGGAGCCAAGGAGGATCCCATACAGGGATCCTATGATCTACAACTCCTCACCATTAAGAATCTGCTTTAAGCTGGTTTTGAGGTTTGCTGGTGGCAATGGCAGATGATGGAAGGCTGTGGGTGATCAGGAATTCCAAGCAAACCTCCACATGCATCTTTTACCTCCCCTCTCCAGTGAGCAAAGCCTGACCATTAGCTCTCCTTACAAAGTTAGTTGTCAGAATGTGTGTGTGTGTATGTGTGTGCATGTCTCTGTGTGTGCATATGTGTCTGTGTGTGTGTGTGATGACAAACACTGGCACCCAGCCTAGCTTTTGGCTGAGGTCATTGCAAAGTTGCAATCAGCACATCCCAGCAGAAAGTGAAGGCAGTGATGCTCAGATATTTCTCCACCTCATGCCTTGCCTGGTTACCATGACACCCAGGCACCCAGGCCTGCCTCCTTTCTCTAGACATGCAGGCTGGAATTTCATCGTCCCTGCACAAGCACACACCCCCCACACCCCCAGTTCCTTCATGATCCCACAGGGCAGGTTAGCATCACTTCATCCTCAGCACACACTGAGTGACTCCAAAGTGCTGATGCTCCTACCCTGCATGCTGACATCCCTGGAGTGCTCCCACCCTTGGGATTCCTCCTGCTTGTAAGCCTCACACAGACTGGTGGTGCTCACTGGCATGGGAAAAAACCCTGGCACATGAGAGCCACAGAATGCCAGACTCTGACACCTCTGCTTCAAAGCTGACCTTATTCTGGGTGGTGAATAAGTTCTGGTGCTAATTCAGGAGCACTGGAAGCTATCATTTTTTTCTAGTCTTAGTTAATCCTTCAGGGAAAAGCTTATTATTAATTAATCCCAGCATGGGGAGGGTTGGAAGAAACCTCTGGAGCTCACCCAGTCCAAGCCCCTGCTCCAGCAGGGCACCCACAGCAGCTTGCCCAGGAGCACAATGCCCAGCTAGGGTTGGAAGCTCTCCACACAAGGAGACTCCACAACCTTTCTGGGCAGCCTGCTCCAGCCCTCCAGCACCCTCACAATAAACAACTTTCTCCTCTTCTTCACCTGGAACCTCCTGGGTTCCAGTTTGTGCCCCTTGCTCCTTGTCCTGTCCCTGGGCACCACTGAGCAGAGTGTGTCCCCAGCCTCTTGCCCCCTACCCACAGCTCCTTTAGCTCTTGCTGAGCATTGTTCAGATGCCCTCTGGGGCTGCTCTTCTCCAACTCTCAGCCTTTGCTTCTCACAGAGCTGCTCCAGGCCCCTCAGCAGCTTTGCAGCCCTTAGACCATTAGATCCCCAACCAGATGACTTTGTTCCTAGCACTGGCATGAACCTGAGTACTCTTGGTGTCAGGGTTGCCGTCACTCCAGGAGCTCAGTGGGTACAGCACAGCTCTTCCAGCCTTGTCCCTGCTGGCAGCCCAGGCTGCACGTTCAGGATGGATTCATTTCCATCCCTGTCAAGCTGATGCCAAAGTGTCCTTTTTTTGTTGTGATGTTTTGGGGTTTATTTAAAACTTGCTGAAATTTGCATAAGCTACATGAAATTGCCACCTCTTCTAAACCAACACTGATCTGGACATCAAACACATTCCCCTCCATAGCCTCAGGCCTTGCTCCTTGTGTCCTGCACTGTGTTCCTCACCCCTGGGACAATGATTCAGAGCTGAGTTTCTGTTGAGATGTCTTTCAAGCCTTGCTGCCCCCACACAGTTCTTATTTCTCTTTAAACAGAGACAGGATTGCTGTTCAAACAAAAGCATTGCCCTTACCTCCCGTGCAGCAGGCAGCAAGGTGCAGCTCAGCCTCTCTGGCTTGTCCAGGGTTTGATCTCTGAGCAAGGACATTGATGTCCATGGGATGAAGGACCCAAGGCTTTCATCATCTCCCTCTTCACCTGGAAGGATTTTCTGTCCTTTGGGAATGGCCTGTGTGAAACTGTGCCAAGACAAACACAGAATCCTAGGATGGGTTGGGTTGGAAGGGACCTTAAAGATCATCTAATCCCAACCCCCTTCCAGGGACACCTCCCACCAGCCCAGGCTGCCTCATCCAAACTGGTCCCGGACACCTCCAGGCAGGGAGCAGCCAGATCAAAGAGCACTCTCTCCTTAAATTCTATTTATCTATTTTAAGCAACAGAAGGAAGCATAAACAAAACAGACTTGGATTTATTATGTTCAGCTGGAACCTCCTGGATTCCAGTTTGTGCTCCTTGCCCTGTCCCTGGGCACCACTGAGCAGAGTCTGGCCCCAGCCTCTTGCCCCCCACAGCTCCTTTAGCTCTTGCTGAGCATTGCTCAGCTGCCCTCTGGGGCTGCTCTTCTGCAGGCTCTCAGCCCCAGGGCTCTCAGCCTTTGCTCCTCACAGAGCTGCTCCAGGCCCCTCAGCAGCTTTGCAGCCTCCCCTGGACTCTCTCTAGCAGTTCCAGCCATGAGGACAGGAGGGAGATGCTCTGTCTGGGACCAGAGCAGGCTTGTGGCAGCTCTGGGTCTCTGGAGCAATGCAGAAGCACCAACAGAAGCTGTGCTGCTTTCACACCCACTGCATCCAGCTCCCCTTTGCATTCCAGGCTCTGTTCACATCTCCCATGAAGCAGTGGCAGCAGCTCCTGGGCTGCTGTACCCAGCTTTACAAACTGGACCAGTACTGGAGGGAAACCTTCCTCTGGTCCTTGCATGAAAGCACAACAAATGCTTGGACACAAATTCAGGCCTTTGAAAGCCATCAACACCACCACCAAACCAACAAAACAGCAGCACCACTCCACCCTACAAGCTGCTGGGCTCCTCTCTCAGCCTTGATGCTCAGCCAAGAACTCCCACAGGAACATTTTTGTATCTCAAGCCTACTTGAGCCTAACCCAAGTACTGCACTTTCACTGCCAGATTGGATTTCTCCCCCAAGCCCTCCAAGCTCAGAGAACAGCTCCCCAGGCTTTCCTGAAGCCCAAGCACTTCAGGCCAGTGCTCTGGAGGCACAATCAGCCATGGGAAGGCTGCATTGACCTGCTGGGAACCAGCCCAGCTCTTGCTGTCCTGCTGAGTTCTCCCATTCCCCTTCTGCAGGGAGCATTCCAATATCTCAAGCACATCTTCTACAACAGCTGCAAAATATCCTTCTCCTGCCAGGAGAGCACCTGGGGAGCCTCTCCCATGGGGTGGAGGGTGAGACGCCCTTTGGCAGCTGGGTGCTGGCACATGGAGAAGACAACCTGGGTGCTACCAATCTGGTGAGACCAACAGTGAGGGATCTGGGGCTGCAGCACAGACCTGCCCTGCTCTCATTGTCCCACTCAGTTCTCCCATTCCTAGCAATCATTCCATGATTCCACTTCTCCATCCCCAGAGAGCAATCCAATAGCTCAAGCACATCTTCCACAGCAGCTGCAAGGAAACCACTTGGGGAGCCTCTCCCATGGGGTGCTCAGGGACTGGAGTGTGCCAGCTGACATGGAGAGGTTGGGGAATGGAGGGAGCGTGAGATGGCCTTTGGCAGCTGGGTGCTGGCACGTGGGGAGGTTGGGGAACGGAGGGAGGGCGAGATGCCCTTTGGCAGCTGGGTGCTGGCATGTGGAGAGGACAACTCTGGTGCTGCCAACCTCCAGTTTTTCACAGTGAGGGTGGAGAGACCCTGGAACAGGCTGCCCCAGGGAGGTGGTTGAGGCTCCATCCCTCGAGACATCCAAGGTCAGCCTCGACGTGGCCCTGTGCAGCCTGCTCTAGCTGGAGGTGTCCCTGCTGCCTGCAGGGTGGTTGGACAAGCTGCCCTTTGAGGCTCCCTTCCAACCTGCTGCACTCTGTGAACCTGGGGAGGCCATCAGTGATGGATTTGGAGCTGCAGCCACAGCAGGAACCTGCATAGGGACAAGAAGATGTCAGCCAACATGGTTTGCATGTGAAGGAGAGAGGGCAGCTCCATGTGTGTGTGCACATGGAGATAAATCTAGAGCTTGTCATGATCAAAAGCTGCCCCCCCCCAAAAAACAACCCTAAACCCAGAGAGGGAGAGAGAGGAGCAGAGACATCCCAGCAGCCAGAGTAAATTCAAGCAACATAATTAGAAACAAGCTGGGTTTCAAAACGTGGTCACCAGAATGCATCACCATGACAATTCCTGCTAGAAGCAACAAGGGCTGCTTGCTGGCAGAGCTGAAGGAGTTTGCTCCCTCCCCAGCAGAGAATCAGCAAAATGCAATTTACAGCACCAGAATTAAAATATACAGCTAGAAAGCAGGAGATCTGTGCTGGCATTTGGGTGACTTTTATCCAGCAGAAGTGTGAGAAGTCGATTGGAGAAGCATCACCTCAGGCTGAATTCTGGGAATCCAGAAGGGTGGCCAAGCTGGGGAAGGGTCTGGAGAAACAGGGCTGGGGAGGAGCAGCTGAGGGGGCTGGGGGTCTTCAGCCTGGAGAAGAGGAGGCTGAGGGAGACCTCATTGCTCTCTACAGCTCCCTGAGAGGAGCCAGGTTGGTCTCTTCTCCCTAGTCTCAGGTGATAGGAGGAGAGGAAACAGCCTGAAATTGTGCCAGGGGAGGCTTAGATTGGAGATGAGGAACAATTTCCTATCTGCAAGAGTGGTCAGGGATGGACACAGGCTGCCCAGGGAGGTGGTGGAGTCCCCATCCCTGAAGGGGTTCCAGAACCCTGTGGCCATGTCCCTTGGGGCCACAGTGGGGTTGGGCTGCTGGTTGGGACTGGATGAGCTCAGAGAGATTCTCCAACCCAAACCATTCCATGATTCTATGAAAACACTGGGTCTTAGCTTTAAGGACAGAGAGCCCAAGATCTCTTTAGTGTTTCTCCTCAGTGGTTTCACTCCAGGCAGAGCCAGAATAAAGATCAAAGATTTACATTCTGGCCATAAAATGAAATCAGATGAGTGGTGTCTGCGATTAAGGCACAGGGAGGTGGGCTTTAAATAATAAAAATGATAGGGAAAGCAGAAGTATAAAGGAAGGATTAAAATAGCTAAGGACTGGAAAATAAGAAAATTAATTCCTTTCAAAGGCCATCAGTCAGGCTGAAAGATGTAGAATCTGTGGCAACAAATTACAGCCCAACAATGCTTCTGTAGGAGACTGGTTCTGAGGAGCAATGGAGCTGGGGAAGGGGCTGGAGAACAGGGCTGGGGAGGAGCAGCTGAGGGGACTGGGGGTGTTCAGCCTGGGGTTGGTCAGATGAGACCAACTCCCCCCTCACTCCCTGGAAGGAGGTTGGAGTGAGGTAGGGGTTGGTGTCATCTGAGACCCTGGCCCAGGCTGCCCAGAGAGGTGGGAGCTGCCCCATCCCTGGAATTGTTGCAGGGCAGGTTGTTTGGGGCTGTGAGCACCCTGCTCTGGTTGGGCATGTCCCTGCTGGCTGCAGGAGGGTTGGACTGGATGCTCTTGGAAGGTCCCGTCCAACCCAAACCATTCTGTGATTCTATCATCCAGCAACATAGAATCATTAAGGTTGGAAAAGACCTCCAGGATCACCAGGTCCAACCTTCTGTGCAACCTCTCCATGACCACCATGTTCCCAAGTGCCACATCTGCCCCTTTCTACCCACACCTGCGCCTTTCTACCCACACCTGCAGGGATGAGGACTCCACCACCTTTCTGGCCAGCCTATTCCCAATCCCTGACCACTCTTGCAGCAAAGAAATCCTTCCTAATATCCAGAAGGCTTCTTGAGCTCTTCCCTAATCAGCAGTCTGATACTGAACCTGTCAGCTGAACATCAAACTGTTGGCTTGCAAATGGAAAGTCATACCAGGTACAGAGCCTGACAGGCAGATTAAGGGAAATAAGGCTCGGAATCCTTTGAAAAGTTATTTTTCCCTCCCCAAAATCATCAAACCTTGGAGCAGACCTGTGGCACAAGGTGTTCCATTGAAGCAATTAAAACAACCCCCCTTGGTCGCTGAGGGATTCCCTGCTCCATGCTCCTCACCTGCTCCTGTCCTGAGCAAAGGGGGAGGAGGGGAAAAAAAAAAATCAAATTAAGGGTGGAAAGATAATTGTAAAAAAAAAAAACAAACAATAAAAATAAAAATCACAGCCCTTAAATGCATGGAATAAATAGCTGCAGGGAGAAGCTTTAAAATATCTTAAGAACCTCAAAGAATAGCTTGGATTTCAAACAATTTTATCACTTCCCCCACACTATCTTCTTCTTCTTTTTTTTTTTTTTTTTTTTTTTTTTTTTTTTTTTTGCTGTGGAAACAGGCTTAAGACTTCCAGATAAAGAGCAAAATAAAATGTTGGCTTTCATTTCCAAATCTGAAACTGAGGAACTCAGGCTCTTAAAGTTGAAACTGCTCCACGGGCTTCAGACTCCAACGTACCAGAAGTCTGATTCCTAGATTAAAAAAAAGAAAGAGATAAATACTATCAATGTCTAAGCTGCTGAGTGTTGGCTTCTCTTTGCCCTGCCAATACTTCATGTGGTTTGTTCTTCCCCTGCAGGAGTGGCCCAGCAGGGAAGAACCAACTGGCAGCATGGTTGGGTCCAGCTTCAGAAGTGATACTGGAGCATCAGGATCACCAACCTGGCATCAGAAAAAGGAACCCAAATCACATCACCAGAAAAATCAAACCTCTGCCACCCTGGTGTGGCTGCAGCCAGTGAGAGACCTTCAGTCCTGGGTAAGCAAGAAAAGAAACAGGATGGGACCCAACTGCTGGGTGCTGCGCCTGGAGCAGGAGCGTGGGACCCGGGTGCTGCGCCCGGAGCAGGAGCGTGGGACCCAACTGCTGCGCCTGGAGCAGGAGCGTGGGACCCAACTGCTGCGCCTGGAGCAGGAGCGTGGGACCCAACTGCTGCGCCTGGAGCAGGAGCGTGGGACCCGGGTGCTGCGCCTGGAGCAGGAGCGTGGGACCCAACTGCTGCGCCTGGAGCAGGAGCGTGGACCCGGGTGCTGCACCTGGAGCAGGAGCGTGGGACCCAACTGCTGGACCTGGAGCAGGAGCGTGGGACCCAACTGCTGCGCCTGGAGCAGGAGCGTGGGAAGCAACTGCTGCACCTGGAGCAGGAGCGTGGGACCCGGGTGCTGCGCCTGGAGCAGCAGCATGGGAGCCGGGTGCTGCACCTGGAGGAGGAGCGTGAGACCCAAGTGCTGCGCCTGGAGTAGGAGGTTGGGACCCAACTGCTGCGCCGGGAGCAGGAGCGTGGGACCCAACTGCTGCGCCTGGAGCAGGAGCGTGGGACCCAACTGCTGCGCCTGGAGCAGGAGCGTGGGACCCAGCTGCTGCGCCTGGAGCAGGAGCGTGGGACCCAACTGCTGCGCCTGGAGCAGGAGCGTGGGACCCAACTGCTGCGCCTGGAGCAGGAGCGTGGGACCCACTGCTGCGCCTGGAGCAGGAGCGTGGGACCCAACTGCTGCGCCTGGAGCAGGAGCGTGGGACCTGGGTGCTGCGCCTGGAGCAGGAGCGTGGGACCCGGGTGCTGCGCCTGGAGCAGGAGCGTGGGACCCAACTGCTGCGCCTGGAGCAGGAGCGTGGGACCCAACTGCTGCGCCTGGAGCAGGAGCGTGGGACCCAACTGCTGCGCCTGGAGCAGGAGCGTGGGACCCGGTGCTGCGCCTGGAGCAGGAGCGTGGGACCCGGCTGCTGCACCTGGAGCAGGAGCGTGGGACCCAACTGCTGCGCCTGGAGCAGGAGCGTGGGACCCGGGTGCTGCGCCTGGAGCAGGAGCGTGGGACCCGGGTGCTGCGCCTGGAGCAGGAGCGTGGGACCCAACTGCTGCGCCTGGAGCAGGAGCGTGGGACCCAACTGCTGCGCCTGGAGCAGGAGCGTGGGACCCAACTGCTGCGCCTGGAGCTGGAGCGTGGGACCCAACTGCTGCGCCTGGAGCTGGAGCGTGGGACCCAACTGCTGCGCCTGGAGCTGGAGCGTGGGACCCAACTGCTGCGCCTGGAGCAGGAGCGTGGGACCCGGGTGCTGCGCCTGGAGCAGGAGCGTGGGACCCAACTGCTGCGCCTGGAGCAGGAGCGTGGGACCCAACTGCTGCGCCTGGAGCAGGAGCGTGGGACCCAAGTGCTGCGCCTGGAGCAGGAGCGTGGGACCCAACTGCTGCGCCTGGAGCAGGAGCGTGGGACCCAACTGCTGCACCCGGAGCAGGAGCGTGGGACCCGGGTGCTGCACCGGGAGCAGGAGCGTGGGACCCAACTGCTGCGCCTGGAGCAGGAGCGTGGGACCCAACTGCTGCGCCTGGAGCAGGAGCGTGGGAAGCAACTGCTGCACCTGGAGCTGGAGCGTGGGACCCAACTGCTGCGCCTGGAGCAGGAGCGTGGGACCCAACTGCTGCGCCTGGAGCAGGAGCGTGGGACCCGGGTGCTGCGCCTGGAGCAGGAGCGTGGGACCCAACTGCTGGACCTGGAGCAGGAGCGTGGGACCCAACTGCTGCGCCTGGAGCAGGAGCGTGGGACCCAACTGCTGCGCCTGGAGCAGGAGCGTGAGACCCAACTGCTGCTCCTTGAGCAGGAGCGTGGGACGCAACTGCTGCACCTGGAGCAGGAGCGTGGGACCCGGGTGCTGCGCCTGGAGCAGGAGCGTGGGACCCGGGTGCTGCGCCGGGAGCAGGAGCGTGGGACCCAACTGCTGCGCCTGGAGCAGGAGCGTGGGACCCAACTGCTGTGCCTGGAGCAGGAGCGTGGGACCCAACTGCTGCGCCTGGAGCAGGAGCGTGGGACCGAAATGCTGGACCTGGAGAAGGAGCGTGGGACCCAACTGCTGCGCCTGGAGCAGGAGCGTGGGACCCAACTGCTGCGCCTGGAGCAGGAGCGTGGGACCCGGGTGCTGCGCCTGGAGCAGGAGCGTGGGACCCAACTGCTGCGCCTGGAGCAGGAGCGTGGGACCCGGTGCTGCGCCTGGAGCAGGAGCGTGGGACCCAACTGCTGCGCCTGGAGCAGGAGCGTGGGACCCAACTGCTGCGCCTGGAGCAGGAGCGTGGGACCCAACTGCTGCGCCTGGAGCAGGAGCGTGGGACCCGGGTGCTGCGCCTGGAGCAGGAGCGTGGGACCCAACTGCTGCGCCTGGAGCAGGAGCGTGGGACCCGGTGCTGCGCCTGGAGCAGGAGCGTGGGACCCAACTGCTGCGCCTGGAGCAGGAGCGTGGGACCCAACTGCTGCGCCTGGAGCAGGAGCGTGGGACCCAACTGCTGCGCCTGGAGCAGGAGCGTGGGACCCAACTGCTGCGCCTGGAGCAGGAGCGTGGGACCCAACTGCTGCGCCTGGAGCAGGAGCGTGGGACCCAACTGCTGCGCCTGGAGCAGGAGCGTGGGACCCAACTGCTGCGCCTGGAGCAGGAGCGTGGGACCCAACTGCTGCGCCTGGAGCAGGAGCGTGGGACCCAACTGCTGCGCCTGGAGCAGGAGCGTGGGACCCAACTGCTGCGCCTGGAGCAGGAGCGTGGGACCCAACTGCTGCGCCTGGAGCAGGAGCGTGGGACCCAACTGCTGCGCCTGGAGCAGGAGCGTGGGACCCAACTGCTGCGCCTGGAGCAGGAGCGTGGGACCCGGGTGCTGCGCCTGGAGCAGGAGCGTGGGACCCAACTGCTGCGCCTGGAGCAGGAGCGTGGGACCCAATTGCTGCGCCTGGAGCAGGAGCGTGGGACCCAACTGCTGCGCCTGGAGCAGGAGCGTGGGACCCAGCTGCTGCGCCTGGAGCAGGAGCGTGGGACCCAACTGCTGCGCCTGGAGCAGGAGCGTGGGACCCGGTGCTGCGCCTGGAGCAGGAGCGTGGGACCCAACTGCTGCGCCTGGAGCAGGAGCGTGGGACCCAACTGCTGCGCCTGGAGCAGGAGCGTGGGACCCAACTGCTGCGCCTGGAGCAGGAGCGTGGGACCCAACTGCTGCGCCTGGAGCAGGAGCGTGGGACCCAACTGCTGCGCCTGGAGCAGGAGCGTGGGACCCAGGTGCTGCGCCTGGAGCAGGAGCGTGGGACCCAACTGCTGCGCCTGGAGCAGGAGCGTGGGACCCAACTGCTGCGCCTGGAGCAGGAGCGTGGGACCCAACTGCTGCGCCTGGAGCAGGAGCGTGGGACCCAACTGCTGCGCCTGGAGCAGGAGCGTGGGACCCAACTGCTGCGCCTGGAGCAGGAGCGTGGGACCCGGTGCTGCGCCTGGAGCAGGAGCGTGGGACCCAACTGCTGCGCCTGGAGCAGGAGCGTGGGACCCAACTGCTGCGCCTGGAGCAGGAGCGTGGGACCCAACTGCTGCGCCTGGAGCAGGAGCGTGGGACCCAACTGCTGCGCCTGGAGCAGGAGCGTGGGACCCAACTGCTGCGCCTGGAGCAGGAGCGTGGGACCCAACTGCTGCGCCTGGAGCAGGAGCGTGGGACCCAACTGCTGCGCCTGGAGCAGGAGCGTGGGACCCGGGTGCTGCGCCTGGAGCAGGAGCGTGGGACCCAACTGCTGCGCCTGGAGCAGGAGCGTGGGACCCGGGTGCTGCGCCTGGAGCAGGAGCGTGGGACCCAACTGCTGCGCCTGGAGCAGGAGCGTGGGACCCAACTGCTGCGCCTGGAGCAGGAGCGTGGGACCCAACTGCTGCGCCTGGAGCAGGAGCGTGGGACCCGACTGCTGCGCCTGGAGCAGGAGCGTGGGACCCAACTGCTGCGCCTGGAGCAGGAGCGTGGGACCCGGGTGCTGCGCCTGGAGCAGGAGCGTGGGACCCAACTGCTGCGCCTGGAGCAGGAGCGTGGGACCCAACTGCTGCGCCTGGAGCAGGAGCGTGGGACCCAACTGCTGCGCCTGGAGCAGGAGCGTGGGACCCAACTGCTGCGCCTGGAGCAGGAGCGTGGGACCCAACTGCTGCGCCTGGAGCAGGAGCGTGGGACCCAACTGCTGCGCCTGGAGCAGGAGCGTGGGACCCGGGTGCTGCGCCTGGAGCAGGAGCGTGGGACCCAACTGCTGCGCCTGGAGCAGGAGCGTGGGACCCAACTGCTGCGCCTGGAGCAGGAGCGTGGGACCCAACTGCTGCGCCTGGAGCAGGAGCGTGGGACCCAACTGCTGCGCCTGGAGCAGGAGCGTGGGACCCAACTGCTGCGCCTGGAGCAGGAGCGTGGGACCCAACTGCTGCGCCTGGAGCAGGAGCGTGGGACCCGGCTGCTGCGCCTGGAGCAGGAGCGTGGGACCCAACTGCTGCGCCTGGAGCAGGAGCGTGGGACCCAACTGCTGCGCCTGGAGCAGGAGCGTGGGACCCAACTGCTGCGCCTGGAGCAGGAGCGTGGGACCCAACTGCTGCGCCTGGAGCAGGAGCGTGGGACCCAACTGCTGCGCCTGGAGCAGGAGCGTGGGACCCAACTGCTGCGCCTGGAGCAGGAGCTTGGGACCCAACTGCTGCGCCTGGAGCAGGAGCGTGGGACCCAACTGCTGCGCCTGGAGCAGGAGCGTGGGACCGGGTGCTGCGCCTGGAGCAGGAGCGTGGGACCCAACTGCTGCGCCTGGAGCAGGAGCGTGGGACCCAACTGCTGCGCCTGGAGCAGGAGAGTGGGACCCAACTGCTGCGCCTGGAGCTGGAGCGTGGGACCCAACTGCTGCGCCTGGAGCAGGAGCGTGGGACCCAACTGCTGCGCCTGGAGCAGGAGCGTGGGACCCGGGTGCTGCGCCTGGAGCAGGAGCGTGGGACCCAACTGCTGCGCCTGGAGCAGGAGCGTGGGACCCAACTGCTGCGCCTGGAGCAGGAGCGTGGGACCCAACTGCTGCGCCTGGAGCAGGAGCGTGGGACCCAACTGCTGCGCCTGGAGCAGGAGCGTGGGACCCAACTGCTGCGCCTGGAGCAGGAGCGTGGGACCCAACTGCTGCGCCTGGAGCAGGAGCGTGGGACCCAACTGCTGCGCCTGGAGCAGGAGCGTGGGACCCACTGCTGCGCCTGGAGCAGGAGCGTGGGACCCAACTGCTGCGCCTGGAGCAGGAGCGTGGGACCCAACTGCTGCGCCTGGAGCAGGAGCGTGGGACCCAACTGCTGCGCCTGGAGCAGGAGCGTGGGACCCAACTGCTGCGCCTGGAGCAGGAGCGTGGGACCCGGGTGCTGCGCCTGGAGCAGGAGCGTGGGACCCAACTGCTGCGCCTGGAGCAGGAGCGTGGGACCCAACTGCTGCGCCTGGAGCAGGAGCGTGGGACCCACTGCTGCGCCTGGAGCAGGCGCGTGGGACCCGGGTGCTGCGCCTGGAGCAGGAGCGTGGGACCCAACTGCTGCGCCTGGAGCAGGAGCGTGGGACCCAGGTGCTGCGCCTGGAGCAGGAGCGTGGGACCCGGGTGCTGCGCCTGGAGCAGGAGCGTGGGACCCAACTGCTGCGCCTGGAGCAGGAGCGTGGGACCCAACTGCTGCGCCTGGAGCAGGAGCGTGGGACCCAACTGCTGCGCCTGGAGCAGGAGCGTGGGACCCAACTGCTGCGCCTGGAGCAGGAGCGTGGGACCCAACTGCTGCGCCTGGAGCAGGAGCGTGGGACCCAACTGCTGCGCCTGGAGCAGGAGCGTGGGACCCAACTGCTGCGCCTGGAGCAGGAGCGTGGGACCCAACTGCTGCGCCTGGAGCAGGAGCGTGGGACCCAAGTGCTGCGCCTGGAGCAGGAGCGTGGGACCCAACTGCTGCGCCTGGAGCAGGAGCGTGGGACCCAACTGCTGCGCCTGGAGCAGGAGCGTGGGACCCAACTGCTGCGCCTGGAGCAGGAGCGTGGGACCCGGGTGCTGCGCCTGGAGCAGGAGCGTGGGACCCAACTGCTGCGCCTGGAGCAGGAGCGTGGGACCCAACTGCTGCGCCTGGAGCAGGAGCGTGGGACCCAACTGCTGCGCCTGGAGCAGGAGCGTGGGACCCAACTGCTGCGCCTGGAGCAGGATTGTGGGACCCAACTGCTGCGCCTGGAACTGGAGCGTGGGACCCAACTGCTGCGCCTGGAGCAGGAGCCTGGGACCCAACTGCTGCGCCTGGAGCAGGAGCCTGGGATCCGGGTGCTGCGCCTGGAGCTGGAGCGTGAGACCCAACTGCTGCGCCTGGAGCAGGAGCGTGGGACCCAACTGCTGCACCAGGAGCAGGAGCGTGGGACCCAACTGCTGCGCCCGGAGCAGGAGCGTGGGACCCAACTGCTGCGCCTGGAGCAGGAGCGTGGGACCCAACTGCTGCGCCTGGAGCAGGAGCGTGGGACCCGGGTGCTGCGCCTGGAGCAGGAGCGTGGGACCCAACTGCTGCGCCTGGAGCAGGAGCGTGGGACCCAACTGCTGCGCCTGGAGCAGGAGCGTGGGACCCAACTGCTGCGCCTGGAGCAGGAGCGTGGGACCCAACTGCTGCGCCTGGAGCAGGAGCGTGGGACCCAACTGCTGCGCCTGGAGCAGGAGCGTGGGACCCAACTGCTGCGCCTGGAGCAGGAGCGTGGGACCCACTGCTGCGCCTGGAGCAGGAGCGTGGGACCCTGCTGCGCCTGGAGCAGGAGCGTGGGACCCAACTGCTGCGCCTGGAGCAGGAGCGTGGGACCCAACTGCTGCGCCTGGAGCAGGAGCGTGGGACCCAACTGCTGCGCCTGGAGCAGGAGCGTGGGACCCAACTGCTGCGCCTGGAGCAGGAGCGTGGGACCCAACTGCTGCGCCTGGAGCAGGAGCGTGGGACCCAACTGCTGCGCCTGGAGCAGGAGCGTGGGACCCAACTGCTGCGCCTGGAGCAGGAGCGTGGGACCCAACTGCTGCGCCTGGAGCAGGAGCGTGGGACCCAACTGCTGCGCCTGGAGCAGGAGCGTGGGACCCAACTGCTGCGCCTGGAGCAGGAGCGTGGGACCCAGCTGCTGCGCCTGGAGCAGGAGCGTGGGACCCAACTGCTGCGCCTGGAGCAGGAGCGTGGGACCCAACTGCTGCGCCTGGAGCAGGAGCGTGGGACCCAACTGCTGCGCCTGGAGCAGGAGCGTGGGACCCAACTGCTGCGCCTGGAGCAGGAGCGTGGGACCCAACTGCTGCGCCTGGAGCAGGAGCGTGGGACCCGGGTGCTGCGCCTGGAGCAGGAGCGTGGGACCCAACTGCTGCGCCTGGAGCAGGAGCGTGGGACCCAACTGCTGCGCCTGGAGCAGGAGCGTGGGACCCAACTGCTGCGCCTGGAGCAGGAGCGTGGGACCCAACTGCTGCGCCTGGAGCAGGAGCGTGGGACCCTGCTGCGCCTGGAGCAGGAGCGTGGGACCCAACTGCTGCGCCTGGAGCAGGAGCGTGGGACCCAACTGCTGCGCCTGGAGCAGGAGCGTGGGACCCAACTGCTGCGCCTGGAGCAGGAGCGTGGGACCCAACTGCTGCGCCTGGAGCAGGAGCGTGGGACCCGGTGCTGCGCCTGGAGCAGGAGCGTGGGACCCAACTGCTGCGCCTGGAGCAGGAGCGTGGGACCCAACTGCTGCGCCTGGAGCAGGAGCGTGGGACCCAACTGCTGCGCCTGGAGCAGGAGCGTGGGACCCAACTGCTGCGCCTGGAGCAGGAGCGTGGGACCCGGGTGCTGCGCCTGGAGCAGGAGCGTGGGACCCAACTGCTGCGCCTGGAGCAGGAGCGTGGGACCCAACTGCTGCGCCTGGAGCAGGAGCGTGGGACCCAGCTGCTGCGCCTGGAGCAGGAGCGTGGGACCCGACTGCTGCGCCTGGAGCAGGAGCGTGGGACCCAACTGCTGCGCCTGGAGCAGGAGCGTGGGACCCAACTGCTGCGCCTGGAGCAGGAGCGTGGGACCCAACTGCTGCGCCTGGAGCAGGAGCGTGGGACCCAACTGCTGCGCCTGGAGCAGGAGCGTGGGACCCAACTGCTGCGCCTGGAGCAGGAGCGTGGGACCCAACTGCTGCGCCTGGAGCAGGAGCGTGGGACCCGGCTGCTGCGCCTGGAGCAGGAGCGTGGGACCCAACTGCTGCGCCTGGAGCAGGAGCGTGGGACCCAACTGCTGCGCCTGGAGCAGGAGCGTGGGACCCAACTGCTGCGCCTGGAGCAGGAGCGTGGGACCCAACTGCTGCGCCTGGAGCAGGAGCGTGGGACCCAACTGCTGCGCCTGGAGCAGGAGCGTGGGACCCGGGTGCTGCGCCTGGAGCAGGAGCGTGGGACCCAACTGCTGCGCCTGGAGCAGGAGCGTGGGACCCAACTGCTGCGCCTGGAGCAGGAGCGTGGGACCCAACTGCTGCGCCTGGAGCAGGAGCGTGGGACCCAACTGCTGCGCCTGGAGCAGGAGCGTGGGACCCAACTGCTGCGCCTGGAGCAGGAGCGTGGGACCCGGTGCTGCGCCTGGAGCAGGAGCGTGGGACCCAACTGCTGCGCCTGGAGCAGGAGCGTGGGACCCAACTGCTGCGCCTGGAGCAGGAGCGTGGGACCCAACTGCTGCGCCTGGAGCAGGAGCGTGGGACCCAACTGCTGCGCCTGGAGCAGGAGCGTGGGACCCAACTGCTGCGCCTGGAGCAGGAGCGTGGGACCCACTGCTGCGCCTGGAGCAGGAGCGTGGGACCCGGTGCTGCGCCTGGAGCAGGAGCGTGGGACCCAACTGCTGCGCCTGGAGCAGGAGCGTGGGACCCAACTGCTGCGCCTGGAGCAGGAGCGTGGGACCCAACTGCTGCGCCTGGAGCAGGAGCGTGGGACCCAACTGCTGCGCCTGGAGCAGGAGCGTGGGACCCAACTGCTGCGCCTGGAGCAGGAGCGTGGGACCCAACTGCTGCGCCTGGAGCAGGAGCGTGGGACCCAGGTGCTGCGCCTGGAGCAGGAGCGTGGGACCCAACTGCTGCGCCTGGAGCAGGAGCGTGGGACCCGGTGCTGCGCCTGGAGCAGGAGCGTGGGACCCAACTGCTGCGCCTGGAGCAGGAGCGTGGGACCCAACTGCTGCGCCTGGAGCAGGAGCGTGGGACCCAACTGCTGCGCCTGGAGCAGGAGCGTGGGACCCAGCTGCTGCGCCTGGAGCAGGAGCGTGGGACCCAACTGCTGCGCCTGGAGCAGGAGCGTGGGACCCGGTGCTGCGCCTGGAGCAGGAGCGTGGGACCCAACTGCTGCGCCTGGAGCAGGAGCGTGGGACCCAACTGCTGCGCCTGGAGCAGGAGCGTGGGACCCAACTGCTGCGCCTGGAGCAGGAGCGTGGGACCCAACTGCTGCGCCTGGAGCAGGAGCGTGGGACCCAACTGCTGCGCCTGGAGCAGGAGCGTGGGACCCAACTGCTGCGCCTGGAGCAGGAGCGTGGGACCCGGTGCTGCGCCTGGAGCAGGAGCGTGGGACCCAACTGCTGCGCCTGGAGCAGGAGCGTGGGACCCAACTGCTGCGCCTGGAGCAGGAGCGTGGGACCCAACTGCTGCGCCTGGAGCAGGAGCGTGGGACCCAACTGCTGCGCCTGGAGCAGGAGCGTGGGACCCAACTGCTGCGCCTGGAGCAGGAGCGTGGGACCCAACTGCTGCGCCTGGAGCAGGAGCGTGGGACCCGGTGCTGCGCCTGGAGCAGGAGCGTGGGACCCAACTGCTGCGCCTGGAGCAGGAGCGTGGGACCCAACTGCTGCGCCTGGAGCAGGAGCGTGGGACCCAACTGCTGCGCCTGGAGCAGGAGCGTGGGACCCAACTGCTGCGCCTGGAGCAGGAGCGTGGGACCCAACTGCTGCGCCTGGAGCAGGAGCGTGGGACCCAACTGCTGCGCCTGGAGCAGGAGCGTGGGACCCGGTGCTGCGCCTGGAGCAGGAGCGTGGGACCCAACTGCTGCGCCTGGAGCAGGAGCGTGGGACCCGGTGCTGCGCCTGGAGCAGGAGCGTGGGACCCAACTGCTGCGCCTGGAGCAGGAGCGTGGGACCCAACTGCTGCGCCTGGAGCAGGAGCGTGGGACCCAACTGCTGCGCCTGGAGCAGGAGCGTGGGACCCAACTGCTGCGCCTGGAGCAGGAGCGTGGGACCCAACTGCTGCGCCTGGAGCAGGAGCGTGGGACCCAACTGCTGCGCCTGGAGCAGGAGCGTGGGACCCTGCTGCGCCTGGAGCAGGAGCGTGGGACCCAACTGCTGCGCCTGGAGCAGGAGCGTGGGACCCAACTGCTGCGCCTGGAGCAGGAGCGTGGGACCCAACTGCTGCGCCTGGAGCAGGAGCGTGGGACCCAACTGCTGCGCCTGGAGCAGGAGCGTGGGACCCAACTGCTGCGCCTGGAGCAGGAGCGTGGGACCCAACTGCTGCGCCTGGAGCAGGAGCGTGGGACCCAACTGCTGCGCCTGGAGCAGGAGCGTGGGACCCAACTGCTGCGCCTGGAGCAGGAGCGTGGGACCCAACTGCTGCGCCTGGAGCAGGAGCGTGGGACCCAACTGCTGCGCCTGGAGCAGGAGCGTGGGACCCAACTGCTGCGCCTGGAGCAGGAGCGTGGGACCCAACTGCTGCGCCTGGAGCAGGAGCGTGGGACCCGGTGCTGCGCCTGGAGCAGGAGCGTGGGACCCAACTGCTGCGCCTGGAGCAGGAGCGTGGGACCCAACTGCTGCGCCTGGAGCAGGAGCGTGGGACCCAACTGCTGCGCCTGGAGCAGGAGCGTGGGACCCGGCTGCTGCGCCTGGAGCAGGAGCGTGGGACCCAACTGCTGCGCCTGGAGCAGGAGCGTGGGACCCGAGTGCTGCGCCTGGAGCAGGAGCGTGGGACCCGGTGCTGCGCCTGGAGCAGGAGCGTGGGACCCAACTGCTGCGCCTGGAGCAGGAGCGTGGGACCCAACTGCTGCGCCTGGAGCAGGAGCGTGGGACCCAACTGCTGCGCCTGGAGCAGGAGCGTGGGACCCAACTGCTGCGCCTGGAGCAGGAGCGTGGGACCCAACTGCTGCGCCTGGAGCAGGAGCGTGGGACCCAACTGCTGCGCCTGGAGCAGGAGCGTGGGACCCAACTGCTGCGCCTGGAGCAGGAGCGTGGGACCCAACTGCTGCGCCTGGAGCAGGAGCGTGGGACCCAACTGCTGCGCCTGGAGCAGGAGCGTGGGACCCAACTGCTGCGCCTGGAGCAGGAGCGTGGGACCCAACTGCTGCGCCTGGAGCAGGAGCGTGGGACCCAACTGCTGCGCCTGGAGCAGGAGCGTGGGACCCGGGTGCTGCGCCTGGAGCAGGAGCGTGGGACCCAACTGCTGCGCCTGGAGCAGGAGCGTGGGACCCAACTGCTGCGCCTGGAGCAGGAGCGTGGGACCCAACTGCTGCGCCTGGAGCAGGAGCGTGGGACCCAACTGCTGCGCCTGGAGCAGGAGCGTGGGACCCAACTGCTGCGCCTGGAGCAGGAGCGTGGGACCCAACTGCTGCGCCTGGAGCAGGAGCGTGGGACCCAACTGCTGCGCCTGGAGCAGGAGCGTGGGACCCGGGTGCTGCGCCTGGAGCAGGAGCGTGGGACCCAACTGCTGCGCCTGGAGCAGGAGCGTGGGACCCAACTGCTGCGCCTGGAGCAGGAGCGTGGGACCCAACTGCTGCGCCTGGAGCAGGAGCGTGGGACCCAACTGCTGCGCCTGGAGCAGGAGCGTGGGACCCAACTGCTGCGCCTGGAGCAGGAGCGTGGGACCCAACTGCTGCGCCTGGAGCAGGAGCGTGGGACCCAACTGCTGCGCCTGGAGCAGGAGCGTGGGACCCGGGTGCTGCGCCTGGAGCAGGAGCGTGGGACCCAACTGCTGCGCCTGGAGCAGGAGCGTGGGACCCAACTGCTGCGCCTGGAGCAGGAGCGTGGGACCCAACTGCTGCGCCTGGAGCAGGAGCGTGGGACCCAACTGCTGCGCCTGGAGCAGGAGCGTGGGACCCGGTGCTGCGCCTGGAGCAGGAGCGTGGGACCCAACTGCTGCGCCTGGAGCAGGAGCGTGGGACCCAACTGCTGCGCCTGGAGCAGGAGCGTGGGACCCAACTGCTGCGCCTGGAGCAGGAGCGTGGGACCCAACTGCTGCGCCTGGAGCAGGAGCGTGGGACCCAACTGCTGCGCCTGGAGCAGGAGCGTGGGACCCAACTGCTGCGCCTGGAGCAGGAGCGTGGGACCCGGTGCTGCGCCTGGAGCAGGAGCGTGGGACCCAACTGCTGCGCCTGGAGCAGGAGCGTGGGACCCAACTGCTGCGCCTGGAGCAGGAGCGTGGGACCCAGGTGCTGCGCCTGGAGCAGGAGCGTGGGACCCAACTGCTGCGCCTGGAGCAGGAGCGTGGGACCCAACTGCTGCGCCTGGAGCAGGAGCGTGGGACCCAACTGCTGCGCCTGGAGCAGGAGCGTGGGACCCAACTGCTGCGCCTGGAGCAGGAGCGTGGGACCCAACTGCTGCGCCTGGAGCAGGAGCGTGGGACCCAACTGCTGCGCCTGGAGCAGGAGCGTGGGACCCGGTGCTGCGCCTGGAGCAGGAGCGTGGGACCCAACTGCTGCGCCTGGAGCAGGAGCGTGGGACCCAACTGCTGCGCCTGGAGCAGGAGCGTGGGACCCAACTGCTGCGCCTGGAGCAGGAGCGTGGGACCCGGTGCTGCGCCTGGAGCAGGAGCGTGGGACCCAACTGCTGCGCCTGGAGCAGGAGCGTGGGACCCAACTGCTGCGCCTGGAGCAGGAGCGTGGGACCCGGTGCTGCGCCTGGAGCAGGAGCGTGGGACCCGGTGCTGCGCCTGGAGCAGGAGCGTGGGACCCAACTGCTGCGCCTGGAGCAGGAGCGTGGGACCCAACTGCTGCGCCTGGAGCAGGAGCGTGGGACCCAACTGCTGCGCCTGGAGCAGGAGCGTGGGACCCAACTGCTGCGCCTGGAGCAGGAGCGTGGGACCCAACTGCTGCGCCTGGAGCAGGAGCGTGGGACCCAACTGCTGCGCCTGGAGCAGGAGCGTGGGACCCAACTGCTGCGCCTGGAGCAGGAGCGTGGGACCCAACTGCTGCGCCTGGAGCAGGAGCGTGGGACCCAACTGCTGCGCCTGGAGCAGGAGCGTGGGACCCGGCTGCTGCGCCTGGAGCAGGAGCGTGGGACCCAACTGCTGCGCCTGGAGCAGGAGCGTGGGACCCAACTGCTGCGCCTGGAGCAGGAGCGTGGGACCCAACTGCTGCGCCTGGAGCAGGAGCGTGGGACCCAACTGCTGCGCCTGGAGCAGGAGCGTGGGACCCAACTGCTGCGCCTGGAGCAGGAGCGTGGGACCCGACTGCTGCGCCTGGAGCAGGAGCGTGGGACCCAACTGCTGCGCCTGGAGCAGGAGCGTGGGACCCAACTGCTGCGCCTGGAGCAGGAGCGTGGGACCCAACTGCTGCGCCTGGAGCAGGAGCGTGGGACCCGGGTGCTGCGCCTGGAGCAGGAGCGTGGGACCCGACTGCTGCGCCGGGAGCAGGAGCGTGGGACCCAACTGCTGCACCCGGAGCAGGAGCGTGGGACCCAACTGCTGCGCCTGGAGCAGGAGCGTGGGACCCAGGTGCTGCGCCTGGAGCAGGAGCGTGGGACCCAACTGCTGCGCCTGGAGCAGGAGCGTGGGACCCGGTGCTGCGCCTGGAGCAGGAGCGTGGGACCCAACTGCTGCGCCTGGAGCAGGAGCGTGGGACCCAACTGCTGCGCCTGGAGCAGGAGCGTGGGACCCAACTGCTGCGCCTGGAGCAGGAGCGTGGGACCCAACTGCTGCGCCTGGAGCAGGAGCGTGGGACCCGGTGCTGCGCCTGGAGCAGGAGCGTGGGACCCAACTGCTGCGCCTGGAGCAGGAGCGTGGGACCCAACTGCTGCGCCTGGAGCAGGAGCGTGGGACCCAACTGCTGCGCCTGGAGCAGGAGCGTGGGACCCGGGTGCTGCGCCTGGAGCAGGAGCGTGGGACCCAACTGCTGCGCCTGGAGCAGGAGCGTGGGACCCAACTGCTGCGCCTGGAGCAGGAGCGTGGGACCCAACTGCTGCGCCTGGAGCAGGAGCGTGGGACCCGGTGCTGCGCCTGGAGCAGGAGCGTGGGACCCAACTGCTGCGCCTGGAGCAGGAGCGTGGGACCCAACTGCTGCGCCTGGAGCAGGAGCGTGGGACCCAGTGCTGCGCCTGGAGCAGGAGCGTGGGACCCAACTGCTGCGCCTGGAGCAGGAGCGTGGGACCCAACTGCTGCGCCTGGAGCAGGAGCGTGGGACCCAACTGCTGCGCCTGGAGCAGGAGCGTGGGACCCAACTGCTGCGCCTGGAGCAGGAGCGTGGGACCCAACTGCTGCGCCTGGAGCAGGAGCGTGGGACCCAACTGCTGCGCCTGGAGCAGGAGCGTGGGACCCAACTGCTGCGCCTGGAGCAGGAGCGTGGGACCCAACTGCTGCGCCTGGAGCAGGAGCGTGGGACCCAACTGCTGCGCCTGGAGCAGGAGCGTGGGACCCAACTGCTGCGCCTGGAGCAGGAGCGTGGGACCCGGTGCTGCGCCTGGAGCAGGAGCGTGGGAGCCAACTGCTGCGCCTGGAGCAGGAGCGTGGGACCCAACTGCTGCGCCTGGAGCAGGAGCGTGGGACCCAACTGCTGCGCCTGGAGCAGGAGCGTGGGACCCGGGTGCTGCGCCTGGAGCAGGAGCGTGGGACCCGGGTGCTGCGCCTGGAGCAGGAGCGTGGGACCCAACTGCTGCGCCTGGAGCAGGAGCGTGGGACCCAACTGCTGCGCCTGGAGCAGGAGCGTGGGACCCGGTGCTGCGCCTGGAGCAGGAGCGTGGGACCCAACTGCTGCGCCTGGAGCAGGAGCGTGGGACCCAACTGCTGCGCCTGGAGCAGGAGCGTGGGACCCAACTGCTGCGCCTGGAGCAGGAGCGTGGGACCCGGGTGCTGCGCCTGGAGCAGGAGCGTGGGACCCAACTGCTGCGCCTGGAGCAGGAGCGTGGGACCCGGTGCTGCGCCTGGAGCAGGAGCGTGGGACCCAACTGCTGCGCCTGGAGCAGGAGCGTGGGACCCAACTGCTGCGCCTGGAGCAGGAGCGTGGGACCCAACTGCTGCGCCTGGAGCAGGAGCGTGGGACCCAACTGCTGCGCCTGGAGCAGGAGCGTGGGACCCAACTGCTGCGCCTGGAGCAGGAGCGTGGGACCCAACTGCTGCGCCTGGAGCAGGAGCGTGGGACCCGGGTGCTGCGCCTGGAGCAGGAGCGTGGGACCCAACTGCTGCGCCTGGAGCAGGAGCGTGGGACCCAACTGCTGCGCCTGGAGCAGGAGCGTGGGAACCAAGTGCTGCGCCTGGAGCAGGAGCGTGGGACCCGGTGCTGCGCCTGGAGCAGGAGCGTGGGACCCAACTGCTGCGCCTGGAGCAGGAGCGTGGGACCCAACTGCTGCGCCTGGAGCAGGAGCGTGGGACCCAACTGCTGCGCCTGGAGCAGGAGCGTGGGACCCAACTGCTGCGCCTGGAGCAGGAGCGTGGGACCCAGCTGCTGCGCCTGGAGCAGGAGCGTGGGACCCAACTGCTGCGCCTGGAGCAGGAGCGTGGGACCCAACTGCTGCGCCTGGAGCAGGAGCGTGGGACCCGGTGCTGCGCCTGGAGCAGGAGCGTGGGACCCAACTGCTGCGCCTGGAGCAGGAGCGTGGGACCCAACTGCTGCGCCTGGAGCAGGAGCGTGGGACCCGGTGCTGCGCCTGGAGCAGGAGCGTGGGACCCAACTGCTGCGCCTGGAGCAGGAGCGTGGGACCCAACTGCTGCGCCTGGAGCAGGAGCGTGGGACCCAACTGCTGCGCCTGGAGCAGGAGCGTGGGACCCAACTGCTGCGCCTGGAGCAGGAGCGTGGGACCCAACTGCTGCGCCTGGAGCAGGAGCGTGGGACCCAACTGCTGCGCCTGGAGCAGGAGCGTGGGACCCAACTGCTGCGCCTGGAGCAGGAGCGTGGGACCCGGGTGCTGCGCCTGGAGCAGGAGCGTGGGACCCAACTGCTGCTCCTGGAGCAGGAGCGTGGGACCCAACTGCTGCGCCTGGAGCAGGAGCGTGGGACCCAACTGCTGCGCCTGGAGCAGGAGCGTGGGACCCAACTGCTGCGCCTGGAGCAGGAGCGTGGGACCCAACTGCTGCGCCTGGAGCAGGAGCGTGGGACCCAAGTGCTGCGCCTGGAGCAGGAGCGTGGGACCCAACTGCTGCGCCTGGAGCAGGAGCGTGGGACCCGGTGCTGCGCCTGGAGCAGGAGCGTGGGACCCAACTGCTGCGCCTGGAGCAGGAGCGTGGGACCCAACTGCTGCGCCTGGAGCAGGAGCGTGGGACCCAACTGCTGCGCCTGGAGCAGGAGCGTGGGACCCACTGCTGCGCCTGGAGCAGGAGCGTGGGACCCAACTGCTGCGCCTGGAGCAGGAGCGTGGGACCCAACTGCTGCGCCTGGAGCAGGAGCGTGGGACCCAACTGCTGCGCCTGGAGCAGGAGCGTGGGACCCAACTGCTGCGCCTGGAGCAGGAGCGTGGGACCCAACTGCTGCGCCTGGAGCAGGAGCGTGGGACCCAACTGCTGCGCCTGGAGCAGGAGCGTGGGACCCAACTGCTGCGCCTGGAGCAGGAGCGTGGGACCCAACTGCTGCGCCTGGAGCAGGAGCGTGGGACCCAACTGCTGCGCCTGGAGCAGGAGCGTGGGACCCAACTGCTGCGCCTGGAGCAGGAGCGTGGGACCCAACTGCTGCGCCTGGAGCAGGAGCGTGGGACCCGGTGCTGCGCCTGGAGCAGGAGCGTGGGACCCAACTGCTGCGCCTGGAGCAGGAGCGTGGGACCCGGTGCTGCGCCTGGAGCAGGAGCGTGGGACCCAACTGCTGCGCCTGGAGCAGGAGCGTGGGACCCAACTGCTGCGCCTGGAGCAGGAGCGTGGGACCCAACTGCTGCGCCTGGAGCAGGAGCGTGGGACCCAACTGCTGCGCCTGGAGCAGGAGCGTGGGACCCGGTGCTGCGCCTGGAGCGAGCGTGGGACCCTGCTGCCCTGGAGCAGGAGCGTGGGACCCAACTGCTGCGCCTGGAGCAGGAGCGTGGGACCCAACAGCTGCGCCTGGAGCAGGAGCGTGGGACCCAACTGCTGCGCCTGGAGCAGGAGCGTGGGACCCAACTGCTGCGCCTGGAGCAGGAGCGTGGGACCCAACTGCTGCGCCTGGAGCAGGAGCGTGGGACCCAACTGCTGCGCCTGGAGCAGGAGCGTGGGACCCGGCTGCTGCGCCTGGAGCAGGAGCGTGGGACCCAACTGCTGCGCCTGGAGCAGGAGCGTGGGACCCAACTGCTGCGCCTGGAGCAGGAGCGTGGGACCCAACTGCTGCGCCTGGAGCAGGAGCGTGGGACCCAACTGCTGCGCCTGGAGCAGGAGCGTGGGACCCAACTGCTGCGCCTGGAGCAGGAGCGTGGGACCCGGGTGCTGCGCCTGGAGCAGGAGCGTGGGACCCACTGCTGCGCCTGGAGCAGGAGCGTGGGACCCGGTGCTGCGCCTGGAGCAGGAGCGTGGGACCCAACTGCTGCGCCTGGAGCAGGAGCGTGGGACCCGGTGCTGCGCCTGGAGCAGGAGCGTGGGACCCAACTGCTGCGCCTGGAGCAGGAGCGTGGGACCCAACTGCTGCGCCTGGAGCAGGAGCGTGGGACCCACTGCTGCGCCTGGAGCAGGAGCGTGGGACCCAACTGCTGCGCCTGGAGCAGGAGCGTGGGACCCAACTGCTGCGCCTGGAGCAGGAGCGTGGGACCCGGTGCTGCGCCTGGAGCAGGAGCGTGGGACCCAACTGCTGCGCCTGGAGCAGGAGCGTGGGACCCAACTGCTGCGCCTGGAGCAGGAGCGTGGGACCCAACTGCTGCGCCTGGAGCAGGAGCGTGGGACCCAACTGCTGCGCCTGGAGCAGGAGCGTGGGACCCAACTGCTGCGCCTGGAGCAGGAGCGTGGGACCCGACTGCTGCGCCTGGAGCAGGAGCGTGGGACCCAACTGCTGCGCCTGGAGCAGGAGCGTGGGACCCAACTGCTGCGCCTGGAGCAGGAGCGTGGGACCCAACTGCTGCGCCTGGAGCAGGAGCGTGGGACCCAGCTGCTGCGCCTGGAGCAGGAGCGTGGGACCCAACTGCTGCGCCTGGAGCAGGAGCGTGGGACCCAACTGCTGCGCCTGGAGCAGGAGCGTGGGACCCAACTGCTGCGCCTGGAGCAGGAGCGTGGGACCCGGTGCTGCGCCTGGAGCAGGAGCGTGGGACCCAACAGCTGCGCCTGGAGCAGGAGCGTGGGACCCAACTGCTGCGCCTAGAGCAGGAGCGTGGGACCAACTGCTGCGCCTGGAGCAGGAGCGTGGGACCCAACTGCTGCGCCTGAAGCAGGAGCGTGGGACCCAACTGCTGCGCCTGGAGCAGGAGCGTGGGACCCAACTGCTGCGCCTGGAGCAGGAGCGTGGGACCCAACTGCTGCGCCTGGAGCAGGAGCGTGGGACCCAACTGCTGCGCCTGGAGCAGGAGCGTGGGACCCAACTGCTGCGCCTGGAGCAGGAGCGTGGGACCCAACTGCTGCGCCTGGAGCAGGAGCGTGGGACCCAACTGCTGCGCCTGGAGCAGGAGCGTGGGACCCGGGTGCTGCGCCTGGAGCAGGAGCGTGGGACCCAACTGCTGCGCCTGGAGCAGGAGCGTGGGACCCGGGTGCTGCGCCTGGAGCAGGAGCGTGGGACCCAACTGCTGCGCCTGGAGCAGGAGCGTGGGACCCAACTGCTGCGCCTGGAGCAGGAGCGTGGGACCCAACTGCTGCGCCTGGAGCAGGAGCGTGGGACCCAACTGCTGCGCCTGGAGCAGGAGCGTGGGACCCGGTGCTGCGCCTGGAGCAGGAGCGTGGGACCCGGTGCTGCGCCTGGAGCAGGAGCGTGGGACCCAACTGCTGCGCCTGGAGCAGGAGCGTGGGACCCAACTGCTGCGCCTGGAGCAGGAGCGTGGGACCCAACTGCTGCGCCTGGAGCAGGAGCGTGGGACCCAACTGCTGCGCCTGGAGCAGGAGCGTGGGACCCAACTGCTGCGCCTGGAGCAGGAGCGTGGGACCCAACTGCTGCGCCTGGAGCAGGAGCGTGGGACCCGGGTGCTGCGCCTGGAGCAGGAGCGTGGGACCCAACTGCTGCGCCTGGAGCAGGAGCGTGGGACCCAACTGCTGCGCCTGGAGCAGGAGCGTGGGACCCAACTGCTGCGCCTGGAGCAGGAGCGTGGGACCCAACTGCTGCGCCTGGAGCAGGAGCGTGGGACCCAACTGCTGCGCCTGGAGCAGGAGCGTGGGACCCGGCTGCTGCGCCTGGAGCAGGAGCGTGGGACCCGGTGCTGCGCCTGGAGCAGGAGCGTGGGACCCAACTGCTGCGCCTGGAGCAGGAGCGTGGGACCCAACTGCTGCGCCTGGAGCAGGAGCGTGGGACCCAACTGCTGCGCCTGGAGCAGGAGCGTGGGACCCAACTGCTGCGCCTGGAGCAGGAGCGTGGGACCCAACTGCTGCGCCTGGAGCAGGAGCGTGGGACCCAACTGCTGCGCCTGGAGCAGGAGCGTGGGACCCAACTGCTGCGCCTGGAGCAGGAGCGTGGGACCCAACTGCTGCGCCTGGAGCAGGAGCGTGGGACCCAACTGCTGCGCCTGGAGCAGGAGCGTGGGACCCAACTGCTGCGCCTGGAGCAGGAGCGTGGGACCCAACTGCTGCGCCTGGAGCAGGAGCGTGGGACCCAACTGCTGCGCCTGGAGCAGGAGCGTGGGACCCAACTGCTGCGCCTGGAGCAGGAGCGTGGGACCCAACTGCTGCGCCTGGAGCAGGAGCGTGGGACCCAACTGCTGCGCCTGGAGCAGGAGCGTGGGACCCAACTGCTGCGCCTGGAGCAGGAGCGTGGGACCCAACTGCTGCGCCTGGAGCAGGAGCGTGGGACCCAAGTGCTGCGCCTGGAGCAGGAGCGTGGGACCCAACTGCTGCGCCTGGAGCAGGAGCGTGGGACCCGGTGCTGCGCCTGGAGCAGGAGCGTGGGACCCAACTGCTGCGCCTGGAGCAGGAGCGTGGGACCCAACTGCTGCGCCTGGAGCAGGAGCGTGGGACCCAACTGCTGCGCCTGGAGCAGGAGCGTGGGACCCAACTGCTGCGCCTGGAGCAGGAGCGTGGGACCCAACTGCTGCGCCTGGAGCAGGAGCGTGGGACCCAACTGCTGCGCCTGGAGCAGGAGCGTGGGACCCAACTGCTGCGCCTGGAGCAGGAGCGTGGGACCCAACTGCTGCGCCTGGAGCAGGAGCGTGGGACCCAACTGCTGCGCCTGGAGCAGGAGCGTGGGACCCAGGTGCTGCGCCTGGAGCAGGAGCGTGGGACCCAACTGCTGCGCCTGGAGCAGGAGCGTGGGACCCGGTGCTGCGCCTGGAGCAGGAGCGTGGGACCCAACTGCTGCGCCTGGAGCAGGAGCGTGGGACCCAACTGCTGCGCCTGGAGCAGGAGCGTGGGACCCAACTGCTGCGCCTGGAGCAGGAGCGTGGGACCCAACTGCTGCGCCTGGAGCAGGAGCGTGGGACCCAACTGCTGCGCCTGGAGCAGGAGCGTGGGACCCAACTGCTGCGCCTGGAGCAGGAGCGTGGGACCCGACTGCTGCGCCTGGAGCAGGAGCGTGGGACCCAACTGCTGCGCCTGGAGCAGGAGCGTGGGACCCAACTGCTGCGCCTGGAGCAGGAGCGTGGGACCCAACTGCTGCGCCTGGAGCAGGAGCGTGGGACCCGGCTGCTGCGCCTGGAGCAGGAGCGTGGGACCCAACTGCTGCGCCTGGAGCAGGAGCGTGGGACCCAACTGCTGCGCCTGGAGCAGGAGCGTGGGACCCAACTGCTGCGCCTGGAGCAGGAGCGTGGGACCCAACTGCTGCGCCTGGAGCAGGAGCGTGGGACCCAAGTGCTGCGCCTGGAGCAGGAGCGTGGGACCCAACTGCTGCGCCTGGACCAGGAGCGTGGGACCCAGGTGCTGCGCCTGGAGCAGGAGCGTGGGACCCAACTGCTGCGCCCGGAGCAGGAGCGTGAGACCCAACTGCTGCGCCTGGAGCAGGAGCGTGGGACCCGGCTGCTGCGCCTGGAGCAGGAGCGTGGGACCCAACTGCTGCGCCTGGAGCAGGAGCGTGGGACCCGGTGCTGCGCCTGGAGCAGGAGCGTGGGACCCAACTGCTGCGCCTGGAGCAGGAGCGTGGGACCCAACTGCTGCGCCTGGAGCAGGAGCGTGGGACCCAACTGCTGCGCCTGGAGCAGGAGCGTGGGACCCAACTGCTGCGCCTGGAGCAGGAGCGTGGGACCCAACTGCTGCGCCTGGAGCAGGAGCGTGGGACCCAACTGCTGCGCCTGGAGCAGGAGCGTGGGACCCAACTGCTGCGCCTGGAGCAGGAGCGTGGGACCCGGTGCTGCGCCTGGAGCAGGAGCGTGGGACCCAACTGCTGCGCCTGGAGCAGGAGCGTGGGACCCAACTGCTGCGCCTGGAGCAGGAGCGTGGGACCCAACTGCTGCGCCTGGAGCAGGAGCGTGGGACCCGTGCTGCGCCTGGAGCAGGAGCGTGGGACCCAACTGCTGCGCCTGGAGCAGGAGCGTGGGACCCGGGTGCTGCGCCTGGAGCAGGAGCGTGGGACCCGGTGCTGCGCCTGGAGCAGGAGCGTGGGACCCACTGCTGCGCCTGGAGCAGGAGCGTGGGACCCAACTGCTGCGCCTGGAGCAGGAGCGTGGGACCCAACTGCTGCGCCTGGAGCAGGAGCGTGGGACCCAACTGCTGCGCCTGGAGCAGGAGCGTGGGACCCAACTGCTGCGCCTGGAGCAGGAGCGTGGGACCCAACTGCTGCGCCTGGAGCAGGAGCGTGGGACCCAACTGCTGCGCCTGGAGCAGGAGCGTGGGACCCAACTGCTGCGCCTGGAGCAGGAGCGTGGGACCCAACTGCTGCGCCTGGAGCAGGAGCGTGGGACCCAACTGCTGCGCCTGGAGCAGGAGCGTGGGACCCAACTGCTGCGCCTGGAGCAGGAGCGTGGGACCCAACTGCTGCGCCTGGAGCAGGAGCGTGGGACCCAACTGCTGCGCCTGGAGCAGGAGCGTGGGACCCAACTGCTGCGCCTGGAGCAGGAGCGTGGGACCCAACTGCTGCGCCTGGAGCAGGAGCGTGGGACCCAACTGCTGCGCCTGGAGCCGGAGCGTGGGACCCGGTGCTGCGCCTGGAGCAGGAGCGTGGGACCCAACTGCTGCGCCTGGAGCAGGAGCGTGGGACCCAGCTGCTGCGCCTGGAGCAGGAGCGTGGGACCCAACTGCTGCGCCTGGAGCAGGAGCGTGGGACCCAACTGCTGCGCCTGGAGCAGGAGCGTGGGACCCAACTGCTGCGCCTGGAGCAGGAGCGTGGGACCCAACTGCTGCGCCTGGAGCAGGAGCGTGGGACCCAACTGCTGCGCCTGGAGCAGGAGCGTGGGACCCAACTGCTGCGCCTGGAGCAGGAGCGTGGGACCCAACTGCTGCGCCTGGAGCAGGAGCGTGGGACCCGGTGCTGCGCCTGGAGCAGGAGCGTGGGACCCAACTGCTGCGCCTGGAGCAGGAGCGTGGGACCCAACTGCTGCGCCTGGAGCAGGAGCGTGGGACCCAACTGCTGCGCCTGGAGCAGGAGCGTGGGACCCGGTGCTGCGCCTGGAGCAGGAGCGTGGGACCCAACTGCTGCGCCTGGAGCAGGAGCGTGGGACCCAACTGCTGCGCCTGGAGCAGGAGCGTGGGACCCGGTGCTGCGCCTGGAGCAGGAGCGTGGGACCCAACTGCTGCGCCTGGAGCAGGAGCGTGGGACCCAACTGCTGCGCCTGGAGCAGGAGCGTGGGACCCAACTGCTGCGCCTGGAGCAGGAGCGTGGGACCCAACTGCTGCGCCTGGAGCAGGAGCGTGGGACCCGGGTGCTGCTCCTGGAGCAGGAGCGTGGGACCCAACTGCTGCGCCTGGAGCAGGAGCGTGGGACCCAACTGCTGCGCCTGGAGCAGGAGCGTGGGACCCACGTGCTGCGCCTGGAGCAGGAGCGTGGGACCCAACTGCTGCGCCTGGAGCACGAGCGTGAGACCCAACTGCTGCGCCTGGAGCAGGAGCGTGGGACCCAACTGCTGCGCCTGGAGCAGGAGCGTGGGACCCAGGTGCTGCGCCTGGAGCAGGAGCGTGGGACCCAACTGCTGCGCCTGGAGCAGGAGCGTGGGACCCGTGCTGCGCCTGGAGCAGGAGCGTGGGACCCAACTGCTGCGCCTGGAGCAGGAGCGTGGGACCCGGTGCTGCGCCTGGAGCAGGAGCGTGGGACCCAACTGCTGCGCCTGGAGCAGGAGCGTGGGACCCAACTGCTGCGCCTGGAGCAGGAGCGTGGGACCCAACTGCTGCGCCTGGAGCAGGAGCGTGGGACCCAACTGCTGCGCCTGGAGCAGGAGCGTGGGACCCAACTGCTGCGCCTGGAGCAGGAGCGTGGGACCCAACTGCTGCGCCTGGAGCAGGAGCGTGGGACCCAACTGCTGCGCCTGGAGCAGGAGCGTGGGAGCCACCTGCTGCGTCCAGAGCAGGAGCGTGGGACCCAACTGCTGCGCCTGGAGCAGGAGCGTGGGACCCGAGTGCTGCGCCTGGAGCAGGAGCGTGGGACCCGGGTGCTGCGCCTGGAGCAGGAGCGTGGGACCCGGTGCTGCACTTGGAGGAGGAGCGTGGGACCCAACTGCTGCGCCTGGAGCAGGAGCGTGGGACCCAGGTGCTGCGCCTGGAGCAGGAGCGTGGGACCCAACTGCTGCGCCTGGAGCAGGAGCGTGGGACCCAACTGCTGCGCCTGGAGCAGGAGCGTGGGACCCAACTGCTGCGCCTGGAGCAGGAGCGTGGGACCCAACTGCTGCGCCTGCAGCTGGAGCGTGGGACCCAACTGCTGCGCCTGGAGCAGGAGCGTGGGACCCGAGTGCTGCGCCTGGAGCAGGAGCGTGGGACCCAACTGCTGCGCCTGGAGCAGGAGCGTGGGACCCAACTGCTGCACCTGGAGCAGGAGCGTGGGACCCAACTGCTGCGCCTGGAGCAGGAGCGTGGGACCCAGGTGCTGCGCCTGGAGCAGGAGCGTGGGACCCAACTGCTGCGCCTGGAGCAGGAGCGTGGGACCCAACTGCTGCGCCTGGAGCAGGAGCGTGGGACCCAACTGCTGCGCCTGGAGCAGGAGCGTGGGACCCAAGTGCTGCGCCTGGAGCAGGAGCGTGGGACCCAACTGCTGCGCCTGGAGCAGGAGCGTGGGACCCAACTGCTGCGCCTGGAGCAGGAGCGTGGGACCCAACTGCTGCGCCTGGAGCAGGAGCGTGGGACCCAACTGCTGCGCCTGGAGCAGGAGCGTGGGACCCAACTGCTGCGCCTGGAGCAGGAGCGTGGGACCCAACTGCTGCGCCTGGAGCAGGAGCGTGGGACCCAGGTGCTGCGCCTGGAGCAGGAGCGTGGGACCCAACTGCTGCGCCTGGAGCAGGAGCGTGGGACCCAACTGCTGCGCCTGGAGCAGGAGCGTGGGACCCAACTGCTGCGCATGGAGCAGCAGCGTGGGACCCGGGAGCTGCACCTGGAGCAGGAGCGTGGGACCCAACTGCTGCGCCTGGAGCAGGAGCGTGGGATCCGGGTGCAGCGCCTGGAGCAGGAGCGTGGGACCCAACTGCTGCGCCTGGAGCAGGAGCGTGGGACCCAACTGCTGCGCCTGGAGCAGGAGCGTGGGACCCAACTGCTGCGCCTGGAGCAGGAGCGTGGGACCCAACTGCTGCGCCTGGAGCAGGAGCGTGGGACCCGGTGCTGCGCCTGGAGCAGGAGCGTGGGACCCGGTGCTGCGCCTGGAGCAGGAGCGTGGGACCCAACTGCTGCGCCTGGAGCAGGAGCGTGGGACCCAACTGCTGCGCCTGGAGCAGGAGCGTGGGACCCAACTGCTGCGCCTGGAGCAGGAGCGTGGGACCCAACTGCTGCGCCTGGAGCAGGAGCGTGGGACCCAACTGCTGCGCCTGGAGCAGGAGCGTGGGACCCAACTGCTGCGCCTGGAGCAGGAGCGTGGGACCCAACTGCTGCGCCTGGAGCAGGAGCGTGGGACCCAGGTGCTGCGCCTGGAGCAGGAGCGTGGGACCCAACTGCTGCGCCTGGAGCAGGAGCGTGGGACCCAACTGCTGCGCCTGGAGCAGGAGCGTGGGACCCAACTGCTGCGCCTGGAGCAGGAGCGTGGGACCCAACTGCTGCGCCTGGAGCAGGAGCGTGGGACCCAACTGCTGCGCCTGGAGCAGGAGCGTGGGACCCAACTGCTGCGCCTGGAGCAGGAGCGTGGGACCCAACTGCTGCGCCTGGAGCAGGAGCGTGGGACCCAACTGCTGCGCCTGGAGCAGGAGCGTGGGACCCAGGTGCTGCGCCTGGAGCAGGAGCGTGGGACCCAACTGCTGCGCCTGGAGCAGGAGCGTGGGACCCGGTGCTGCGCCTGGAGCAGGAGCGTGGGACCCGGTGCTGCGCCTGGAGCAGGAGCGTGGGACCCAACTGCTGCGCCTGGAGCAGGAGCGTGGGACCCAACTGCTGCGCCTGGAGCAGGAGCGTGGGACCCAACTGCTGCGCCTGGAGCAGGAGCGTGGGACCCGGTGCTGCGCCTGGAGCTGGAGCGTGAGACTCGGATGCTGCGCCTGGAGCAGGAGCGTGGGACCCAACTGCTGCGCCTGGAGCAGGAGCGTGGGACCCAACTGCTGCGCCTGGAGCAGGAGCGTGGGACCCGGTGCTGCGCCTGGAGCAGGAGCGTGGGACCCAACTGCTGCGCCTGGAGCAGGAGCGTGGGACCCACTGCTGCGCCTGGAGCAGGAGCGTGGGACCCAACTGCTGCGCCTGGAGCAGGAGCGTGGGACCCAACTGCTGCGCCTGGAGCAGGAGCGTGGGACCCGAGTGCTGCGCCTGGAGCAGGAGCGTGGGACCCAACTGCTGCGCCTGGAGCAGGAGCGTGGGACCCAACTGCTGCGCCTGGAGCAGGAGCGTGGGACCCAACTGCTGCGCCTGGAGCAGGAGCGTGGGACCCAACTGCTGCGCCTGGAGCAGGAGCGTGGGACCCGGTGCTGCGCCTGGAGCAGGAGCGTGGGACCCAACTGCTGCGCCTGGAGCAGGAGCGTGGGACCCAACTGCTGCGCCTGGAGCAGGAGCGTGGGACCCAACTGCTGCGCCTGGAGCAGGAGCGTGGGACCCAACTGCTGCGCCTGGAGCAGGAGCGTGGGACCCAACTGCTGCGCCTGGAGCAGGAGCGTGGGACCCGGTGCTGCGCCTGGAGCAGGAGCGTGGGACCCAACTGCTGCGCCTGGAGCAGGAGCGTGGGACCCGGCTGCTGCGCCTGGAGCAGGAGCGTGGGACCCAACTGCTGCGCCTGGAGCAGGAGCGTGGGACCCAACTGCTGCGCCTGGAGCAGGAGCGTGGGACCCGGCTGCTGCGCCTGGAGCAGGAGCGTGGGACCCAACTGCTGCGCCTGGAGCAGGAGCGTGGGACCCAACTGCTGCGCCTGGAGCAGGAGCGTGGGACCCGGTGCTGCGCCTGGAGCAGGAGCGTGGGACCCAACTGCTGCGCCTGGAGCAGGAGCGTGGGACCCACTGCTGCGCCTGGAGCAGGAGCGTGGGACCCACTGCTGCGCCTGGAGCAGGAGCGTGGGACCCAACTGCTGCGCCTGGAGCAGGAGCGTGGGACCCAGGTGCTGCGCCTGGAGCAGGAGCGTGGGACCCAACTGCTGCGCCTGGAGCAGGAGCGTGGGACCCAACTGCTGCGCCTGGAGCAGGAGCGTGGGACCCAACTGCTGCGCCTGGAGCAGGAGCGTGGGACCCAACTGCTGCGCCTGGAGCAGGAGCGTGGGACCCGGTGCTGCGCCTGGAGCAGGAGCGTGGGACCCAACTGCTGCGCCTGGAGCAGGAGCGTGGGACCCAACTGCTGCGCCTGGAGCAGGAGCGTGGGACCCAACTGCTGCGCCTGGAGCAGGAGCGTGGGACCCGGTGCTGCGCCTGGAGCAGGAGCGTGGGACCCAACTGCTGCGCCTGGAGCAGGAGCGTGGGACCCAACTGCTGCGCCTGGAGCAGGAGCGTGGGACCCGGGTGCTGCGCCTGGAGCAGGAGCGTGGGACCCGGGTGCTGCGCCTGGAGCAGGAGCGTGGGACCCAACTGCTGCGCCTGGAGCAGGAGCGTGGGACCCGGTGCTGCGCCTGGAGCAGGAGCGTGGGACCCAACTGCTGCGCCTGGAGCAGGAGCGTGGGACCCAACTGCTGCGCCTGGAGCAGGAGCGTGGGACCCGGTGCTGCGCCTGGAGCAGGAGCGTGGGACCCAACTGCTGCGCCTGGAGCAGGAGCGTGGGACCCAGTGCTGCGCCTGGAGCAGGAGCGTGGGACCCAACTGCTGCGCCTGGAGCAGGAGCGTGGGACCCAACTGCTGCGCCTGGAGCAGGAGCGTGGGACCCAACTGCTGCGCCTGGAGCAGGAGCGTGGGACCCGGTGCTGCACCTGGAGGAGGAGCGTGGGACCCAACTGCTGCACCTGGAGCAGGAGCGTGGGACCCAACTGCTGCGCCTGGAGCAGGAGCGTGGGACCCAACTGCTGCGCCTGGAGCAGGAGCGTGGGACCCAACTGCTGCGCCTGGAGCAGGAGCGTGGGACCCAACTGCTGCGCCTGGAGCAGGAGCGTGGGACCCAACTGCTGCGCCTGGAGCAGGAGCGTGGGACCCGGTGCTGCGCCTGGAGCAGGAGCGTGGGACCCGGTGCTGCGCCTGGAGCAGGAGCGTGGGACCCAACTGCTGCGCCTGGAGCAGGAGCGTGGGACCCAACTGCTGCGCCTGGAGCAGGAGCGTGGGACCCAACTGCTGCGCCTGGAGCAGGAGCGTGGGACCCAACTGCTGCGCCTGGAGCAGGAGCGTGGGACCCAACTGCTGCGCCTGGAGCAGGAGCGTGGGACCCAACTGCTGCGCCTGGAGCAGGAGCGTGGGACCCACTGCTGCGCCTGGAGCAGGAGCGTGGGACCCAACTGCTGCGCCCGGAGCAGGAGCGTGGGACCCAACTGCTGCGCCTGGAGCAGGAGCGTGGACCCGGGTGCTGCACCTGGAGCAGGAGCGTGGGACCCAACTGCTGCGCCTGGAGCAGGAGCGTGGGACCCAACTGCTGCACCTGGAGCAGGAGCGTGGGACCCAACTGCAGCGCCTGGAGCAGGAGCGTGGGACCCAACTGCTGCGCCTGGAGCAGGAGCGTGGGACCCGGGTGCTGCGCCTGGAGCAGGAGCGTGGGACCCAACTGCTGCGCCTGGAGCAGGAGCGTGGGACCCAACTGCTGCGCCTGGAGCAGGAGCGTGGGACCCAACTGCTGCGCCTGGAGCAGGAGCGTGGGACCCAACTGCTGCGCCTGGAGCAGGAGCGTGGGACCCAACTGCTGCGCCTGGAGCAGGAGCGTGGGACCCGGTGCTGCGCCTGGAGCAGGAGCGTGGGACCCAACTGCTGCGCCTGGAGCAGGAGCGTGGGACCCAACTGCTGCGCCTGGAGCAGGAGCGTGGGACCCACTGCTGCGCCTGGAGCAGGAGCGTGGGACCCAACTGCTGCGCCTGGAGCAGGAGCGTGGGACCCAACTGCTGCGCCTGGAGCAGGAGCGTGGGACCCAACTGCTGCGCCTGGAGCAGGAGCGTGGGACCCAACTGCTGCGCCTGGAGCAGGAGCGTGGGACCCAACTGCTGCGCCTGGAGCAGGAGCGTGGGACCCAACTGCTGCGCCTGGAGCAGGAGCGTGGGACCCAGCTGCTGCGCCTGGAGCAGGAGCGTGGGACCCAACTGCTGCGCCTGGAGCAGGAGCGTGGGACCCAACTGCTGCGCCTGGAGCTGGAGCGTGGGACCCAAGTGCTGCGCCTGGAGCTGGAGCGTTGGACCCGGTGCTGCGCCTGGAGCAGGAGCGTGGGACCCAACTGCTGCGCCTGGAGCAGGAGCGTGGGACCCAACTGCTGCGCCTGGAGCAGGAGCGTGGGACCCAACTGCTGCGCCTGGAGCAGGAGCGTGGGACCCACTGCTGCGCCTGGAGCAGGAGCGTGGGACCCAACTGCTGCGCCTGGAGCAGGAGCGTGGGACCCAACTGCTGCGCCTGGAGCAGGAGCGTGGGACCCAACTGCTGCGCCTGGAGCAGGAGCGTGGGACCCGACTGCTGCGCCTGGAGCAGGAGCGTGGGACCCAACTGCTGCGCCTGGAGCAGGAGCGTGGGACCCAACTGCTGCGCCTGGAGCAGGAGCGTGGGACCCAACTGCTGCGCCTGGAGCAGGAGCGTGGGACCCAACTGCTGCGCCTGGAGCAGGAGCGTGGGACCCAACTGCTGCGCCTGGAGCAGGAGCGTGGGACCCAACTGCTGCGCCTGGAGCAGGAGCGTGGGACCCAACTGCTGCGCCTGGAGCAGGAGCGTGGGACCCAACTGCTGCGCCTGGAGCAGGAGCGTGGGACCCAACTGCTGCGCCTGGAGCAGGAGCGTGGGACCCAGCTGCTGCGCCTGGAGCAGGAGCGTGGGACCCAACTGCTGCGCCTGGAGCAGGAGCGTGGGACCCAACTGCTGCGCCTGGAGCAGGAGCGTGGGACCCAACTGCTGCGCCTGGAGCAGGAGCGTGGGACCCAGGTGCTGCGCCTGGAGCAGGAGCGTGGGACCCAGCTGCTGCGCCTGGAGCAGGAGCGTGGACCCAACTGCTGCGCCTGGAGCAGGAGCGTGGGACCCAAGTGCTGCGCCTGGAGCAGGAGCGTGGGACCCAAGTGCTGCGCCTGGAGCAGGAGCGTGGGACCCAACTGCTGCGCCTGGAGCAGGAGCGTGGGACCCGGGTGCTGCACCTGGAGCAGGAGCGTGGGACCCAACTGCTGCGCCTGGAGCAGGAGCGTGGGACCCAACTGCTGCGCCTGGAGCAGGAGCGTGGGACCCAACTGCTGCGCCTGGAGCAGGAGCGTGGGACCCAACTGCTGCGCCTGGAGCAGGAGCGTGGGACCCAACTGCTGCGCCTGGAGCAGGAGCGTGGGACCCAACTGCTGCGCCTGGAGCAGGAGCGTGGGACCCAACTGCTGCGCCTGGAGCAGGAGCGTGGGACCCAACTGCTGCGCCTGGAGCAGGAGCGTGGGACCCAACTGCTGCGCCTGGAGCAGGAGCGTGGGACCCGGTGCTGCGCCTGGAGCAGGAGCGTGGGACCCAACTGCTGCGCCTGGAGCAGGAGCGTGGGACCCAACTGCTGCGCCTGGAGCAGGAGCGTGGGACCCGGTGCTGCGCCTGGAGCAGGAGCGTGGGACCCAACTGCTGCGCCTGGAGCAGGAGCGTGGGACCCAACTGCTGCGCCTGGAGCAGGAGCGTGGGACCCCGGTGCTGCGCCTGGAGCAGGAGCGTGGGACCCAACTGCTGCGCCTGGAGCAGGAGCGTGGGACCCAACTGCTGCGCCTGGAGCAGGAGCGTGGGACCCAACTGCTGCGCCTGGAGCAGGAGCGTGGGACCCAACTGCTGCGCCTGGAGCAGGAGCGTGGGACCCAACTGCTGCGCCTGGAGCAGGAGCGTGGGACCCAACTGCTGCGCCTGGAGCAGGAGCGTGGGACCCAACTGCTGCGCCTGGAGCAGGAGCGTGGGACCCAACTGCTGCGCCTGGAGCAGGAGCGTGGGACCCAACTGCTGCGCCTGGAGCAGGAGCGTGGGACCCGGTGCTGCGCCTGGAGCAGGAGCGTGGGACCCAACTGCTGCGCCTGGAGCAGGAGCGTGGGACCCAACTGCTGCGCCTGGAGCAGGAGCGTGGGACCCAACTGCTGCGCCTGGAGCAGGAGCGTGGGACCCAACTGCTGCGCCTGGAGCAGGAGCGTGGGACCCAACTGCTGCGCCTGGAGCAGGAGCGTGGGACCCAACTGCTGCGCCTGGAGCAGGAGCGTGGGACCCAACTGCTGCGCCTGGAGCAGGAGCGTGGGACCCAACTGCTGCGCCTGGAGCAGGAGCGTGGGACCCAACTGCTGCGCCTGGAGCAGGAGCGTGGGACCCAACTGCTGCGCCTGGAGCAGGAGCGTGGGACCCAACTGCTGCGCCTGGAGCAGGAGCGTGGGACCCAACTGCTGCGCCTGGAGCAGGAGCGTGGGACCCAACTGCTGCGCCTGGAGCAGGAGCGTGGGACCCAACTGCTGCGCCTGGAGCAGGAGCGTGGGACCCAACTGCTGCGCCTGGAGCAGGAGCGTGGGACCCAACTGCTGCGCCTGGAGCAGGAGCGTGGGACCCGGTGCTGCGCCTGGAGCAGGAGCGTGGGACCCAACTGCTGCGCCTGGAGCAGGAGCGTGGGACCCAACTGCTGCGCCTGGAGCAGGAGCGTGGGACCCAACTGCTGCGCCTGGAGCAGGAGCGTGGGACCCAACTGCTGCGCCTGGAGCAGGAGCGTGGGACCCTGCTGCGCCTGGAGCGGAGCGGGGACCCTGCTGCGCCTGGAGCAGGAGCGTGGGACCCAACTGCTGCGCCTGGAGCAGGAGCGTGGGACCCAACTGCTGCGCCTGGAGCAGGAGCGTGGGACCCAGCTGCTGCGCCTGGAGCAGGAGCGTGGGACCCAACTGCTGCACCTGGAGCAGGAGCGTGGGATCCGGGTGCTGCTCCTGGAGCAGGAGCGTGGGACCCAACTGCTGCGCCTGGAGCAGGAGCGTGGGATCCGGGTGCTGCTCCTGGAACAGGAGCGTGGGACCCAACTGCTGCACCCGGAGCAGGAGCGTGGGACCCAACTGCTGTGCCTGGAGCAGGAGCGTGGGACCCGGGTGCTGCGCCTGGAGCAGGAGCGTGGGACCCAACTGCTGCGCCTGGAGCAGGAGCGTGGGACCCAACTGCTGCGCCTGGAGCAGGAGCGTGGGACCCAACTGCTGCGCCTGGAGCAGGAGCGTGGGACCCAACTGCTGCGCCTGGAGCAGGAGCGTGGGACCCGGTGCTGCGCCTGGAGCAGGAGCGTGGGACCCAACTGCTGCGCCTGGAGCAGGAGCGTGGGACCCGGTGCTGCGCCTGGAGCAGGAGCGTGGGACCCAACTGCTGCGCCTGGAGCAGGAGCGTGGGACCCAACTGCTGCGCCTGGAGCAGGAGCGTGGGACCCAACTGCTGCGCCTGGAGCAGGAGCGTGGGACCCAACTGCTGCGCCTGGAGCAGGAGCGTGGGACCCAACTGCTGCGCCTGGAGCAGGAGCGTGGGACCCGGGTGCTGCGCCTGGAGCAGGAGCGTGGGACCCAACTGCTGCGCCTGGAGCAGGAGCGTGGGACCCAACTGCTGCGCCTGGAGCAGGAGCGTGGGACCCAACTGCTGCGCCTGGAGCAGGAGCGTGGGACCCAACTGCTGCGCCTGGAGCAGGAGCGTGGGACCCAACTGCTGCGCCTGGAGCAGGAGCGTGGGACCCAACTGCTGCGCCTGGAGCAGGAGCGTGGGACCCAACTGCTGCGCCTGGAGCAGGAGCGTGGGACCCGGGAGCTGCGCCTGGAGCAGGAGCGTGGGACCCAACTGCTGCGCCTGGAGCAGGAGCGTGGGACCCAACTGCTGCGCCTGGAGCAGGAGCGTGGGACCCAACTGCTGCGCCTGGAGCAGGAGCGTGGGACCCACTGCTGCGCCTGGAGCAGGAGCGTGGGACCCAACTGCTGCGCCTGGAGCAGGAGCGTGGGACCCAACTGCTGCGCCTGGAGCAGGAGCGTGGGACCCAACTGCTGCGCCTGGAGCAGGAGCGTGGGACCCAACTGCTGCGCCTGGAGCAGGAGCGTGGGACCCAACTGCTGCGCCTGGAGCAGGAGCGTGGGACCCAACTGCTGCGCCTGGAGCAGGAGCGTGGGACCCAGGTGCTGCGCCTGGAGCAGGAGCGTGGGACCCAACTGCTGCGCCTGGAGCAGGAGCGTGGGACCCAACTGCTGCGCCTGGAGCAGGAGCGTGGGACCCAGCTGCTGCGCCTGGAGCAGGAGCGTGGGACCCAACTGCTGCGCCTGGAGCAGGAGCGTGGGACCCGGCTGCTGCGCCTGGAGCAGGAGCGTGGGACCCAACTGCTGCGCCTGGAGCAGGAGCGTGGGACCCAACTGCTGCGCCTGGAGCAGGAGCGTGGGACCCAACTGCTGCGCCTGGAGCAGGAGCGTGGGACCCAACTGCTGCGCCTGGAGCAGGAGCGTGGGACCCAACTGCTGCGCCTGGAGCAGGAGCGTGGGACCCGACTGCTGCGCCTGGAGCAGGAGCGTGGGACCCAACTGCTGCGCCTGGAGCAGGAGCGTGGGACCCAACTGCTGCGCCTGGAGCAGGAGCGTGGGACCCAACTGCTGCGCCTGGAGCAGGAGCGTGGGACCCGGTGCTGCGCCTGGAGCAGGAGCGTGGGACCCAACTGCTGCGCCTGGAGCAGGAGCGTGGGACCCAACTGCTGCGCCTGGAGCAGGAGCGTGGGACCCGACTGCTGCGCCTGGAGCAGGAGCGTGGGACCCAACTGCTGCGCCTGGAGCAGGAGCGTGGGACCCAACTGCTGCGCCTGGAGCAGGAGCGTGGGACCCGTGCTGCGCCTGGAGCAGGAGCGTGGGACCCAACTGCTGCGCCTGGAGCAGGAGCGTGGGACCCAACTGCTGCGCCTGGAGCAGGAGCGTGGGACCCAACTGCTGCGCCTGGAGCAGGAGCGTGGGACCCGGCTGCTGCGCCTGGAGCAGGAGCGTGGGACCCAACTGCTGCGCCTGGAGCAGGAGCGTGGGACCCAACTGCTGCGCCTGGAGCAGGAGCGTGGGACCCGTGCTGCGCCTGGAGCAGGAGCGTGGGACCCAACTGCTGCGCCTGGAGCAGGAGCGTGGGACCCAACTGCTGCGCCTGGAGCAGGAGCGTGGGACCCAGGTGCTGCGCCTGGAGCAGGAGCGTGGGACCCAACTGCTGCGCCTGGAGCAGGAGCGTGGGACCCAACTGCTGCGCCTGGAGCAGGAGCGTGGGACCCAACTGCTGCGCCTGGAGCAGGAGCGTGGGACCCAACTGCTGCGCCTGGAGCAGGAGCGTGGGACCCAACTGCTGCGCCTGGAGCAGGAGCGTGGGACCCGGGTGCTGCGCCTGGAGCAGGAGCGTGGGACCCAACTGCTGCGCCTGGAGCAGGAGCGTGGGACCCAACTGCTGCGCCTGGAGCAGGAGCGTGGGACCCAACTGCTGCGCCTGGAGCAGGAGCGTGGGACCCAGTGCTGCGCCTGGAGCAGGAGCGTGGGACCCAACTGCTGCGCCTGGAGCAGGAGCGTGGGACCCAACTGCTGCGCCTGGAGCAGGAGCGTGGGACCCAACTGCTGCGCCTGGAGCAGGAGCGTGGGACCCAACTGCTGCGCCTGGAGCAGGAGCGTGGGACCCAACTGCTGCGCCTGGAGCAGGAGCGTGGGACCCAGTGCTGCGCCTGGAGCAGGAGCGTGGGACCCAACTGCTGCGCCTGGAGCAGGAGCGTGGGACCCAACTGCTGCGCCTGGAGCAGGAGCGTGGGACCCAACTGCTGCGCCTGGAGCAGGAGCGTGGGACCCGGTGCTGCGCCTGGAGCAGGAGCGTGGGACCCAACTGCTGCGCCTGGAGCAGGAGCGTGGGACCCAACTGCTGCGCCTGGAGCAGGAGCGTGGGACCCAACTGCTGCGCCTGGAGCAGGAGCGTGGGACCCAACTGCTGCGCCTGGAGCAGGAGCGTGGGACCCAACTGCTGCGCCTGGAGCAGGAGCGTGGGACCCGCTGCTGCGCCTGGAGCAGGAGCGTGGGACCCGGTGCTGCGCCTGGAGCAGGAGCGTGGGACCCAACTGCTGCGCCTGGAGCAGGAGCGTGGGACCCGG